>NC_053432.1:22961405-23294664 GCF_007990345.1 Gossypium hirsutum | reverse complement strand
GGTCGGGCCAATTAGTACAGTTTATTAGTCAAAATCTCCCATGTTACAGGGATCGACTACACTGACCTTTGCGCATTACGACCTGGATATCTCCCTGCACAGAGCTTCAATACTGATGCCGTTTGTTTCTATAGAAACTAGACTCAGAGAGGAATCTATCCATATATGGTATGACTCCTAATTGTCTCTGGTTAATTTATAATGAATTTCCAAAGTCGGAACAGGAAATCCAGAAACCGTTCTGGCCCTGTCTCACGAGAACCTGAATATCTCTTAACATACTGTCCATATGATCTTTTCGTTGCTTCTATATGAAAATAGACTCATCAAGCTTCGAATACATAATTTATTCATCAATTAATTCCACTTCTACTATTTTAGTGATTTTTCAATCTCACGTCACTGCTGCTGCCAGCATCTGTTACGAAAGCAACTATGCCCATTTCGTGATTTCTCCTTGATCTAACTAGTAATTTGTCATACATATCACAAATTATGATCATGACTAGCCATGCCAAAGGCTAATCATTGTCAAACATCCCCCTACTACACTATTGCTGTGACAGCCCTAAATTGACCCTAGTCGGGAAGTGGTTTCGGGACCACAAAACCGAGTTAAGAAAATAATTAAAAGTTATATTCTGTGTTTATGAAGTGAGTAAATGCATGTGTGAAAGTTTCATGCATTAATTTGATCATCTTTATGTGAATCTTTTTTTATATGGACTTATATGAAACTTTGTTGGAAAGTGAGAGGCTAATTTACAATGGTCTAATAGTACATGCATTGAAAGGAAGGGTTTTGCATGTCAATTTACCCATGATAAACATGGTGGCCGGCCAAGGAAGGAATATGCTCCACTAATTCAAAAATTAAAATAATTTTGTATTAACAAAGGATTTAATAATTGATATTAAAGGAATTATAGTATGGAAGGAAATAATATAATGAGAAGTGGGAGGAGAAACCAAAGTGACTCATCCTTACTCCTCCATTGCCGAAACTAGAAGAAAGAAAGAAGAAAAACTCTTGTTGAATTTCGGCTAAGGTGTTTTGATACAAAAAGGTATGTTTTATGCCACTCTTGAAAATGTATGCATAATTTGGAGGTTTGGTTTAAAAGCTACTTGAATCTTGGATTGAAGTTAGGTTATTATGAGGGTTGAATTTCGGCCTAGGAGCTTAAAATTTTTAGTAGAAGTTTTGATGACATTAGATGGATAGTTAGGTTGGATGTGTTAAATTGTTAAGTGTTCTAGCTTGAAAGTTAAGGTTAATATGGCTTATGGGGTTGCCGAATCTAGTTTAGAGAGAAAGAAAAATATATGTATTCGGATGTGCTTCAAGGAATGACATTAGGGTAGCTAGAGTCTAAGAACTTTCGGTCAAGGACTATTGTGTGAGCAAATTCGGTATAGAGGTTTAATTGTTAAGTGCATTGTGTTCAATGTTTAAAGAATGGGTAGTAGCTAATTAAAGTTAAGAAGGCTGGAATTTCTTTTAAGGGAGGTGTGACCTTAACATGAACAAAATAGAATCAGCCTTAAGCTTGACTAAATGGTTCGGTTATTATTAGTTTAGAAGAAACCTATATGAAATGGTTGATATATGGTGAATTGGTAGTACTCTACTTGGGACAGCAGTAGTAAGGTGATTTTCGAAAATCGCCATAATTTGTAGGAGTTGAATTAGAAGCTGAGTGAATTATGTCATTAAAGCTTCAAGGGTCTATTTTCTTACAAAAGAAACTATAGAAACAAAGGAGTTACCGATCTAGAGATATTTGAAGTATTATGGGGCTGAGTCAAAATGACTGCCGGATTCCCTGTTCTGTTTTTAGAAAATCATTATAAATTGTACAAAAATGATTATAAGATAAAATTTATATGCTTAGACTCCTTAATGAGTCTAGTTTCAAATGAGATTAAATACAACACACTTGGAATTCTGTAAAGTGAGAAATTGGATTCGTAGTGAAGAGTGGTCAGAATAGTCAAACAGTGAAATAGGGGAAACTTTAAGAAAAATCTGGTATTGATTGGCCAAGCCTAAAATTCTGAAAATTTTATGGATGGAAGATATACGAGTCTATATTCAGGGAAAATTAACGGCAAGTGATTTGGAGTTTAGTAGCTCCAGTTATAAGTAATTTAGTAACTACTGCTCAGGAAAACAGCTCGTAGTGAATATGAGATTTTGTTGTAAACATTAATGAAAGTTTGCCGATGAATTATTTATTGATTAATATAAAGCTTGCTATAATCTATGTGTGTGAAAGTCGGATCAATATATATAATATTATTCGGAAAGTAATATTTGAATAGTCGATTAATGACTATTTTAATTTTTGTTGAACTTAAGCTCAAGAGCAAAGGGGAACTAGATCCGATAAAGGGAAGGAAAAAGTAATTGAATAGCCGTTGAAGTCGTTCGACGACATTTGAGGTAAGTCTTCGAGTAATGACCCTACTTGAATTATATTGAAATGATTAGTCATATTATGACGGATAGTCGAATGTGCATAGAGACTATGTTATAAAGCCAATTGAAATTATGCTCTTTGTGTGTGGCTATTGAGCCGAAATTTGAAAGATTTAATAAATGTTTTGTGTTTGAGCCTTAGTAACGAAGAAATGATATGGATGTGTTATGATTATTGATATATGTGTGCATGAGCATTGGAATATATCCGGGCTAAGACCCGAAGGCAATTATGCGAGTTGATATATCCGGGCTATGACCCGAAGGCAATTATGCGAGTTGATATATCCGGGCTAGGACCCGAAGGCAATTATGCGAGTTGATATATCCGGGCTAAGACCCGAAGGCAATTATGCGAGTTGATATGTTCGGGCTAAGACCCGAAGGCAAATGTGTTTGCGGTTGCATTCGGTTAAATACCGAAGAAACTTGGGTTGAATGTGAGCATTTTGTGCTGTAACTAATTTAATAATTATGCTTGACCAACCCGAATGATAAGGTATGTTTGCATGTGCATTGGAAAGTCGGTTTGTTTTAAATGGTATTCGTGCGATCGGCTAACGAATTCTCGGCTTTTATAAAGGTTGATACCTTGTGTACCTATGTGGGTGAAGTGTGAAGTAAGTATGGGTATGAGAATGTGTGTTAATAAAGTGATTTAGTTAACTATGTGAATGTAATACTGTAGTCAAAGCCGATTTCATTACTTGAGACTTACTAAGCTTTAAATGCTTACCCGGTTGCTTTGGCTCTCTGTTTTATAGATTTTGCTCGTTAGCTATCGGATTCGGGATCAGCGAAGTCGAAGTCATCTACACTATCAAGCTCTTTGGTACTCTTTTAGTTGAACTCTGGATATGGCATGTATAGGACTACCCCCTATTGTTTAAGTTCTTTTGTGATGTATGTGTGTAAAGCCATGCGAAAATGGCTTGTAAAAGTGGAGTATGGCATTAGACCATTTGTGTGTATGTATGTATATATATGGTTTCATGATGTGACTATGGTTTGAAATGGAAGTGTTGGGCTAATGATCAGCCATTGGAATGGCTAAATATGATCACATGTGGACCTATGTAGGGCAAAATCCTAGTTGGTCCATGGTGACCACAAAATAGGTAAAGTTTATCTTGAAAACAGATTTTGACAGCAACAGTGGTGTAGAATTGAAAAATCACATAAATTCGTAGGAGTGGAATTAAATAGTGAATAAATTATGTAATCAAACCTTGATGAATCTACTTTCATATGGAAGTAACGAAACAATTATAGGAACAGTACAGAAAGAGATATTCCGGTTCTTGTGGAACAGGGCCAGAACAGCTTCTGGATTCACTGTTCCGCCTTTGGAAATTCACTATAAATTGACCAGAGATAATTAGGGGTCATACCATATATGTATGGATTCCTCTCTGAGTCTAGTTTCCATAGAAACAAACGGCATCAGTATTGAAGCTCTGTGCAGAGAGATATCCCAGTCGTAATGGGAAAAGGTCAGTGTAGTCGACCCCTGTAACATGGGAGACTTTGACTAATAAACTGTACTAGTTGGCCCAACCAAAAATTCTAGAAAAAAATCCATAGGTGGGGACATGAGTCTAGCTTCAGGGAAAAATCACAAAACTGATTTTTGAGTTGTGAAACTCAAGATATGATTTTTGAAGCGACTAGTACTCAGACTGGGCAGTGTCTGGAAAAAATTTTTTTTTTTTAAGTTTGTTAACATCTCGTGTCCGACTCCGGTGTCGGTCTCGGGTTCGGGGTGTTACAATTTAGTGGTATCAGAGCTACGGTTTAGTCGATTCTAGGACTACCGTAATGTGTTGGGGTCTAGCTATACATGCCATTTTATGTGATTAATTGATAGTGTGGTGATTTCTGACATTTGCAAATGTGTTTATTTATAGTAATGGATCCCGATCCCAACCGAGCGGTAGCTGATGATCTTGAGAGTGTAGCGCCTGCTCCCGCACAAGGGACAGCGCCGGTGGACTCTCAACCTAATGCGAGTAACCCGAACGATGAAGCTAGACAAGCTTTCTATAGCGTGATGAATGATTGGTTCAACCAATACATTCGAACTAATACGGCTGTTCCACAACCCCCATTCCCGACAAACACCACCCCCGCACCTACAATACCTCCGGTAACTGACCAAATAAGGTCAAATAAGCCCCCAGTTGACCGAATCCGAAAACATGGGGCTACTGAATTTAAAGCTACGGATAGCGACGATGCCGAGCAAGCTGAATTCTGGTTGGACAACACTATCCGGGTACTAGATGAGCTATCTTGTACACCCGATGAATGCCTAAAGTGTGCTATCTCCTTGCTACGTGATTCTGCCTACTATTGGTGGAGTACTCTGACTTCTGTTGTGCCCCGGGAGCAAGTAACTTGGGAGTTTTTCCAAACTGAGTTTCGGAAAAAGTATATCAGTCAGAGATTTGTTGATCAAAAACGGAAGGAATTTCTCGAGCTTAAGCAAGGTTCTATGTCAGTTACTGATTACGAGCGAAAATTTGTTAGACTTAGTAGATACGCTCGGGAATGTGTTTCGTCCGAGGCTGTTATGTGTAAACGCTTCGAAGATGGGCTGAATGAAGATATAAAAATGTTCGTTGGCATTCTTGAGATACGAGAGTTCGTAGTACTTGTCGAGCGAGCTTGTAAAGCCGAAGAGCTTAGAAAGGAAAAACAAAAAGTTGATGTGGGAACCGGGGAGTTTCGTAAAAGATTCTCGGGAAAGTCTCATCAACAGGCATCGAAGAAATTTCGAGATGATGTGGGCCGGTCTAAAAGCACTTCGGGCCTTTTTAGACGAGATCGTGATCGACCCCCTGTGGGTACACGAGGCACTTCAGTCGCCAGTGTTGGGAATGAACGTCGAGGCCGAACGGAATGTCGACATTGCGGTAAATGGCATTTGGGGAGTTGTAGATTCCATGACCGCTCCTGTTACAAGTGTAGATCAGTGGACCACTTCATTAAAGATTGCCCGAGGCTGTCTGAACAGAATGTAAATCAGAGTGGGAGACCGGGTGCTACCACTGCTCGAGGTAGATCATCTAGAAATATGGGCAATGCTAGTGGTGGTCAGAGAGGATCTAGAGATGCTACGACCGGATCCGAGGCTCGTGCACCTGCTAGAGCATATGCTATACGTGCCCGCGAGGATGCTTCATCGCCTGATGTTATTACCGGTACTTTTACTCTCTTTGATACTAACGTAATTGCTTTGATTGACCCCGGTTCTACTCATTCTTACATATGTGAAACCTTAGCATCCAGTAAGACTTTACCTATTGAGTCTACTGAGTTTGTAATTCGGGTGTCAAATCCCTTGGGTCGTTACGTGCTTGTCGACAAAGTGTGTAAGAAATGTCCCCTAGCAATTCGAGGTTCCTGTTTTCCAGCGGACTTGATGCTTTTGCCGTTTGATGAATTTGATGTTATCCTTGGGTTGGATTGGTTGACCGTGCATGATGCGGTTGTGAATTGCAAGAGCAAGACTATTGATTTGAGGTGCGCAAATAACGAAGTAGTCCGAATTAAGTCCGCGGACTTGGAGGGGATACCAGCTGTAATATCAGCAATGTTGGCACAGAAATATGTGAGAAAAGGGTGCGAAGCATACCTTGCATATGTGCTTGATGACAAAGAATTAGAAAAGAAACCCGAATCTGTGCCGGTGGTTTGTGAATACCCGGATGTTTTTCCTGAAGAATTGCCGGGTTTACCACCTGTTCGGGAGATAGAGTTTGGTATTGAGCTTATACCTGGGACTACGCCGATTTCGATAGCTCCGTATCGTATGGCACCAACTGAGTTAAAAGAGTTGAAAGCTCAGCTGCAAGAATTGACAGATAGAGGTTTCGCTCGGCCAAGTTTCTCACCTTGGGGTGCACCCGTATTGTTCGTGAAAAAGAAGGACGGAACCATGAGGTTGTGCATTGACTATCGTCAACTGAATAAAGTGACGATAAAGAATAAATACCCACTACCACGTATCGATGATTTGTTTGATCAACTAAAGGGGGCCTCAGTGTTCTCAAAAATAGATTTGAGATCGGGTTATTATCAGTTGCGGATTCGAGATTCAGACGTACCCAAAACTGCTTTCAGAACGAGGTACGGTCACTACGAATTCTTAGTGATGCCGTTTGGGCTCACTAATGCCCCGGCAGTATTTATGGATTTGATGAATCGGATCTTCAGACCATATTTGGATCGGTTCGTAGTTGTGTTCATTGATGACATCTTGGTCTATTCAAGAGATGAGACCGAACATGCTGAGCACCTGAGACTAGTGTTGCAAATTTTACGGGATAGGCAGTTATATGCTAAGTTCAGTAAGTGTGAGTTCTGGTTAAGAGAGGTTAGCTTCTTGGGTCATGTGGTATCCGCGTCGGGTATTCGAGTTGACCCGAACAAAATTTCAGCCATACTTGACTGGAAACCTCCGAGAAATGTTACTGAAGTTCGGAGCTTTTTGGGGCTCGCCGGTTATTACCGACGATTTGTGAAAGGTTTCTCGATGATAGCCACACCAATGACGAAGCTACTTCAAAAGGATGTTAAGTTCGAGTGGACGGAGAAATGTCAGAAAAGTTTCGACCAACTGAAAACTCATTTGACTGAAGCTCCAATTTTGGTGCAACCCGAATCGGGTAAAGAGTTTGTCATCTATAGTGACGCATCCCTACTTGGGTTGGGTTGCGTATTGATGCAAGAAGGTCGAGTCGTGGCCTATGCGTCGAGACAATTGAAGCCACACGAGAGGAATTATCCGACCCATGACCTCGAACTAGCTGC
The DNA here is from genome assembly GCF_007990345.1 of Gossypium hirsutum. Classification (NCBI taxonomy): domain Eukaryota; kingdom Viridiplantae; phylum Streptophyta; class Magnoliopsida; order Malvales; family Malvaceae; genus Gossypium; species Gossypium hirsutum. The sequence goes on along the minus strand of NC_053432.1, from coordinate 23,287,367 downwards.
CATCGTATTTGCTTTAAAAATATGGCGACATTGTCTGTTTGGTGAGAAGTGCCATGTATTTTCGGACCACAAAAGTCTCAAATATTTGATGACTCAACGAGACTTGAAACTGCGACAAAGACGTTGGCTTGAGTTGTTGAAAGATTACGAGCTTGTCATTGATTACCACCCGGGAAAGGCTAACGTGGTTGCGGACGCCTTAAGCCGGAAGTCATTGTTTGCTTTGCGAGCGATGAACGTGCATTTGTCTGTTCTACCAGACAATGTGTTAGTAGCTGAATTAAAAGCTAAACCATTATTGACTCACCAAATTCGTGAAGCTCAGAAAGTCGATGATGAATTGGTTGCAAAACGGGCTGAGTGTTTTCCGAACGAGGGATCAGAGTTTCAAATTGACGACGATAATTGTTTGAGGTTCAGAAATCGGTTGTGTGTTCCAAGGAATTCGGAACTCATTTCGATGATTCTGAACGAAGCCCATTGTAGCCGAATGTCAATTCACCCGGGGAGTACGAAAATGTACAACGATTTGAAACGTCAATTTTGGTGGCATGGTATGAAACGGGACATCTCCGACTTTGTTTCGAGATGTTTAATATGTCAACAAGTGAAAGCGGAACATCAAGTGCCTTCAGGATTACTCCAGCCGATCATGATACCCGAGTGGAAATGGGATCGAGTCACAATGGACTTTGTGTCCGGACTGCCCTTGTCAGCAAGTAAGAAGGATGCGATATGGGTTGTTGTCGATAGACTAACTAAGTCGGCTCACTTTATCCCCGTGCGTACGGATTTTTCATTAGATAAACTAGCTGAATTGTATGTTTCTCAGATTGTGAGATTACACGGGGTACCGATTTCTATTGTGTCGGATAGAGATCCGAGATTCACCTCGCGATTTTGGAAGAAATTGCAAGAAGCTTTGGGTACCAAGCTGCATTTTAGCACCGCTTTTCATCCACAAACAGATGGTCAATCCGAGCGGATAATTCAGATACTTGAGGATATGTTGAGATGTTGCATCCTCGAGTTCAGTAGTTCATGGGAACGGTATTTACCTTTGATTGAATTCGCTTACAACAATAGTTTTCAATCAAGTATTAAGATGGCACCTTACGAGGCTTTGTACGGTCGTAAATGCCGTACACCATTGTTTTGGACCGAGCTCGGTGAAAGCAAAATTTTCGGAGTTGATTTGATTAGAGATGCGGAACAGAAAGTAAAGGTAATCCGTGAAAGTCTGAAGATAGCCACGGATCGTCAGAAGTCGTACGCAGATTTGAAACGAAAAGACATCGAGTATCAGGTGGGAGACAAAGTGTTCCTTAAGGTTTCACCTTGGAAAAAGATACTCAGGTTTGGCCGTAAGGGCAAGTTGAGCCCAAGATTCATTGGGCCGTATGAAATATCCGAAAGAATTGGTCCAGTGGCATATAGATTGATTTTACCCCCTGAACTTGAAAGGATTCACAATGTTTTTCATGTTTCGATGCTTCGACGTTATAGATCCGATCCGTCACATGTGATTAATCCCTCGGAAGTTGAAATTCGATCTGACTTGAGTTATGAAGAAGAACCAATTCGCATCCTAGCTCGTGAAGTGAAAGAGTTGCGAAACAGAAGGGTTCCGTTAGTTAAGGTGTTATGGCTCAAACACGGGATCGAGGAAGCTACTTGGGAAACTGAGAGCTCGATGAAAGAACGATACCCAAACCTATTCACCGGTGAGTTTTTCGGGGACGAAAATTTCTTAAGTGGGGGAGAGTTGTGACAGCCCTAAATTGACCCTAGTCGGGAAGTGGTTTCGGGACCACAAAACCGAGTTAAGAAAATAATTAAAAGTTATATTCTGTGTTTATGAAGTGAGTAAATGCATGTGTGAAAGTTTCATGCATTAATTTGATCATCTTTATGTGAATCTTTTTTTTATATGGACTTATATGAAACTTTGTTGGAAAGTGAGAGGCTAATTTACAATGGTCTAATAGTACATGCATTGAAAGGAAGGGTTTTGCATGTCAATTTACCCATGATAAACATGGTGGCCGGCCAAGGAAGGAATATGCTCCACTAATTCAAAAATTAAAATAATTTTGTATTAACAAAGGATTTAATAATTGATATTAAAGGAATTATAGTATGGAAGGAAATAATATAATGAGAAGTGGGAGGAGAAACCAAAGTGACTCATCCTTACTCCTCCATTGCCGAAACTAGAAGAAAGAAAGAAGAAAAACTCTTGTTGAATTTCGGCTAAGGTGTTTTGATACAAAAAGGTATGTTTTATGCCACTCTTGAAAATGTATGCATAATTTGGAGGTTTGGTTTAAAAGCTACTTGAATCTTGGATTGAAGTTAGGTTATTATGAGGGTTGAATTTCGGCCTAGGAGCTTAAAATTTTTAGTAGAAGTTTTGATGACATTAGATGGATAGTTAGGTTGGATGTGTTAAATTGTTAAGTGTTCTAGCTTGAAAGTTAAGGTTAATATGGCTTATGGGGTTGCCGAATCTAGTTTAGAGAGAAAGAAAAATATATGTATTCGGATGTGCTTCAAGGAATGACATTAGGGTAGCTAGAGTCTAAGAACTTTCGGTCAAGGACTATTGTGTGAGCAAATTCGGTATAGAGGTTTAATTGTTAAGTGCATTGTGTTCAATGTTTAAAGAATGGGTAGTAGCTAATTAAAGTTAAGAAGGCTGGAATTTCTTTTAAGGGAGGTGTGACCTTAACATGAACAAAATAGAATCAGCCTTAAGCTTGACTAAATGGTTCGGTTATTATTAGTTTAGAAGAAACCTATATGAAATGGTTGATATATGGTGAATTGGTAGTACTCTACTTGGGACAGCAGTAGTAAGGTGATTTTCGAAAATCGCCATAATTTGTAGGAGTTGAATTAGAAGCTGAGTGAATTATGTCATTAAAGCTTCAAGGGTCTATTTTCTTACAAAAGAAACTATAGAAACAAAGGAGTTACCGATCTAGAGATATTTGAAGTATTATGGGGCTGAGTCAAAATGACTGCCGGATTCCCTGTTCTGTTTTTAGAAAATCATTATAAATTGTACAAAAATGATTATAAGATAAAATTTATATGCTTAGACTCCTTAATGAGTCTAGTTTCAAATGAGATTAAATACAACACACTTGGAATTCTGTAAAGTGAGAAATTGGATTCGTAGTGAAGAGTGGTCAGAATAGTCAAACAGTGAAATAGGGGAAACTTTAAGAAAAATCTGGTATTGATTGGCCAAGCCTAAAATTCTGAAAATTTTATGGATGGAAGATATACGAGTCTATATTCAGGGAAAATTAACGGCAAGTGATTTGGAGTTTAGTAGCTCCAGTTATAAGTAATTTAGTAACTACTGCTCAGGAAAACAGCTCGTAGTGAATATGAGATTTTGTTGTAAACATTAATGAAAGTTTGCCGATGAATTATTTATTGATTAATATAAAGCTTGCTATAATCTATGTGTGTGAAAGTCGGATCAATATATATAATATTATTCGGAAAGTAATATTTGAATAGTCGATTAATGACTATTTTAATTTTTGTTGAACTTAAGCTCAAGAGCAAAGGGGAACTAGATCCGATAAAGGGAAGGAAAAAGTAATTGAATAGCCGTTGAAGTCGTTCGACGACATTTGAGGTAAGTCTTCGAGTAATGACCCTACTTGAATTATATTGAAATGATTAGTCATATTATGACGGATAGTCGAATGTGCATAGAGACTATGTTATAAAGCCAATTGAAATTATGCTCTTTGTGTGTGGCTATTGAGCCGAAATTTGAAAGATTTAATAAATGTTTTGTGTTTGAGCCTTAGTAACGAAGAAATGATATGGATGTGTTATGATTATTGATATATGTGTGCATGAGCATTGGAATATATCCGGGCTAAGACCCGAAGGCAATTATGCGAGTTGATATATCCGGGCTATGACCCGAAGGCAATTATGCGAGTTGATATATCCGGGCTAGGACCCGAAGGCAATTATGCGAGTTGATATATCCGGGCTAAGACCCGAAGGCAATTATGCGAGTTGATATGTTCGGGCTAAGACCCGAAGGCAAATGTGTTTGCGGTTGCATTCGGTTAAATACCGAAGAAACTTGGGTTGAATGTGAGCATTTTGTGCTGTAACTAATTTAATAATTATGCTTGACCAACCCGAATGATAAGGTATGTTTGCATGTGCATTGGAAAGTCGGTTTGTTTTAAATGGTATTCGTGCGATCGGCTAACGAATTCTCGGCTTTTATAAAGGTTGATACCTTGTGTACCTATGTGGGTGAAGTGTGAAGTAAGTATGGGTATGAGAATGTGTGTTAATAAAGTGATTTAGTTAACTATGTGAATGTAATACTGTAGTCAAAGCCGATTTCATTACTTGAGACTTACTAAGCTTTAAATGCTTACCCGGTTGCTTTGGCTCTCTGTTTTATAGATTTTGCTCGTTAGCTATCGGATTCGGGATCAGCGAAGTCGAAGTCATCTACACTATCAAGCTCTTTGGTACTCTTTTAGTTGAACTCTGGATATGGCATGTATAGGACTACCCCCTATTGTTTAAGTTCTTTTGTGATGTATGTGTGTAAAGCCATGCGAAAATGGCTTGTAAAAGTGGAGTATGGCATTAGACCATTTGTGTGTATGTATGTATATATATGGTTTCATGATGTGACTATGGTTTGAAATGGAAGTGTTGGGCTAATGATCAGCCATTGGAATGGCTAAATATGATCACATGTGGACCTATGTAGGGCAAAATCCTAGTTGGTCCATGGTGACCACAAAATAGGTAAAGTTTATCTTGAAAACAGATTTTGACAGCAACAGTGGTGTAGAATTGAAAAATCACATAAATTCGTAGGAGTGGAATTAAATAGTGAATAAATTATGTAATCAAACCTTGATGAATCTACTTTCATATGGAAGTAACGAAACAATTATAGGAACAGTACAGAAAGAGATATTCCGGTTCTTGTGGAACAGGGCCAGAACAGCTTCTGGATTCACTGTTCCGCCTTTGGAAATTCACTATAAATTGACCAGAGATAATTAGGGGTCATACCATATATGTATGGATTCCTCTCTGAGTCTAGTTTCCATAGAAACAAACGGCATCAGTATTGAAGCTCTGTGCAGAGAGATATCCCAGTCGTAATGGGAAAAGGTCAGTGTAGTCGACCCCTGTAACATGGGAGACTTTGACTAATAAACTGTACTAGTTGGCCCAACCAAAAATTCTAGAAAAAAATCCATAGGTGGGGACATGAGTCTAGCTTCAGGGAAAAATCACAAAACTGATTTTTGAGTTGTGAAACTCAAGATATGATTTTTGAAGCGACTAGTACTCAGACTGGGCAGTGTCTGGAAAAAAATTTTTTTTTTTAAGTTTGTTAACATCTCGTGTCCGACTCCGGTGTCGGTCTCGGGTTCGGGGTGTTACAATTGCCATATCATGAATTTTAACACCAAAATAATCAACCATGACATATGGCATAAAAAGGTCGAATTATCAAGATTTACGACCTAACGTTATGAAACCAAACCCAACCGAACATTTATGCCATTTTCGCATGGCTAAAAGTTTACATACCAAAGTTCAAACACAACATAATAGCCTATACGTGCCGAAATGTTCTCCTAAGCCGACTAAGAAGAAAGTACCAAAACTTGCTAGCCGGTGTGATGACTTCGACGACGGCACGATCACGCAAAAAGAGACGAGTCCAATAAACCTAGAATAGGTGACAAGCAAACACCGAATGAGTATATAACTCAGTAAGCCATAAGCATTCCACAACCATCCATTAATAAAATTATCACAACAGGAAACAATGAAATGAGGTTCAGTACTCCATCCATACCAAACTATACCATAGTTCCTTAAACCCTATGGTTCAATCTCATACCAAGTCCTACATTGGCCTTTCATACATCATTTTATTTTCGTTATAATCATACAATTAAACGAACTTTCACCTATTCCACAATGAACCTTATGTACGTGACTTCAACTATAATCGTCACATAGGTTCAAAACTTACCAAGCTCAACTCCAAATATAAACATAGCGCCTATTAGCCATGAACTCAAGGTACTTACCTTTTCCGCTGTCCAAAATTGACTCGGTAAAGTCGCACCCTTCATGTAAATAATTTATAGAAAATATATATTGGGTTCGCACACATAGTGCTTAATAATCAACCGCGCACACTTAGTGCCATGCACTTTAAACTCACACACTTAGTGCCATGCATTTCAAGTTCGCACACTTACCTTTTCCGCTGTCCAAAATTGACTCGGTAAAGTCGCACCCTTAATGTAAATAATTTATAGAAAATATATATTGCGTTCGCACACATAGTGCTTAATAATCAACCGCGCACACTTAGTGCCATGCACTTTAAACTCACACACTTAGTGCCATGCATTTCAAGTTCGCACACTTACCTTTTCCGCTGTCCAAAATTGACTCGGTAAAGTCGCACCCTTAATGAAAATAATTTATAGAAAATATATATTGGGTTCGCACACATAGTGCTTAATAACCAACCATGCACACTTAGTGCCATGTACTTTAAACTCACACACTTAGTGCTATACAATTTAAACCCGCACACTTAGTGCCAATCTCATGACCATGAACACTTATTGCCCGCACACTTAGTGCCGAAAACCAGCCACTCAATAGGCTTCACTTCCTTTTTACATTCGACAAATTTCATCTCTACTTACATATACATTTGTATACATTTCATCTCATTAAACACAATGGTATAGGTATTACGATCCTTTAAATCAATACCAAAGATATGCTTAATGACTTACTTGTGTTGGGTAAGATGGTTCCAACTCGGCTACTCGATGATCTTTTCTTTGCCTTTGCTCGATTCTCCTCCTTTAACTCCTTGAGCTTAATCAATAAATCAACTAGTTTAACCGCCTTGCTAAATATTTACAATCCAATTACACATGCATATGTATGTTAGTATATTCGGCAATCACCCTTACTAATCACCCACTTGATCAATTATGGAGAATCAAAGTTAATATCACAATGTGTACCCTATATGGCCCATTATACATAATCAAATTTAACATCATCTATATATTTACTCATATGGCCGAATATACCTAATCATACATACACCTAACCAAAAATAATTTCTAAAATCTTTATATCATTTATACACTAGTAAAGCATCCTCTCCCTTTCCATCAATTTAGCACATGCATTACTCATTAACCTACAAAAATTATATTCGGCCTTAGCACACAACTTGCTAGCCGATTCTTCCCCATCTAGCAACCAATGCACATATGTGCTCACTCAAAAATGCTAAAAAAAAAAAGAGATTCAAGAATCATCAATCCACCATCACATGCATCATTAACAAGCTTCATATTTAGCATGCAATGGCATTAACACAAACTCCACCTAGGCCGAATCTTAACTCATCTTCATGCCTCATCACCACAACATCAAACATCAAAATACCAACCAAGAATGTAACATGCATGGCCGAATATCATCTCCATCATTTAACAAAGTTTGAACCATGGCTTGGTAGATTTCAAACTTACAACTTAAAATATACATGAATCTCAAAGAATAATATCAAACATACCTCAATCTAGTTACATGCATGGCCAAACTTCCTCCTAATTCTCTTCCAAACCAAACATGAAGCAAGAACTCCTTCCTCCTCCCTTAGAATTTTCGGTCAAAAGAGGATGAAAAAGGATGAACAAGTTTTTCTTTTCCTTTCTTTAGCTCACGGCAATGGGGGGGGGAAACAACCACTCATTTTTTTGTTTTTCCTTTCTTTATTACCCATACTTCTTATTTTATTTTTTTGCTACATACCTCACTAGGCCAACATATTCCCAACTTGTTTCCACCCATAGCATGGCCAACCACTAGCTCAAATTTTGGGTAATTTGACATGCAAACCCATCATTTTCACAACATGCATTAATAGACCATTTTAAATTAGCCTATCATATTTTCACCATGTCTCATATCGATCCCTATTTAATAATTTCTCATGCAATTGGCAAAATTGGAGAATGAAAATTCCACATACTCATGTACACACATAATAAGCATAGAATATGGAAATCAATTATTTTTATGACTCGGTTTTGTGGTCTCGAAACCACTTCCCGACTAGGGTCAATTTTGGGCAGTCACAAATGACATGTCATTTGTATCCTAATTGTTTACTAAGTTCACTCGAGCACCGTTACTGTTTCCATACCATGTCAATCTTGTAATATCATCATATACATATCACTCAATAATATAACGGTTTCACATTCAATCAATACATTTCATCTATTCAAAATAATTATATTTTCCATTCTTTACGATTTAATCCTTTAGATGCCACCATTATCAAATTACAATTGACATAAACTTATATTATAATATAAATCAAGCATAACATAAAATAATATAGTAAGTTCCATGAAATTGCCTGGTAAAACCAACAACAATGAAACGTTGAGGACTAATTTGCAAGTTTACATTTTCCTCGATTATCCTCTGATTGAGTCAAATCTCTATAATTTGAAGATCGAAAGCTTGAATACAAGAAAATGGCTTCTCTAGGTTTCTTTTGTTTCAAACGATGAAGAAAGAAGAAAAATGAAAAGATGATAACATAATTTAACTTATATACTTTTATTAATCTTTAATAAATTAATTAACATTAGTTTAATTAAACTTAAGCCTAATTAACAAAGTTAGTGGATGTTAAATGTCATCCACCACCATTTGAAAAATTAAGAAGGGTCCAATTGCTCAATTGGTCCTTTAATATTAATTCCATAGTGAATAACTTTTACTACTTTTACTACTTTTACAATTTAATCTTTATACTTTAATTAACTATCCATTTGATAAAATTAAGGAACCAAACTTTAATTAAACTCTATACTAACCTCGTAAATATCAAAACCTTTCCAAAATCCCAAAATAATTTCTTGACAGAAATCCAAAATAGACTAGATGCTTTGGAAAGTTACAAGTTTGAATTAGTTGCACCTTACCCCAATGCAAGCCTAACACTCAGTAAATACATTACACCAATCTTTCCAATTTGACTCTGACCAATCAAATGCACAACCAATTAAGAAAATGGCTTGGAAAGAACCAAAAAGATTTTATTATCCAAAAATCATTGCACCTGATCTTAATATAGAAGAAAACCTATTTTCCAAAATAAACACAATTCTAATGCAATTTATGAATGAAATATAGATAAAATGTTTGAATATAATATTCTCAGTTTATTACAACAAATGACGATGATTTCAAATGTTTATAAAACCAAAAACCAAAATGGATTAATTAGTGATCATGTTATATTCAATCTTTTAGTTGTTGGATTTACTGGTCAATTAAAAGGATGGTGGGACCATGAACTCATTAAAACCCAACAAGAAGAAATCTTAAAAGCAATAAAGAAAAATGATCAAGGAAGAATTATTTTGGATGATCAAAGAAGAGAAATCCTAGATGTAGTGGGAACTTTGATTTTTGAAATCTTTAAACACTTTATAAAAGATCCTTCTCATCTAAAAGATAGAAATTCGAAATTATTATCAAACTTAAAATGCAAAAAAATTAATTAATTTTAGATTGTATAAAGATTTCTTATGACAAGAGTTATGCAAAGATCTAATAACCAACAACCATTTTGGAAAGAAAAGTTTCTAGTAAGACTTCCTACTTTATTAGGAGAAAAGGTTAGAAATCAAAATAAAGAAAATTACAAAGGTATTATTCCATATAAAAAACTTACTTATGGTGAACTAATTAGTTTCACCGAAAAAGAAGGATTAAAATTTGGTCAAGATTTAAAATTACAAAAACAACTTAAAAAAGAAAGATATCAATGTAGAAAGGAATTAGGATCATTCTGCCACCAATTTGACACCAGAAATGTACCTTGTTTTGTAACACCCCTTACCCGTATTCGATGTCGAAACAGGGTACGAGGCATTACTGGACTTAAACATAAGCAAACGTACAAAAGCGAGACGTAAATTTCCATCCAAATTTAAAATTTTTCATAAACATTCATATTGTCCCTATACAGAACCTATGAGGCCCAAAACATGAATTGGAAGTAGTTCAGGACCAAACCGAGAACTTTGGAAAATTTCACAACACTTAGAAAATTTTTCAGGTTTTAAGAGTCATACGCCCGTGTGCCTTGGGACATGCCCATGTGGGCAGGCCGTGTGGTTACATACATCCGTATCCCTAACTAGTGTAACTCTCTGTTTGTCATCCAAGAACAAATTGAAGTCACACGGCCAAGGCACACGCCCATGTGCTTAGGCCATGTGGTCGATTTAATTTTCATAATTTTTCATAAAATAGGTGCAGACTTCACATGCCCAGGGCACACGCCTGTGCTTGAGGCCGTGTCATCCACACTGTTGAGACACATGCTCGTGTGCTCAATACTAAGCATTCTGTTTTGCAACGATTACGTGCAAGGACACACGGCTGGATCACACGCCCATGGGGCGAGCCGTGTGTCACACATGGCCTAGACATACGTCCGTGTGTCTACCCGTGTGGACAAGAATAAGGCTATTTTCCAAGCCATATTGTCACCCTTCTATACACAAACCTACACAACAAAACATAGCACCATTCCAAGTATATACACTCAACCAAATCAGCCACAACCAAAGCATCAATACTTTATTCACATACTATCATTTATCATACACAAACATCACATATATTTCAACTCAAATCATGCAATTTTCCACATCCATGAAAGACAGAATCATATGGAATATACTTAAATCAATATTAGCCAATTTCAATGGCCATTTACAAAATGAATTATCAACCATTATAAGCCAACACGTTTGGCCAATCAATTATGACACAAAACAAAACAACCAAGTCCCTATACATGCCATAACTCAAAATGTTAAAATCATTGGTACCCAAAATAATAACTTGAAAGTGTGACTGGATCTCCGACAATTTCCAATCCCCGAGCTGGCTCGGTGACACTATAAGACAAGGGAAAAGAAAGAGAAGTAAGCTTTAAAGCTTAGTAAGTTCCCATGCAAATAATAAGCATTATAAACTCACATTTAACATACAATTAACTTAAAGTGAATTAATGTAACGCCCCAGAGTTTGTATATTTTTTCTGCGTATTGATGACACAATTGAGTATCTGCTTTAGTGATCATGTGTTCTGGGAGTGTCTGAGAAGTCTTGGGTTCAAACCTTGTCTTGGGATAAATTTTTGTTTTAATTGAATAAAGCCTTGCTTTTGCTCAATACGCTTATAGTTAAAAGTTTGTAGAAACATGTCAAAATGGGCCTGCTGGTTTGGTGGATAAGTGGTGTGTTAAAACGCTAGAGGTCTTGGGTTTGAGCTAAGCTAGAGTATTATTTTTTCTAATGGTGTCGCGTAGTGTTTGAGTTGAACTGAAATGCCGAAGTGGTAGAGGTGTAGTAGAAAGTGTGGAGAGAAAAGTAAGGGATTTTGATAGTAGTGGTTGAACGATTTTAGGAGGGATTTGGGGAGAAAATTATGAGAGTAGGGAGTTATCTCGATTTGGTGGATGGTAGATTTTGGGTCCCTCTTCTCACTCTCACAATTTCCTTCGGTTTTGGAAAAAATTTTCTTTTTCTCATTTTTTTCTCTTTTCTGTTCTCTATCCCACTTGCTGCCAATTTTTCAATTTGTTTCTCCCCCTCTTCTTGTTGCCAAAATCCACTTCTTCTTACCTTTTCTCCTTCTTTTTTTGTTTTGTTCCTTGTTCAATCATTTTTTGTGGTGCAATGGTTGTTTCCCTTGTTCGATAAGTGGTTTTCTTAGTGCTTGTGGTTTTTTTTCTATTAAGTGATTAACAGAGGAATCGTGTTACTTACTGGAAGTACTACTCGAAGACTTTAATCAGGTTCACAACGTGTGAGGACAGCTAGATTGTCGTTTTCGTCTTAGTATTTCAAGTTATAGAATTGGGGGTTTAATAAGAATTTTTTCTATAGTTGGAATTAATTGAGTTCTTGGATGTTGATGTACCATTTCATAGGACTTGGAGTGCTCAGAAGTACTTTTACAAGAAACGAAACTAGGTGTGTAACCACATCACTGAAAACGAGATTCGACGAAAAGCCATAAAATGGGTCTGTCGATGCCACACGGGCGTGTGGCCGCCCGTGTGATAGGCTGTGTGATCGAACACGGGCGTGTGATCAGCAACGCTGGCTGTGTGCGATACACGGGCCAGACCGAAGTAGGCCGTGTGGGCTACACAGGTGTGTGGGCCTACCCGAGTGAACCACATGGGCATGTGGGATTTTTGGGACTAGGTCGTGTAATCCAAACGGCCACGGCCATTTTGGGCCGTGTGGGCCACACGGGGCGTATGGGCCCACACGGGTAAACAACATGGGCTTGTAGGCCCATTTTTACGGTTTGACTGCTAAGGTTGCATAGGTCGTCTGAGTCGACGGTGGACCTACTGTAGGGTCGGTAAGTTTACCTAGACCCTTAATTAACTGAAATGACTATATGACTGATACGATTGTGCATGTTATTAAGCATGATGATGTCCAAATGATTTGGTATTGTATGCCCTGCTTAAATTCATGATATTACATTATAGCATGTCTTATTTATATATATTGCATTGAATTGGGTTGGGGGTTTATATTATTCATAAGAATTTTACTGAAAGGCTTCGAGCCTAATTCATTGGCAGCTCAGCTGCACGTCACTGTTTAGTGCCGCATTCAGTACTTTTTGAAGTGTAGGGATGGGTGTGTTGATTATATCCCCACATGGAGTGTAGGGTTGGACGGAGTTAGAGTGTAAAGGCTGGCTGGGTAGGATTTGATATTGTATATCTGTTGTTGTACTGAATATTGATACTGTAATGGGCTAAGGCCCAATTGCATCACTACTTCTGTATTGTAATGAGCTAAGGCCCTATTTGAAACTGAAACTATTACTGAAATGGGCTTAGGCCTAGACTATGATTGCATTCTGTCTATTTGTTTATATGGGAATTACACACTGAGTTTCGTAAACTTACCCTTCTGTTTTATCTGTACATGTAACCCTTAGACTTAGACGGATCGGAGTGGCAGAGGACTCAGCGGTGGCTACACGACCCCTTTTTACACTGTTTCGTACTTAATTAGATTTTTTTGTTTTTTAAAGTTTTATTTGGGGTATTTCACTATAATAATGGCCTCTATGGATTTTTGCTTAAAATTTGTATTTTATACTGCTTTATATTTTATATCTGCTTGAGGTAGGTAAAACACCGTGTTTTAGCAAAATACCTACAAGGACACAAACTATTTTAAAAAGCTTTCGCAACATATAATGTTTTGAAAACTAACAACTGAATGAAAACCACGACTTTGGAAATTAATAAAAGATAATTGCGAGTTCTAAACGGAAAATTTTTTAAGCTAAGTTACGGTTTTTTTCAACATAAGCTACGGTTTTCAACCACACTTCCATATGACATCGCCAGATTCGACTATAATGTTCAGGTCGGGTTTGGGGTGTTACATTTATTGGTATCAGAGCCAGGTTGCAAAACTCGACTGTGGATTTGAGTTTTGAAGATTCAATTTTCTAAGAACTATTTTCAAATGATTTGAAATATTTTTTGTGTGGTACACCGAGTCTCCGGCGCCGATCCTGTAAGTCTCTAAATTGTTATATGTTTAAAAATTGAAAATACTATAGATAATATGTACCGAGACTACTATAGATAGATTGGACTAAAAACACCAAGATAGTATATACTGATACTGTAGTAAAACAGATAAACATTGACTGACACTGCGCTGTTCGAAACAAACTTTACACTCGTGATACTGTTATCATAAAATATCTGTTAATAAACACTGAATTTGTAAACTGATACATAAAACTGTTAATATAGATAAAATGAAATTAGACAATGAGCACTAGAGGTACTCGCGGATGAGGTATAAAAGGTCGTGGTAGAGGCCATAGAGGGGTCGAGTAGGGTCCTCATCTTTTGGAAACCTGCCTAATTTGGATTCTAGTGAGACGTCGGCTTCACCTATGACCGAGACTGGGTCTCATGATCGAGTGGCTGGGACGATGCATTGTTTCAAGCCATGTTAAGGATTATAGAGAGGGTCACTGGGCCCAATACTAGAGCTGTAGGTCGAGGGTCAGTTACGGAATGACTACGGTTCGGTGGAGTCGAGATTTTAAGAGGTGTCATTGGAGTTGCCCCTAATGTGGCTGAATAATGGATTGAGGCCACAGAGAGGATTATGCACGATCTGGACTGCACCCCCGAGTAGAAATTAAAAGGTGTTGTATCGCTGTTGCGTGATAAGGCTTATTAGTGGTGGCTCACTGTTAAGGAGGGCACTCAGCCCCAACGACTGTCCTGGGAATATTTTAAGACTACTTTCCAGGGAAAGTATGTGGATGCCAGTTACGTGGATGCCATTAGAAGAGAATTTCTGAATTTGACTCAAGGGGATAGACCAGTGGCAGAGTATGAGGCCAAATTTTTGTAGCTGAGCCGCTATGCATGAAGTATGGTGGCGACTGAGAATGAGCAATATGTTTGCTTTGAGGATGGCCTCAGGGATAACTTGAGGGTTTTGAAAGCTCCACAGAGGGAGTGAGATTTTGCAGCACTAGTTGATAAGGTGAAGATCACCGAGGAGGTTAAGCACGCTGAGCGCCAGAACCGCCACAGAGAGAGAGGTACGAATAAGAGGGAGTCAGAGCCCTCAAGTTGATGGGCCGATCAGAGTTGGGGCTCCTATTGCTACTACTGGACAGCCACCATGTATTGACTATGGTAAACGCCACCAGGGCGAGTGTTGGAAAAGAACTAGGGCTTGTTTGAGGTGTAGTTCATTGGAGCACTGTATTAGAGAGTGTCTGTGGAGGTCCGATCAGATGCAAGCCTCTGGAATGGGTACTGCACCACCACAGAGGGTAGTTCAAGAGCCACCGAGAGGCCGTGTTCAGGCAAGAGGTGGGAATGATTTGGGTCTTGGTGAGAAAACATCGGGCAGAGGTGCTGGGCATATTGATGTGAGGCAGCTGACTCTGATTTATGCTGCACGTCGCCAAGAGGATAGAGACGCTCTAGACGTCATTACGGGTATGTTCTTTATTTATAATGTACCTTATACTGCAGTGATAGATATAGGATCCACTCACTCCTATATAGCTTGTACCGTATTTGAAAACTTGGGTATACTGGTTAAGAACACTACGAGTGAGGTCACTGTATCGAGTCTGTTAGGGAAATAAGTAAGGGCTAACAAACTGTTTAGAGAGGTCCCTCTAGAGGTTCAAGGGGCTATCTTTTTGGCTAATCTGATGGAACTGCCTTTTGGAGAGTTTGATCTAATACTGGGAATGTACTGGTTGGTTAAACACCAAGTGAGCTTGGATTGTGCCACAAAACGGGTTGTACTGAGAACGAAGAAGGACAGTGAGGTAGTTGTAATTGGGGAATGTTAGAATTACTTATCGAATGTAATTTCTACATTAAGGGTAGAAAAGTTGGTTCATAAGGGATGTGAGACGTATTTGGCCTACATCAGTGTTTCAGACTTTAGGGATTCTTCAGTTAAGGATATTAGGGCGGTTAAGGACTTTCCGGACATTTTTTTAGAAGAGCTACTTGGGTTACCTCCGAATCGTGAAGTAGAGTTTGGGAATGAGCTCCTTCTTGCAGCTCCGGTGTCTATCACCCCTTATAGAATGGCACCAAAAGAGCTCGTGGAGCTTAAGGCTCAGATTCAAGAGTTACTGGATCGTGGGTTCATCTGCCCTAGTGTGTTTCCATGGGGAGCACCAGTTTTGTTTGTGAAAAAGAAGGATGGATCCATGCGTATGTGCATTGACTACCAACAATTGAACAAGTTGACGAGTAAAGATAAGTACCCCCTACCGAGGATAGATGATCTATTTGACCAGTTTTGAGAAGCTTGGGTTTTCTCTAAGATTGATCTCCAGTCAAGGTATCATTAGTTGAGAGTTAAAGAGACTGATGTACATAAGATGACGTTTAGGACTCGTTATGGTCACTACGAGTTCCTAGTAATGTCATTTGGACTAACTAATGCACCGGTAGCTTTTATGGATCTGATGAATCGAGTGTTCCAACCATAGTTGGATCTATTTGTAGTGGCATTTATTGATGACATACTGGTGTATTCGAAGACTAAGGATGAGCATGACAAACATCTCAGAGTGTTTTTACAGGTTCAGTGAGAGAAACAACTGTACACCAAGTTTAGTAAATGTGAGTTCTGGTTACGTGAAGTAACATTTCTAGGTCATGTGGTTTCTGTTGAGGGGATTAGAGTCGATCCTCGGAAGATTAAGGCTGTCTTGGATTGGAAACAGCCTAAGACTATTTCTGAGATCCGCAGTTTTCTAGGACTGACAGGGTATTATCAATGATTTGTAAGGGGTTTTCACTTATTGCAGCACCCTTGATTAAGCTACTACGTAAGGGTGTGCCATTTAATTGGACTGATGCGTAGCAAGAAAGCTTCGAGAAGCTCAAAACTGTATTGACTGAGGCCCCTATTTTGATACAGCCAGATTCTTTAAAAGAGTTTACTGTGTACAGTGATGCATCACATGTCAGTTTGGGATGTGTGTTGATGCAAGAGGGTAAGGTGGTAGCATATGCGTCTCATCATCTTAAGACTCATAATGCAAATTATCTGACGAATGACCTAGAGTTGGTTGCAGTGGTGTTCGCACTGAAAATTTGGAGGCATTACCTATATGGGGAAAATGTATCATCTACACTAATCACAAGAGCCTCAAGTACCTCATTACTTAGAAGGAATTGAATCTTAAGCAGCGTAGATGGATTAAGCTGCTTAAAGATTACGATTGTATAATTGATTACCATCCCAGTAAGGCCAATGTGGTGGCTGACACACTAAGTCGTAGGGCTATGATTGATTTGATGGCAATGTTTGCTCGCCTCAGTTGGCCGAACTTCAGGTTAAATCGACGTGGATTAAGCAGATTAAGGGTAAGTAGTTGGAGGACGAGTCTTTGGGTCTTCGCTTTCGACAGGTTGAGAGTGGGAATACTATGGATTTTGGATTGAATAGTGATGGGGTACTCTATTTTTGAGGGAGAATCTATGTACTGAAAGATACTGAGTTGAGGCAGTCTATACTGCAAAAGGCATATAGTAGCCCTTACGCTATGCATCCTGGCAGAAATAAGATGTATCGAGAGCTTCATAAGTTATACTAGTGGCCAGGTCTTAAACGAGAGCTTACCGACTTTGTGGCTAAGTGTCTGACGTGCCAACAGGTTAAGGCTAAAGATCAGTTACCTTCGAGTTTGTTGCAGCTAGTTAAGAGTCCACTTTGGAAGTGGGAGAGAGTGACTACGGACTTTGTTAGTGGGTTGTCCCTCACACCCACTAAGAAGGATTCAGTGTGGGTCATAGTGAATCAGTTGAGCAAGTTCGCCCACGTCATACTGGTTCGTACTGACTACTCTTTGCAAAAACCGGCTAAACTGTATGTGTCTAAGATAATGAGATTCCATAAGCTACCGATTTCGATCAAATCTGAGAGGGAACCTCGCTTCACATCTTGATTCTGGAAAAAGCTACATCAAGCTCTGGGTACAAGGTTAGACTTCAGTACTGCATTCCATGCTCAGACCAATGGTCAATCTAAGAGGGTGATTCAGATACTGGAGGACATGTTAAGGAGTTGTGTGATTGATTTTGGAGGAAGTTTGGAGGATTACATGTCGATGGCAGAGTTTGCTTATAACAACAGCTATAAGTGTAACACCCCCTACCCGTGTCCGAAGTCAGAATAGGATACGAGGCATTACCGGATTTAAACACAATCAATCATGCAAACCCGACCATAAAATTTTATTTATATTTCAAAATATTCAATCATATGTACATAGTCTCTTATTTGGGTCTACGAAACTCAAATCATACTTTAGAAGGGGTTTGAGACTAAACTAAGAACCTATCTGTACTTAAATCATACTGTGATATTGTGAAAATTAAATAATCTTTATGTCAATCCGATATCTTTCTAACTGTATCTGTACTTATCAACCCATTCTCAATCACTAATCATGCTTATAACCATTCTATCACTGAATTGTTTGGTTTCTCATCTAAAAACTTGTTCATCACAAATATCGAGAAATTCCATTATAAAACACCACTTTGGTAAGGGGAAGGGAGTCGTAGGGCTTCTGACTCGACTCTCATATACATATACATGTAACACAATTTTCATCACCATAGCAACATCACCACAAACATGTCATTCATTTCAGGTAAACTAACTTTCATATTGAATTTACGCCCACTTTCCAATCATCTCATTTTAACAAGTATGCTTATGCATGCATTCCATGTTTTTTGGATAACTTTACTTATCTTTTCATTTAATCATACAAGTCATGCACATGATATCATATAAGGGCCAACAACATGGTTAAGTTTATCACTATCTATACTTTTACCTCATACACCATCATTTAGACATATCATTACAATCATATAAATCAGTCCAAGCAACTTAACATATTTACTCAAGCTATACGAGCTTGCCAATCATAATCACCCAAAAAGATATACATAAATATTCATCCCATTAATATTTTTGATAAGTTATCTAAACACATGCATGTACTCGAGCAATTCGGTCACATACAACATGGAATTATCAATCAATCATTAGTAAGTTCGTTATGCCATATAATCCTTTATCTCATTTCAGTAATTCATTTCAATCCATCAAATTTTTTATATCCAATCAGGACAATGACCTTTTATTCATAACAGGATATTGTGAATCTTATTTGTACCTTTCCAAGTTTCAACTCATCATGATTGTACTTTAATCAAATACCTCATTACCCCAATTAATATGGTCGAATGCAGCTCGGTTGGAGAGTACCTTTGTCTAAACAAAATGGCTATCAAATGTGTCGGAAGACATCACACTATCATAGACTTGTGGCATGTATAGCTAGACTCCTATATATATGCTAGCTTAGTCTGAGAACCGGCTAAACCATAGCTCTGATACCACTAAATATAACACCCCTTACCCATGTTCGATGCTTGGACAGGATACGAGGCATTATCGGACTTAAACGTAATCAATCATACAAACCCAACCATAAAATTTCAATCATATTTTGAAATATTCAATCATATGTACATAGTCCCTTATTTGGGTCTACAAAAATCAAATCATACTTTAGAAGGGGTTTGGGACTAAATCGAGAACCTCCAAAAGTTTTACATCACCTAGAAAATTTTTCATGATTTGGAGAGTTACACGCCCGTGTGGATAGGCCGTGTGGTCTCATATGCCCGTGTCGCTCTGGACACACCCATGTCCTCAGCCCATGTAACTCTCTATTTAGGACGTTAGCAAACAAATAAGGGCCACACAGCCAAGTCACATGCCCGTGTGCTAGACCTTGTCTTTATAGGCTGAGACACACAGTCGTGTCTCTGCCTGTGTAGCTAGCACATAGGCTATTTTTCGAGCCTTTTTGTCACCCTTTTCATGCACACACACAAACATGGATCTAAAAGCATTCAACATCCTCAATTATGATGCAGACATTTCATTTACTTATACACATACATGTGTTACATATTCTCACATTAAATCAAGTCTAGACACACCATATCTTATTCTTTTGGCTTTATCAAATACCTTACCACTTATACCTTTATACCATAGTTACCTTCATGTCTATTTAATTCCAACTTATCATCAAGCATAACCTTCTAGCCAAGTCATAACTTTATATAGTGTCCAAATTTCACATGCATAAAACAATATGCTTGACTAAGACATTCTACACCAATTCCATATTCAATTTAACATTACTACTATTTCTCACTTTATACCATTGTACCATGGTTACCAAACTATCCATCAAACATCCATGTGCAAAGTATTATCATTTTATTTCCACATTACACATTTAATTCATGGTCATGACCACCTCGATTGATCATAAAACATGCATTCAACACACCTGACATATTACTAACCATGAATGGCAAACAGGCATATTCACATCACAATTATTAGACACAACATGAATATCAGATTTACAAGTCGTAATCAATAGCTCAATATAGGTCAATACATTTGGCTAAATTATACTAACACATGTTATAAAACTAGTCCTTATACATGCCATTCACTTGATATTTCTAACTTATGTATCAATACTCCAAAGGTATTGGCTTGATAGTGTTATGCTACCCCAACGATCTCCAACCCCAAGCCAACCTGAGAACACTGAGGAATGGAAAGGAGGGAGTAAGCTTTACGCTTAGTAAGTTCGCATGAAAAATAATAAGCAATGTATTAACATGCTATTCTCAAATTCATTCTATTTATTCAAAGTCCAATCAAGCTATTTTCTCAAGTTGCAGTGATTAAATTATTTATATCCAGAGCTATGGAACTCTAAATTGAGATCCATTAATTTTTCCTGAAAATATACTCAAATATCTTTTTACCATAAAATTTTAAGAATTTTTGGTCTATCCAATAAGTACAGTTTATTATTCAAAGTCTCCTCTATTTTGCTATTTGACAGCTTTGACCTGTCTTCACTAAAATTATTTATCTCTATGTACCAGATTCAGATAATGTTCTTGTCTATTTCTATTGAAAATATACTTATTAAGGACTTATTCATATGAATTTAAACACATAATTATTTTTTTAAAATTTCTAGTTATTTTCCCAAGTTAGAACAGGGGATTCCAAACTCATTCTGACACTGTCTAACAAAAATTCAAATATCTCATAATATGAGATTCCTTTGCTCATACTGTTTCCTTTATCTTAAACTAGACTCAATAATATTTAATTTAATATTTTATTTAGCATTTAATTCGACTTTCACAATTTTTGGTGGATTTTCAAAGTCGGACTATTGCTGTTGGCCAAACAATTTTAGAGCAACAAAATGATAATTATCATAAGATTTCCATAAAAATTATTCTCATATGTATCACTCATTTATTAGCATTCTTACCACAAGTCCATTTCACTTACCATGTCCAACACATGTTCGTGGGTTTCGAGGACGTAACTGTGCTATCTCTTAGCACCATCACTCGTCCAATCGTGACAATCATATCCATCATAATAGTATCTTATAACATAAATAAGTTCATCATGGAAAAAACCTTTTTTATTCATTTCTCATATTAATCCCGTTGAATTTTGCAGAATCTCGATAGATATCCCATTTACCGTCAAATCATACAAGTGATCATTTCAAGTACGTACTCCAAGTGAACCTCGCTCTTACGGCGGGATTACCAGTCCAGGCTAAATCTCCCGTAGTATAAACTCATAGAGTAAATGTCGAGATTGCCAGTCCAGGCTAAATCCCTTGCAACGACAATTTCTCTCATAAGCTCAGATCTGAGTTACCACTCCAGGCTAAATTTAGATATTAATCAGATTACCCATTCGGGCTAAATCCATATTGCACACATATTCTTCGGGAGGCTAGATCACTTTAGGAACACCCGTCCGGGCTAGATCCTTTTTACCGTCAATTCCTTTTTAGAAAAATCCATCGGACATGCTTTTCATTCAACCAGGGTTTTTTATTTTCATCAAGTATATTAATATGCATAGATGACCTTGTAATGTACATTCAAACCAACTCATTTTCATGTTTATTAAACATTAAACCATACAATAAAAATAACATAGCACCTTGTTTCCATACAACATATTCATTTCATTTAAAATGTCATGTTCCATCAAACTTCCATTAATATCAATTTCAACACAATCATAGAAATATATATTTCCTGTATAACAATAATAACATAAATAACATGCTCATTAAATCACACAAAGCTACCTCAAATACGAAAACGACAATTTATCAATTTAGTCCATAAAGCATTATTTTCTCGATTTAAGCCTGAATCTCGATTTCCTTGATCTATCATTTCAAATATAGCCCATTTAGGACTCAAATTATTCAAATTGACCAAAAATCATATTTTGAAAAATTACATTTTTGCCCCTAAACTTTGTCAAAACAACACTTTTGCCCCTAGGCTCATAAAATGATTTTTATTCAATTTCCTTACATTTTAAGCCTAGCTAAATCATTTTCATAAATATAGCAAACTACAATTCTCATAAAAAAACACACCTTTATACAATTTTACAACTTGTACAAAATGGTCCTTTTGGACGTTTTCATTGAAAACTGCATAGTAAAAGTCATTTATTTAACACCCATCACTCATTTTCTACAATTAGACGTCAAAATGCATGCATGTCACACATGGTTCAATTTTTAAACATAAGCCTTAGTTGAAATTAATGGTAGAAATAGATAGATCTTGTTAAGGGGATTGCAAAAACGTAAAAATCATTAAAAACGGGGCTAGAACGGACTTACAATCGATCTTGGAGTCTCCATGTAGGTTTTGGCCAAGAGGTTCAAGATGGACAAAAGTTGGCTTTTAATTTTGTTTTTAATTCATTTTAATAACTAAATGACCAAAATGCCCTTAATGAAAAACTTTGGAAACATGCCTAACCATGTCCATTTTTGTCCACCAACTTAACCAATGGTCTAATTACCATATAAGGACCTCCAATTTAAAATTTCATAACAATTGGACACCTCTAGAATGTAGAACTCAACTTTTGTACTTTTTACAATTTAGTCCATTTGACTAAATTGAGTGCCCAAACGTCAAAATTTTTGAACAATATTTTTATAAATCATGTCATAAAATTGTAGATCATAAAAATATAATAAAAATAAAATTTTCCTCAACAGATTTGTGGTCCCAAAACCACTGTTCCGGTTAGGCCCAAAATCGGGATGTTACATTTCTCCCCCTTTAGGGATTTTCGTCCCCAAAAATCTTACCATAAAAGTAGTTTTGATTTTTCACTAATTTTCCTCAATCCTATAATTCCATACAGCTCGATTATTTACCAATTCAACTTTCGGTTACCTTTAAGTATCAAAGCCTCTTCTAACTTTCCGAAGAAATCATGATATGAAACCCGGATCTCAATCCAATTAGTAGAGACTATAATCTCAAGATGTCTGATATTCACAAAGATACAAAATTCCTCGAACTTGATGAGCGAAATTTTAGTACATACCAGCATGATTTACAAATCTCGTCAAACATTTAACAATAAGCTACATGACATTTTTCTCTTTTAAAGACATGGATGATCCTGATAGGGCTTTGAGGATAATCCTTTCTCATTTTCCATCCTAATATCAATACTGGCAGAGATTGTAACAACCCAATTTAGGGCCTAGTTAGAATAGTGGTCTCAGGACCACAAATCTAGAGTCGAATAAATTATTTTATAATGTCTTAGATGTTATAGCATGTTTTTAGGAGTGCATGAAAAATTTGGTGAGTTAATTGTGACCTTTGTGAGCCCGATCGTGAAAAAAGACTAAATCGCCTAAAATACAAAAGTCCTATTTTGATTTCTAAAAGTGCCAAATAGCTAGAGAACCTAAATTTGGAATCTTTAAAGGGCAATTAGGCCCTTTAGGGAGGCATGGCCTGCCATAGGAGACAAGCGTGATTAAAATTTCAAAATTTAGTAGGTTAGGTGGCTTATTTTGACTAAAATAGGAGAAATGAAAAGAAAGATGATATCATCCTTTTTTCATCTTCTTTCTCCACTAAAAATCAGCCATTGAAGGGGGGTTTGAAAGCTTAAAAATTTCAAAAACTTTAAGCCTTCACAAGTAAGTGATTTTCTAGCCCTTTGTTGAATAGTTTTGTACTTTTGAGACCCTTGAAACATGAGCTTTCAAATGAAGGTACTATTTTTCAAAATGATTAAGAGTGTAGGGCTTTGCCATGAAAGGGTTTGTAATGTTTGCTGAGTTTTTATGGAAGAAAATAAGTCTTGGGTGTATTATGAATAATTTTTGTGAAAGGTGTTAGCATGAAAACACCTAAAATGACTATATTGCATAAGTTGTAAAATAGATGTTATGCAAGTGAAATAGTGAGAATTTGGAGTTTCTATAAGAGTAAAAAGGGTTTGGCTAGGCTTAAGATTCAAAGAAATTCGATAAAAAATGATTTTTGGGCTTAGGGGTAAAATGGTCATTTTGTGAAAGTTTAGGGGCGAATTGGTCATTTTACCCAATTATGAATTGTAGAGTGCCTAGATTGATAAAGTGACTAAATAAGTGCATTGTGTTATTATAGATCAAGAAATACCGAATCTGAACCTACACCGAGGGGAAGTCAAGCAAAGCGACTAAATCGACTAGTTGTCACATTTCGTAATCCGAGGTAAGTTGTATGTAAATAATACAACTGCATTGATAATATATGCGTTTCAATTGCATTTAAATTATTATTGTATGAATTGCTTGATTATGGAAATAAAAGAATATGATAAGAATAAAGATAGTAGAATTCCTGAATGAACCTTAAATCGGATATTCATGCCATGACGTTTGGGTCACTTGCGTGAGCTAGTGTAAGACATGTCTAGGACATGGATCGGCCACATTATGAGAGCCAATGTAAGACCATGTCTGGGATATGGCATCGGCATTGAGACGAGTGCTAGTGTAAGACATGTCTGGGACATGTATCAGCCTCGAGACATAAGCTAGTATAAGATATGCCTGGGACATGCATCAGCTACGAGATGTGTCAGTGTAAGACCATGTCTGGGACATGGCTTCGACACCTGTACCTATTTTTGAGGCTAAATGAATATCCAATAATGTCCCAAATGGTTCAATGCTGAAAGTATGATTTCAAGTTAACAAGGAAAGTATAACCGTGTTGTGAGTGGTACAGGTACCTATATGATGTGTATGAAATGTGAGCTCAATATATGCTATATGAGGTGTATTGAATATTGATGAGTAAGTTCTGATTATGCCACTTGTGTATTATGATGCTTGTTGATGGATGATAAAGTTATGTTGTATATTTATTTATGTGCAACTTACTAAGCTTTATGCTTACTCCCTCTCCTTTTTCATTTCCTTATAGTGCCGCCTATCTAGCTCAAGGACCAAAGGAAGTTAGAGATATCGATCACACTATCAATCGAAGTTTTCAGTATAGTTTGATTTATATTTTTGAATATGGCATGCATAGGGCTTTGACTTTACTAATTTTCGTGTCATTGAGAACTGGCCAAATGTGTTGGCTTGGGTTGGAAACCCTTCATTTTGTATTAAGCCTTGAATGACGGTGATAATTCATTTTAATTTATATACAAAGATGTTATTTTCATGGATGAGTGAAATGCACAAATGTAATGTTATTTATTGCAGCTGATTTGGTTGTATGAGATAGCCTTATATTGATTTTGGTTGCCATTGAGCAAGTTGTGTAAATAAGGGTGGCTAAAAGGCTTGGTAAATAGCCTTATATTGTCCATAGGGGTAGACACATGGACGTGTGTCTAGGCCGTGTGTGACGCACGGTCTGCCTTATGGGCGTGTGGTCCGGCCGTGTGTCCCCTGTACGTAAAAATTTCAAGTTAGTATGCATGATATTAAACACATGGGCACAGACATCGTCGTATGTCTCAACTGTGTGGGGAACATGGCCTAGCACATGGGTGTGTGCCTTAGCTGTGTGACATTTTAGGGATGCTGACGTCAAAAATAGAATTTTCATGTTTTTGCACAGGGACTAGGACATGGGCGTGTCATGGCCGTGTGAAGGACACGGGCTAGGGACACGGGCTAGAGACACGGGCATGTGGTAGACCGTGTAAAAACCCCTGTAGGTGTGCATTTAGAATTAATGGCTACACGGGAGTGTTGCCCTTCTACTCGGGCGTGTGCCTTGTTCCAGAGCCAAATTTTCTATAGATGGTCTAAGGACCTAAGTTGATCTTGAATAGTTTTTAATGGTCGATTTGGGGCTCGCAGGCCCATAATAAGAAGTTTAAAGTAGAAATTGAAAAGTTCTTAAGTGGACCAAGGCTTGACGACTTGGGGAACGTTTATGTACATGAGATCGAATGAGGTAATGCCTCATATTCTATTCTGGTGTGGGTTACAAGTATGGGGTGTTACGTATAGTGGTATTAAGGAGTAGACCACAAAAGAACTCTAGAAATAGGGTTACTAGCAGAGGTGCGCCAAGAGATGCGGCCGTGAGGTCTGAGGGCAGAGCGCCTGCAAGGACTTATGCTATTCGTGCCCGTGAAGATGCAGAGTCTCCTGACATGATCACGGGTACCTTTTCTATCCATGATATATCTGTTGTTACTTTAATTGACCCGGGGTCTACTCAATCTTATATTTGTATGGAATTAGTACCTCGTATGAACATGATAGTAGAGTCCACTGAGTTTGTTGTAAAAGTATCCAACCCTTTAGGAAGACATGTGCTAGTGGACCAAGTATGTAGGAATTGTCCTTTGAAAATTAGAGATTATTGTTTTCCGGCTAACTTGATGTTATTGCCGTTTAATGAAATTGATGTAATCCTTGGGACGGACTGGTTGACTTCTCATAGTGTTGTAGTGGATTGTGGGAGAAAACTGATTGAGTTGAAATGTGAAGACTGGAATATTCTTCGAGTTGGACCAGATGAGTCGGATAATTTTCCTATAATAGTATCGTCTTTGACTGCTAAGAAATATTTGAGGAAAGGATATGAGGCTTATCTTGCTTTTGTGCTTAATACTCAAGTACCTGAATTGAAGATAGAATCAATACCAGTGGTTTGTGAGTTTACAGACGTGTTTTCAGAGGAATTACTTGGATTACCTCCAATAAGGGAAGTTGAGTTTGGAATCGAGTTGGTCCCCGGTACGACACCCATCTCAATTGCTCCGTTTAGGGTGGCTCCTACGGAGTTAAAGGAGTTGAAAACTCAACTACAAGAGTTAACGGACAAGGGCTTTGCAAGATTGAGCTTTTCCCCGTGGGGTGCTCCGGTGCTCTTTGTGAAAAAGAAAGATGGGTCAATGAGGTTATATATCGACTATAGACAGCTCACTAAGGTAATGGTGAAGAACAAGTATGCTTTACCAAGGATTGATGACCTATTTGATCAGTTAAAGGGAGCCACTATATTTTTCAAGATTGACCTGAGGTCAGGACACTACCAGTTAAGGGTGAAAGAGCAAGATGTACCGAAGATTGCGTTTCAGACAAGATACGAGCATTATGAGTTCCTCGTCATGCCTTTCGGTTTGACTAATGCCCCAGCAGTGATAATGGATTTGATGAACCGCATTTTTCGGCCGTATCTAGATAAGTTTGTGGTAGTCTTTATCGATGATATATTGATTTACTCGCGTGATGAGAGTGAGCACGCGAAGCATTTGAGGACTATATTACAGACCCTAAGAGACAATCATTTGTACGCCAAGTTCAATAAGAGCGAATTCTGGTTTAAGGAGGTTGGATTTCTAGGACACATTGTGTCGGGTGATGGGATTAGAGTAGACCCAAGTAAAGTTTCGGCTATTGTTGAATGGAAACCACTGAAGAATGGGACTGAGGTCCGAAGCTTTTTGGGTTTGGCCGGATACTATAGGCAGTTTGTAAATGGATTTTCTATGATAGGTACTTTGATGACGAGACTGCTGCAAAAAGATGTCAAGTTTGAATGGATAGAAAAGTGCCAACAAAGTTTCGAGCAATTAAAGACTTTGTTGACCAAAGCCCCAGTGTTAATACAACTAGAGTTGGGTAAGGAATTTGCGATATATACCGATGCCTCCTTGAATGGTTTGGGGCCTGTGCTTATGCAAGAAGGCAAGTTTATTGCCTATGCCTCAAGACAACTGAAACCACATGAGAAAAATTACCCGACACACGATCTAGAGTTGGCCGCCATCGTGTTCGCATTAAATATTTGGAGGCACCATTTGTATGGTGAAATATGCTGAGTATTCACTGATCACAAAAGTCTCAAGTATTTAATGATGCAGAAGGAATTGAATCTATGGCAACGAAGGTGGCTAGAGCTAATAAAGGATTATGAGTTGATAATTGACTATCACCTGGGAAAGGCGAATGTAGTCGTTGACACTATGAGTAGAAAATCATTGTTTGCCTTGAGAGCCATAAATCCTAAGTTGACCATATCTAATGATGGTTCAATTATAGTAGAGTTGAGAGCTAGATTGATATTTCTCCAAGAGATTCGTGAAGCTCAAAAAGGTGATAAGGAGTTGCAAGTAAAGATGGCTGAGTGCGAGACGTGAAAAGAATCCAAATTTCGTATTAGTACTGAATGGTGTATAATGTTCAGAGATTGTGACAGCCCTAATTTGGCCCTAGTCAGAAAGTGGTTTCGAGATCACAAAACCAAGTCCCAAAAATAATCAAATGTTATATTATGTGTTTATTTCATGTGAAAGTGCATGTATGAAAATCCCATGCTTTGATTCTGCCATTTATGAGTGAAATTATGAAATAGGACCTATGTGAAATTTTTTAAAAATGCTATAGGCTAATATGTAGTGGCCTAATAAATAGTAGTGCAAAATAGGAGGATTTGCATGTCAAACTCCCCATTTTATGTGCAGTGGCCGGACATGGTGTTAATGGTAGACAACCTGTGCAAATTTTTTATTGAAGTTATGGCATAAGTATGGCACAAATAATATATGTTATTTTGTGTCATAAAATGTTTAGTAATAGAATAACAAAAAGGAAGAAAAGGAAGGTTTTTGTTCATTCTTGTTCATGAAAGATGAAAATAGAAGAGAAAGGAGAGGAAAAGAGCTCTTGAATGTTCGGTCACTTGGGGAAGAAAAATCCAAGGTAAGTTCATGGTAGTTTGCTTCTATCTTGATGTTCATGAGTTCTTCTTGATTCTACCCTAACTCATGAAGCATATTTTGATTTTTGGTTGTGTTGTGAGCATTCGATCATGAATTAAAATGAAGGAAATGGTTGTTGTTTCATGTCCTTTTGATGAAAAATGGAAGATAGGTGAAGTTGAGCCAAGCAAATGAGCATGCATGTGCCTTAGATGCTAAGGGAAAAATCGGCTAACATGTTGTGCTTTAAAATGATGAAATGAAGATTATGCTTAAGTAAAATTATAGATATGTGATGATTGATTGGTGATATGCATGTTTAAATAACATGCATGCAAGGTATGTGTGAAAGAGTGATTTGGTAATAAATCTGTTTGGGACAGCAGCAGTAACGTGATTTTGAAAAATCACCATAAATTGTGGGAGATGATTTAGAAGCTGAATAAACCATGTAATTAAAGCTTAATGAGTGTAGTTTTTATAAAACAAACCGTGTAAGCAAAAGAATTTCCGATAATGAGGTATTTGAAGTGATGTGGGACAGGGTCAGAATGACTTCTAGATCCTCTGTTCTGTCTTTATAAAATCATTATAAATTGTACAAAAATGTTCATAAGATTAAATTTATATGCTTAGACTCCTTAATGAGTCTAGTTTCAAATGAAATAAACGATAACATATTTTGAATTCTGTACAATGAGAAATTTGATTTGTAGTGAGGAGTGGTCAGATTAGTCAAACAGTGAAACAGGGGAAAATTTAAGAAAAATATGGTATTTATTGGCCAAACCAAAAATTCTAAAAATTTTATAGATGAAAGATATATGAGTCTATCTTCAGGAAAAATTAACGGCACTTGATTTGGAGTTTTGTAGCTCCAGTTATAAATGATTTAGTGACTGTTTCTCAGGAAGACAGCTTGCAGTGAAATTATGATTATGTGGTAAACATTGACAAGAATTTGTTAATGAGTTGCTTATTGATTTCTTATAAGCTTACTATGATCAGTAGGTGTGAAAGTCGAATATATATATGTATATATTATATTTTGAAAGTGATGCTCGAATAGTCGAATAATGACTAGTTTAAAATCTTTGAATTTAAGCTCAAGAGCATAGAGGGGCAAAATTCGGATAAGAGAAAAGAGAAAGTAATCGAATAGCCGTTGTAATCGTTTGGCAACATTCAAGGTAAGTTCTTAAGTGTTTAAGCTTGATTCCTTTTTATATGCCCAAGAGTTAAATTAATATGGAAAAGGGAATGTAAATTTTATTTAGTTAATGTGCAGAATATGTAATGATTTAAGGCTATAAGCCGATTATGGCTATTATGCTTAAGTTGAATTGGATTTCGAAATTTGATGCACTAAATGAGTGTTACAATGAATGAACTGTGCCGTATATGTGCTGGTGGAGATATCACGATTTGCGATTATTAAATACCTAAAGGAAACCATGATGTGTATAAAATTATTATTATTAGTCCTTTGTGGTAGCCAAATATGGCTTGGCACTAAAGTGATTAAATGTGAACTTCGATGAGGTAAACTATTAAAAGTGTGACAGCCCTAAAATGACCCTAGTCGGAAAGCGGTTTCGGGACCGCTAAACCGAGTCACCAAATTATTTGAATATGATATTTATTGTCTAAAATATGTGAATATGAATGTGTGAAAGTTTTAAGCTTCGATTTTGTCGATTGCATGTGAATTTAGTAATAGGACTTATGTGTGACACTTTTGAAATGCGATAGGTTAATCTATAAGGACCTATTAATGCATGTTGTATAAAAGAAGGGTTTGCATGTCAAATTAGCCAAAAATCTAGATGGTGGCCGGCCATGCTATGGGGTAAAACATATTATAGACATTTTATGCTAATATGTGTGGGAAGAATAATAAAATATGAGGGGTGTGGGAGGAGAAACCAAAGTTGTCTCCCCCTTACCCCCCCATTGCCGTGACTAGAGAAAGGGGAGAAAAAACAAAGTTCTTTCTTTGTTGTTCAACTTGGCCGAATAGAAGAAACAAAGGAGGGGAAGAATTTTTGGTCACTTGAGTCATTAAAAAGGTTAGTATATTATGTTAAATTGTGAAATTTTAACTTGTTTTAGGTAAATAATCATGGTTCTTACTTAGCCCATGCTAAAATTTGTAATTTTGATGGATGATTGGAGCATTCGGCTAGGGTATAAAGGAAGGGATTTTGGTTGTTCCATCTAAGTATTGATGATGAATGTGTTATGGAAAGAAATCGGTCTTCCTAAGCATATGATTTGTGAATGTTTATATTAGTAATAGCCGAAATTAAAGAGGTTTGATGTCTTGAACAAATGTTGTTTATATGTTTTGAATTAAGTAAAAGAATTTATGTTTGAAAACTTAAGGATTCGGCATTGTTCATGACTATTGTATTTAGAATGTGATTTTGAATATTAAGAATATTGGAATGTAAGTATAGGTGTGATCGGTCATAGGAATTTGATATGAAGTTTTGTTAGGTGAGTGATGAATGGCCGAATGAATTATATACATTGTGAGGATGAAATTTGTATATAAATTGTTTATGTGTGATTGTATTAGTTAATGGCGTTTTGGCATTATATTTTGTTATGTGTGCATTCGGACTTTAGGGGTAATAAGATGAAGTTAAAAGGGTTAAAGAAGTTTCTAAGGCTTGATAAGTTATTGTAGCCATTGCCGATTATATAATTGGTTAAAGGAAACTTCAAATCGTCCATGTATGAATATATGAGTTGATTATTAAATGAGTATTCGGCAACGTTTTTAATAATGAATATGAGAGTGTATATACATACATGTTGTGCATAACTTGAGTAATCGACTAAAATATATTTATATGCATGTTGACACCTTATGTATATGCCTTGTGTTAGTGAGACATTCGAATATAAATATGTGTTAAAGTTACATATACAATTGTTTAATGTGACTTATCAAGTACACAAATTAGAAAACGAACGATAATAGACTTAAGTGGTCAATTGATTCAAATGAATTGGTTTTAAAATGTATATGGATGCCGTATGACTATGTTTTATTGGGAAGTAAATTTGTTTGATTAAGCTTAAGAGAAAAGAGGATCAAAGTCGGATAGGGGAAAAGAGAAAGTAAACGAATAGCTGTGGACATCTAATCGTCGACCACTTCCGAGGTAAGTTTTAAGTGATTAAACATTGAGTAAATTCAATCATAATAGGACATAATGAGTTGATTTAATAAGATATGATGTGGCCATGATATGTCTTAAACTCAAATGGTAAGTTCATAAGTGTTTGGACTTGGGAATTTAAGAGCAAATTGTAATAATTTGCTTTGGACAGCAGCAGTAACGTGATTTTAGAAAATCACTATAAATTTTCGGTGTGGAATTATAGGCTGAATAAAAGATGTAATCAAATATTAGTTAGTCTAGTTTCTTATAAAAGAGACCGTGGAAGCAAAGAAATTTCCTATAAAGAGATATTTAAAGTTGTGTGGGACAGTGTCAGAATGACACCGAAATCCCCTGTTCTGTTTTTGGAAAATCATTATAATTTGTACAAAAATGGTTATAAGATAAGATTTATATGCTTAGACTCCTTAATGAGTCTAGTTTCAAATGAAATCAAATAGAACACATTATGAATTCTGTACAATGAAAAATTTGATTCGTAGTGAAGAGTGGTCAGATTAGTCAAACAGTGAAACAGGGGAAACTTTAAGAAAAATCTGGTACTGATTGGCCAAACCTAAAATTCTGGAAATTTTATGGATGGAAGATATACGAGTCTATATTCAGGGAAAATTAACGGCAAGTGATTTGGAGTTTTGTAGCTCCAGTTATAAATAATTTAGTGACCATTGCTCAAGAAAACAGCTCGTAGTGAATATGTGATTCTGTTGTAAACATGGATAAAACTTGTTTTAGTTGCTCATAAGCTATTGATTAAACCCATACGTGAATTCTAAATCGTGATATTGTAAAATGATATATGAGTGTTAGATGGATCTTTGATATTAAAATTTGTGAAATTGTAAGTTTATGAGTATTCGAATATGAAATGATAGTATGGCGTGAAATTGAATTATTCATTGGAAAATGATTGATGTAGATTCGACCAAGATAAAGTGTATACATGATAGTATATGTGGTATGTGAAGTATATTTGGATAATTGTGATGTGAATACATGAAAAATTATATTTTGATTTAGGATTTTAGGTGTATATATGAGATAAGGCCAAATGGCCAATGTGATGAATGTGAACATGCATATATGTGTTAAGGCCGAATGGCCAATGTGATGAATGTGAACATGCATATGTGTGATAAAGCCGAATGGCCAATGTGATGAATGTGAACATGCATATGTGTGATAAGGCCGAATGGCCAATGTGATGAATGTGAACATGCATATATGTGTTAAGGCCGAATGGCCAATGTGATGAATGTGAACATGCATATGTGTGATAAGGCCGAATGGCTAATGTGAAATATGTATGAGATATGTATTTGTGGTAAAGCCGAATGGCTAGTGTGAAATATGTAGGCGATGTGCGTATATCGTGGCCGAACGACCAAATATGAAAGGTGTGTATTATTAGATATTTGATGAGGCAAATGAATTATAAATGTGACAGTCGATGTGATTGTTGTAACATGTGATTAAATGTACATGAAACTTGGAAATATATTCCGGGTAAGACCCGATGACTACGTGTGGAGATTATGTCCGGGTAAGACCCGATGACTACGTGTGGAGATTTTGTCCGGGTAAGACCCGATAACTTCGTGTGGAGATTTTGTCTGAGCTAAAGGTCTTGCCGATAACCCAAGTAGAGGTTAAAGCTATAAGATTTCGTAATAAGAATTGCTTATAAATATATTCAATGCGAAAGGTTAAACAGGTATGTACTCCAAGTTTATATGTGAGCTTGATTTGAACTAAATCATAAGGTAGTTATGTGATGCATACGAAAGCAATCTATGAGACTATTCCTATGATGATGTGACATCGGATCAGTGTGAGAGGTTATGTGAAATCATACAATATATCTATGTCACATGAGCTCACTTTTATGTGAAAGTTTATCTGCCTATTGTATATGATGAGATGTGCATATTCGGTAAAGGGATGGCATGCCCGAATGAAGAGTGAAATAAAATATACGAACAACTATGTTATAATTTGATTGTTATCTATTGACACTGCTTAAAACTTACTAAGCATTGTAATGCTTACTCCGTTTACTCTGTTTCCTCTGTTTTATAGATCTCATTGCGAAGCTACAGGCTCGGGGATCGTCAGCAACTAGTCACACTATCACTATCCACCGCTTGTTACTGTTATGTTTAGAATTATTTTATGGCATGTATAGAATAGACTAGTGGCGGAAGAATATTTTTGGTTAATGTATATAAGCCATGCGAAAATGGCATCTTTTGAATGTTTACTTAGTGAAGTTTAAATTTTACCTCTGGCTATGCTTAGTACTTATTTAAACGAACGATCTTTATTTCAAGAAAAAGTTCAAAATTTTACTATTCTGACATGAGTTACAAGTCCGGTAATGCCCCTTACCTATTCTGGCGACGGTTACGGGATAGGGTTGTTACATTTTATTGGTATCAGAGCTACGGTTTAGTCGATTCTAGGACTAACGTAGCACGCGTGAGTCTATTTATACATGCCATAAAGTGATAAAATGATAGTGTGATGATTTTTGGCTATTAAAATGTGTTTGCTGTATTGTAATGAATCTTGATCCCGATCGAGCTGTAGCAAGCTTCTGACTATGAGAATTTGCGATATAACTTCACTTAGATATGCCTAAATTATTAAGTTGATCAGGTACGTATCATGTACTCGTATTTGAATTTCAATTTGGATTGAATTATAAGGGTATAAGTGATGCAATTTTGAAAGAGTGTTATGACTATCA
Organism: Gossypium hirsutum; assembly: GCF_007990345.1. NCBI lineage: Eukaryota > Viridiplantae > Streptophyta > Magnoliopsida > Malvales > Malvaceae > Gossypium > Gossypium hirsutum. The sequence goes on along the minus strand of NC_053432.1, from coordinate 23,252,543 downwards.
ATGTGATTTTTGTATGTGGCTATGGAACTGGAAGTTGAATGGTCGATAAGCATGTTGAGTTTGTATTCAAGTAATGTAAATGATATACTAATGTGTATTGCTATATGTGTATATGTACATGAGAATTGAGAGTGATATATCCGGGCTAAGTCCCGAAGAGCATTCGTGCTAGTGATATATCCGGGCTAAGTCCCGAAGAGCATTCGTGCTAGTGATATATCCGAGCTAAGTCCCGAGGAGCATTCGTGCTAGTGATATATCCGGGCTAAGTCCCAAGGAGCATTCGTGCTAGTGATATATCCGGGCTAAGTCCCGAAGAGCATTCGTGCTAGCGATATATCCGGGCTAAGTCCCGAGGAGCATTCGTGCTAGTGATGTATCCGGACTAAGTCCCGAGAGCATTCGTGCTAGTGATGTATCCGGGCTAAGTTCCGAAGAGCATTCGTGCTAGTGATATATCCGTGCTAAACCCCGAAGAGCATTCGTGCTGGTGTTATATCCGGGCTAGGTCCCAAAGAGCATTCGTGCTGGTGTTATATCCGGGCTAGGTCCCAAAGAGCAATCATGCTGGTGACGTGTATTCGGGCCTTCGTGCCTAGTAGGCTTCGTGCCGGTAATTTGAACAAATTTTAAGTGTTCATTACTATACGAATTCAAATTTAAATGAGATGATATGTTTAAAAGTGTACATACATGATGTTTATAGACTTGGTTAAGTCATTTCAATGTGTAATAACGAATGAATAAGAGCACTATGTGTGTGAATGATTAGAGGCACTGTGTGTGTGCGGATTCCTTTAACCGAGCACTATGAGTGAGAGATCGGTCAATGGGCACTAAGTGTGTGAAGTGGAATTCATGTAAGACCTCATCTGGGACGAAGGCATTGATTTGAGATAGTGTGTAAGACCATGTCTGGGGCATGGCATCGGCTCGATATGTGAGAATATGTAAGACCATATCTAGGATATGGCATTGTAAGAGCTATATGTGCTTAATGAGTATCCGTAATGATTTCGAATGATTCAACGGGTATATTTAAGATGATAAATAAAGTAAGATCAGAATAAGTGATACAAGTATGTACGGAAGGTATGTGAAAATCAAATGAAAGTAAAAATTTGTGAGTTCGTATTATATTATGTTATGTATACTAAATAAGTGAATACGTAAAAAGATGGTGGATATGTTGTTAAGAAATGAATTCATGTTATAAATGTGTTACGGATTTAGTCTATGGAATGCTTGGTATATGAAGTCATATGTGCTATTGCTAAATGACCCCTATTTTTTTGTTAATCATATTCAAGAAATTATTTCGATTAAGTTCGACATTTGAAAGTCTGTAAGAATTTTTTTTGATGAATGCTGATAATTTTGGATATATGGGTTATGTGCTAAAATAAATCCCATGCCGGTATACTATATGAGGCTTTATGCCAAATCGATTGTATACGGGTATCGTTAACGGTGATTGAATGTGCTAAATGAATTCAATGTTCAGGTATGTGGAAGTTGATTTTCTGTTGGAAATAGGTTAAGTTAAATAGTGAGATATGATGGAGTTATAAAGGATATTCATTGGGATGTTTGAGTATATGTGTACTTTCGGTCAGGTTACAGCTTATACATGAGTGAAAATGTGGGTTACAAATATGTGGGTTGATGATGTGAATTATACATGTTAATATGTGCTTGATATGTGTTTGAAATGCATTTGTGAATTAAATTAAGTGATTATTGCTTATGAAATCAAGAAAATGAGATATATGTGCATACTTGTAGAAATGTTTATGTATTTGTTTTAAGATAAGAAAATGATTTTATAGATCGATGCGAAATCAATAATGAATTACAATTGCTATCGATGAGCTAATGTTTATATGAATATAATTCAATAAGAGGACATTATCCTAAACTATGCATCGGTAGAAATTTTCGGGGACGAAAATTTCTTAAGTGGGGGAGAGTTGTGGCAGCCCTAAAATGACCCTAGTCGAAAAGCGGTTTTGGGACCGCTAAACCGAGTCACCAAATTATTTGAATATGATATTTATTGTCTAAAATATGTGAATATGAATGTGTGAAAGTTTTAAGCTTCGATTTAGTCGATTGCATGTGAATTTAGTAATAGGACTTATGTGTGACACTTTTGAAATGCGATAGGTTAATCTATAAGGACCTATTAATACATGTTGTATAAAAGAAGGGTTTGCATGTCAAATTAGCCAAAAATCTAGATGGTGGCCGGCCATGCTATGGGGTAAAACATATTATAGACATTTTATGCTAATATGTGTGGGAAGAATAATAAAATATGAGGGGAGTGGGAGGAGAAACCAAAGTTGTCTCCCTCTTACCCCCCCATTGCCGTGACTAGAGAAAGGGGAGGAAAACAAAGTTCTTTCTTTGTTGTTCAACTTGGCTGAATAGAAGAAACAAAGGAGGGGAAGAATTTTTGGTCACTTGAGTCATTAAAAAGGTTAGTATATTATGTTAAATTGTGAAATTTTAACTTGTTTTAGGTAAATAATCATGGTTCTTACTTAGCCCATGCTAAAATTTGTAATTTTGATGGATGATTGGAGCATTCGACTAGGGTATAAAGGAAGGGATTTTGGTTGTTCCATCTAAGTATTAATGATGAATGTGTTATGGAAAGAAATTGGTCTTCCTAAGAATATGATTTGTGAATGTTTATATTAGTAATAGCCGAAATTAAAGAGGTTTGATGTCTTGAACAAATGTTGTTTATATGTTTTGAATTAAGTAAAAGAATTTATGTTTGAACACTTAAGGATTCGGCATTGTTCATGACTATTGTATTTAGAATGTGATTTTGAATATTACGAATATTGGAATGTAAGTATAGGTGTGATCGGTCATAGGAATTTGATATGAAGTTTTGTTAGGTGAGTGATGAATGGCCGAATGAATTATATACATTGTGAGGATGAAATTTGTATATAAATTGTGTATGTGTGATTTTATTAGTTAATGGCATTTTGGCATTATATTTTGTTATGTGTGCATTTAGGGGTAATAAGATGAAGTTAAAAGGGTTAAAGAAGTTTCTAAGGCTTGATAAGTTATTGTAGCCATTGCCGATTATATAATTGGTTAAAGGAAACTTCAAATCGTCCATGTATGAATATATGAGTTGATTATTAAATGAGTATTCGGCAACGTTTTTAATAATGAATATGAGAGTGTATATACATACATGTTGTGCATAACTTGAGTAATCGACTAAAATATATTTATATGTATGTTGACACCTTATGTATATGCCTTGTGTCAGTGAGACATTCGAATATAAATATGTGTTAAAGTTACATATACAATTGTTTAATGTGACTTATCAAGTACACAAATTTGAAAACGAACGATAATAGACTTAAGTGGTCAATTGATTCAAATGAATTGGTTTTAAAATGTATATGGATGCCGTATGACTATGTTTGATTGGGAAGTAAATTTGTTTGATTAAGCTTAAGAGCAAAGAAGATCAAAGTCGGATAGGGGAAAAGAGAAAGTAAACGAATAGCCGTGGACATCTAATCGTCGACCACTTCCGAGGTAAGTTTTAAGTGATTAAACGTTGAGTAAATTCAATCATAATAGGACATAATGAGTTGATTTAAAAAGATATGATGTGGCCATGATATATCTTAAACCCAAATGGTAAGTTCATAAGTGTTTGGACTTGGGAATTTAAGAGCAAATTGTAATAATTTGCTTTGGACAGCAGCAGTAACGTGATTTTAGAAAATCACTATAAATTATCGCTGTGGAATTATAGTCCGAATAAAGTATGTAATCAAAACTTAGTTAGTCTAGTTTCTTATAAAAGAGACCGTGGAAGCAAAGAAATTTCCTATAAAGAGATATTTAAAGTTGTGTGGGACAGTGTCAGAATGACATCGAAATCCCCTGTTCTGTTTTTGGAAAATCATTATAATTTGAAACAAAATGGTTATAAGATAAGATTTATATGCTTAGACTCCTTAATGAGTCTAGTTTCAAATGAAATCAAATAGAACACATTATGAATTCTGTACAATGAAAAATTTGATTCGTAGTGAAGAGTGGTCAGATTAGTCAAACAGTGAAACAGGGGAAACTTTAAGAAAAATCTGGTACTGATTGGCCAAACAAAAAATTCTGGAAATTTTATGGATGGAAGATATACGAGTCTATACTCAGGGAAAATTAACGGCAAGTGATTTGGAGTTTTGTAGCTCCAGTTATAAATAATTTAGTGACCATTGCTCAGGAAAACAGCTCGTAGTGAATATGTGATTCTGTTGTAAACATGGATAAAACTTGTTTTAGTTGCTCATAAGCTATTGATTAAACCCATACGTGAATTCTAAATCGTGATATTGTAAAATGATATATGAGTGTTAGATGGATCTTTGATATTAAAATTTGTGAAATTGTAAGTTTATGAGTATTCGAATATGAAATGATAGTATGGCGTGAAATTGAATTATTCATTGGAAAATGATTGATGTAGATTTGGCCAAGACAAAGTGTATACATGATAGTATATGTGGTATGTGAAGTATATTTGGATAATTGTGATGTGAATACATGAAAATTTATATTTTGATTTAGGATTTTCGGTGTATATAGGAGATAAGGCCGAATGGCCAATGTCATGAATGTGAACATGCATATATGTGTTAAGGCCGAATGGCCAATGTGATGAATGTGAACATGCATATGTGTGATAAGGCCGAATGGCCAATGTGATGAATGTGAACATGCATATATGTGATAAGGTCGAATGGCCAATGTGATGAATGTGAACATGCATATATGTGTTAAGGCCGAATGGCCAATGTGATGAATGTGAACATGCATATGTGTGATAAGGCCGAATGGCTAATGTGAAATATGTATGAGATATGTATATGTGGTAAAGCCGAATGGCTAGTGTGAAATATGTAGGCGATGTGCGTATATCGTGACCGAACGACCAAATGTGAAGGTGTGTATTATTAGATATTTGATGAGGCAAATGAATTACAAATGTGACAGTCGATGTGACTGTTGTAACATGTGATTAAATGTACATGAAACTTGGAAATATATTCCAGGTAAGACCCGATGACTACGTGTGGAGATTATGTCCGGGTAAGACCCGATGACTACGTGTGGAGATTTTGTCCGGGTAAGACCCGATAACTACGTGTGGAGATTTCGTCTGAGCTAAAGGTCTCGTCGATAACCCAAGTAGAGGTTAAAGCTATAAGATTTCGTAATAAGAATTGCTTATAAATATATTCAATGCGAAAGGTTAAATAGGTATGTACTCCAAGTTTATATGTGAGCTTGATTTGAACTAAATCATAAGGTAGTTATGTGATGCATACGAGAGCAATCTATGAGACTATTCCTATGATGATGTGACATCGGATCAATGTGAGAGGTTATGTGAAATCATACAATATATCTATGTCACATGAGCTCACTTTTATGTGAAAGTTTATATGCCTAATGCATATGATGAGATGTGCATATTCGGTAAAAGGATGGCATGCCCGAATGAAGAGTGAAATAAAATATACGAACAACTATGTTATAATTTGATTGTTATCTGTTGACATTGCTTAAAACTTACTAAGCATTGTAATGCTTACTCCGTTTACTCTGTTTCCTCTGTTTTATAGATCTCATTGCGAAGCTACAGGCTCGGGGATCGTCAGCAACTAGTCACACTATCACTATCCACCGCTTGTTACTGTTATATTTAGAATTATTTTATGGCATGTATAGAATAGACTAGTGGCGAAAGAATATTTTTGGTTAATGTATATAAGCCATGCGAAAATGGCATCTTTTGAATGTTTACTTAGTGAAGTTTAAATTTTACCTCTGGCTGTGCTTAGTACTTATTTAAACGAACGATCTTTATTTCAAGAAAAAGTTCAAAATTTTACTGTTCTGACATGAGTTACAAGTCCGGTAATGCCCCTTACCTATTCTAGCGACGGTTACGGGATAGGGTTGTTACAAAATGTGTGGTGCTATAAGACTATGGCTAATACGATATGTGGATTCGTTCCGTAAAGTAAATTATTAAGGTATGTGATATGTACTTATGCATGTTAAATCGATTGGAATTGAATCATGAATGTGAATTGCGAAGCATAGGTAAAAATGCCTATGACATATATGTGATAAGGGTAAAACCATCGTAAATTATCGATAAGGATGGGCTATGTGCGGAACCATCTTATAATTGCTAATTTGAAAGGTTGTGTGTGAATTAGTGAGCAATATGTATATATTAGATGAATCGTGACCTTTTGGTTCTACTTGAATTAAGTTGTGCGATAAATAATTTATGTATATGACCTATAGTCAAATGGTCACTATGGGTTAAGTTTGAATGGTGAAATGGATATGTGATATTTATGAATGACTTCTGAACCGAAATGTAAACGATGGTGTTCATATGGAGCTTATACCCGAATGTTGCAAATGACTACGAATGTGATATGTTGAATGAGATGTATTAATATATGATTAAATATGCATGATATTTGATGTGTATTCGAGTTAAATCCCGCAGGCTTCGTGCTGGTATTATATTCGAGATAAATCCCGCAGGCCTAGTGCTGGTATTATATTCGAGCCTTCGTGCCTAGCAGACTTTGTGCCGGTGATGTGTATTTTGGCCTTCGTGCCTAACAAGCATAATGCCGGTGAAATGATATGAATTCGGTGTTCCTTGTAAGATAAGGGTTTAGCCGAATGTTAAAGATGAAATGATAGTGTATTGTATCATGCTTATATGGCCTAATGGCAAGTATAACATGTTGGTAAAAATGCAATATGCTTTTATAATCGAATGATAAGTTTGAAATGAACATGAGTGAAATGTTACGCATAAGCTATCAAATGCTAAGTGTGAAAATGAGATGAAAGAAAAGTGTTTGAGATGTATAATTATATACGTTCGAATGATGTTAGTACTTAATTGATATGAATATGTTATATGGAACTTGTTGACTTAATTATTCGGGCCTTTGAGCTTAGCAGGCTATAATGCCGGTGAACTGAAATCGGGCCTCGAGCCTAACAGGCAAAATGCCGGTGATTTGAGAAAAGTCCATGACTAAGGTACCTCGTGTTAGGTTGACAAATGAATACATTCAGTACGTTAAGTGGGCCAGGTACGCATTATGTACTCATATGTGAGTTTGATCTGCAATGAATCATAAGCGTGCATTGTGATACATACGTGAATAAATGTTATAACTATATCTATGATCATGATACACTGGGTCAGGGTGTGAAAGTATGTGAAAGTATTCGATTTAATTATGTTATACGAATTCAGATTAAGTGTGATAAGAATGCTGAACGTGCATTATGTGTTTGTGTGTATTCGGCCAGATGGCAATATGCCTAGAATATGGCCACTTAAGAAATTGAATAATCGAAGTATAATTGCGTTTATTTGTTTGCATTGCTTAAGACTTACTAAGCTTATGAAAGCTTACTCCGTTGTTACATTCCTCTGTTTTATAGATTGTTGACTTCGATAACCTGCTCGGGTTGGAGTTCGCCGGAGATATTATCACACTGTCGAGCTCACGCTATTGGTGTAAGTAAATCCTAGTATTTCGAGTCTATGGCATGTATAGGGTTTTAATGTTGAGTGTGTGATATTATAATTTAGCCAAAGGTGTTGGCTAGTGATGTTTTGGGCTTCGTAAGCCCATATATGGGAAACATTGCATGTGAAAAGAAAAGTTTTAAATTGATTGAAATTTTTCGGCACTGTTTTTGTGTGATTGACTGAGTTTAATTCGGGCAACACCTCGAACCCTGTTCCGGTGAGGGATACGGGCGAGGGGTGTTACATTTAGTGGTATCAAAGCTATGGTTTAGTCGGTTCTCGGACTAACATAGCAAATATAAGAGTCTAGATGTACATGCCCTAAGTAAAGCGTGATAGTGTGATATCTCTCGGCTCTTATAAAATGTTTTGCTCAGGTAATGATGTGTTCCAACGGAGCCATTATTAATTGATCCGAAAATGCTATTGAACTAATTGTGATATATTTGTGATGTGACGGAATTGAAAGGGAATGAGTACGATCATTCACTAATGAATTAGCGGAAAAGATCATGGTTGGACAATGGAAATACATGAGACAGATGAACTAGTGTAAGACCCGTCGGGGACGTGGCATCAGCTCGACTTGTGCTAAGCGTAAGACCTATTTGGGATAGGCATCGGCACAGCCCAGTGAGTGCTAGTGTAAGACCTATCGGGAATAGGCATTAGCACGGGCAGAGCAGAACTAGTATAAGACCATAGTTAGACTATGGCATCAAGTAAGCGATGTACTCAAAACCGTAAGACGATTTCCGATTTGATAAATATTGACAAGTGATCAATACTAAATGTGGAAACTTGATAAGACATTATTGGTAATTTGAGTAAGAGAAATGAAAGTGTGAATTGTGATAAATTCACTTATGTTTTTCTAATATTCACTTGAAATAAAGTTGCGTGTATTACTGAGATATGTGAAATTGTATCTGTAACGAATTGGAAATTTGAAATGTTTGAATCAATGTGCGTAATTTTATGATGAGTGATAAAGTTATCTGTGTATACAAAAATGAAAGTTCCATTCGAGGCTTAACGACCCCACCCCCTTATCAGTGTTATTATTATAAGATTTCATTGTAGTATGATCGGAATAAATTCGAGGATAAATTCATACGATGTTATTCTTCTGTTTCTATTGAATGGTATTCCATCTTATAAAAGTATATGAGATGTGATAGTTCAAAATGAGTTCAGAGTAACAGTTATTTGATTTTGGATATCCAGACATATAAGATTTCTGTTAATGTTATTATTGTTCTGATATGGAATAAGTATACAGATGGATTAATGGTTATGTAAAGGATCTTCATATGAACTCTGATTGTGAAATGTTTGTTTATCTGGGTTGTAATAGATTATACAAGTATATGGAATAAAAGAAATCAGTGGTATTATAGAAGTGATTGTGAGATAGAATTTCTATCCAAATTGAATCAAAAATTTTATTATTTTCTAAGAGAGAAATCTTATTGGATTATGATTTATCATCTGACGAGAAAAGATCGGTAAGATTGGGTTTGCATGTGCAAGGTTTTATTTGATGAAGTGACTAAATTATCTATGATGTGATCTGTTGGTGTAGACCAAAGTTCCGGATTTTTTTGGTAAAAAGAGATACATGTGAAGAATGGAAAATTGTGATTCCGAGAATTTTGCTAAAACGTTTTTAGAGTGGAAACTATTTCTTCTGGTAAGATTTTCGGGGATGAAAATTCCTAAAGGGGGGAGAGTTGTGACAGCCCTAATTTGGCCCTAGTCGGAAAGTGGTTACGGGATCACAAAACCAAGTCCCAAAAATAATCAAATGTTATATTATGTGTTTATTTCATGTGAAAGTGCATGTGTGAAAATCCCATCCTTTGATTCTGCCATTTGTGAGTGAAATTATGAAATAGGACCTATGTGAAAATTTTTGAAAATGCTATAGGCTAATATGTAGTGGCCTAATAAATAGTAGTGCAAAATAGGAGGATTTGCATGTCAAACTCCCCATTTTATGTGTAGTGGCCGGCCATTGTGTTAATGGTAGACAACATGTGCAAATTTTTTTATTGAAGTTATGGCATAAGTATGGCACAAATAATATATGTTATTTTGTGTCATAGAATGTTTAGTAATAGAATAACAAAAAGGAAAAAAAGAAGGTTTTTGTTCATTCTTGTTCATGAAAGCTGAAAATAGAAGAGAAAGGAGAGGAAAAGAGCTCTTGAATGCTCGGTCACTTGGGGAAGAAAAATCCAAGGTAAGTTCATGGTAGTTTGCTTCTATCTTGATGTTCATGAGTTCTTCTTGATTCTACTCTAACTCATGAAGCATATTTTGATTTTTGGTTGTGTTGTGAGCATTCGGTCATGAATTAAAATGAAGGAAATGGTTGTTGTTTCATGTCCTTTTGATGAAAAATGGAAGATAGGTGAAGTTGAGCCAAGCAAATGAGCATGCATATGCCTTAGATGCTAAGGGAAAAATCGGCTAACATGTTATGCTTTAAAATGATGAAATGAAGATTATGCTTAAGTAAAATTATAGATATGTGATGATTGATTGGTGATATGCATGTTTTAATAACATGCATGCAAGTTATGTGTGAAAGAGTGATTTGGTAATAAATCTGTTTGGGACAGCAGCAGTAATGTGATTTTGGAAAATCACCATAAATTGTGGGAGATGATTTAGAAGCTGAATAAATTATTAAATTAAATCTTAATGAGTCTAGTTTCTTATAAAACAAACCGTGTTAGTAAAAGAATTTCCGATAATGAGATATTTGAAGTGATGTGGGACAGGGTCAGAATGACTTCTTGATCCTCTGTTCTGTCTTTATAAAACCATTATGAACTGTACAAAAATGTTCATAAGATTAAATTTATATGCTTAGACTCCTTAATGAGTCTAGTTTCAAATTAAATAAACGATAACATATTTTGAATTCTTTACAATGAGAAATTTGATTCGTAGTGAGGAGTGGTCAGATTAGTCAAATAGTGAAACAGGGGAAACTTTAAGAAAAATCTGGTATTGATTGGCCAAACCAAAAATTCTGAATATTTTATATATGAAAGATATATGAGTCTATCTTCAGCGAAAATTAACGGAACTTGATTTGGAGTTTCGTAGCTCTAGTTATAAATGATTTAGTGACTGTTGCTCAGGAAGACAGCTTGCAGTGAAATTATGATTATGTGGTAAACATTGACAAAAATTTGTTAATGAGTTGCTTATTGATTTCTTATAAGCTTACTATAATCAGTAGGTGTGAAAGTCAAATATATATATATGTATGTATTATATTTTGAAAGTGATGCTCGAATAGTCGAATAATGACTAGTTTAAAATCTTTGAATTTAAGCTCAAGAGCATAGAGGGGCAAAATTCGGATAAGAGAAAAGAGAAAGTAATCGAATAGCCATTGTAATCGTTCAGCAACATTCAAGGTAAGTTCTTAAGTTTTTAAGCTTGATTCCTTTTTATATGCCCAAGAGTTAAATTAATATGGAAAAGGGAAGTAAGTTTTATTTAGTTAATGGGCCGAATATGTAATGATTTAAGGCTATAAGTCGATTATGGCTATTATGCTTAAGTTGAATTGGATTTCGAAATTTGATGCATTAAATGAGTGTTACAATGAATAAACTGTGCCGTATATGTGCTGGTGGAGATATCACGGTTTGTGATTATTAAATACCTAAAGGAAACCATGATGTGTATAAAATTATTATTATTAGTCCTTTGTGGTAGCCAAATATGGCTTGGCACTAAAGTGATTATGTAACACCCCAAACCCGAGACCGTCGCCGGAGTCGAACACGAGGTGTTAACAGACTTCAAACCACTTATTAGAAATTTCCCAGACAAGCTGCCAATCTGCGTACGAGTCGCATTAAAAATCATATCTTGAGTTCTGAAACTCGAAATCCAGTTCCGTAAATTTTCCCCGGAACTAGACTCATATATCTATATGGTATAATTTTTTTATAATTTTTGGCCAGGCCAATTGGTACAGTTTATTGGTTAAAGTCGTCCCTGTTCCTGGGTTCGACTACTCTGACCCTTGTGCATTACGACTTAGATATCTCCCTTTACAGAGCTCCAATACTTATGCCGTTGGTTTCTAATGAAACTAGACACAAAAGGGAATCTATACATATAAAGCATGACTTCTAATTGTCTCCTAACATACAGCTCATATGGTCGTTTCGTTTCTTCTATATGAAAATAGACTCATCGAGCTTCGATTAAATAATTTATTCATTAATTAATTCCATTCCTACGATTTTTAGTGATTTTTCAATCTCACGTCACTGCTGCTGCCAGCATCTGTTACTAAAGCAACTATGCCTATTTCGTGATTTCTCCTTGATCTAACTAGTAATTCATCATACATATCACAAATTATGATCATGACTAGCCATGCCAAAGGCTAATCATTGTCAAACATCTCCCTACTACACTATTGCCATATCATGAATTTTAACACCAAAAATAATCAACCATGACATATGGCATAAAAATCGAATTACCAAGACTTGCGACCTAGAATTATAGAACCAAATCCAACCGAACATTTATGCCATTTTCGCATGGCTAAAAGTTTACATACCAAATTTCAACAAAACATATTAGCCTATACATGCCCAAATGTTCTCCTAGACCGACTAAAAAGAAGATACCAAAAGTTGCTAGCCGGTGTGATGACTTCGATGACAGTCCCGAGCACGCAAAAAGACGAGTCCAAGAAACCTAAAGTAGGTGACAAGCAAACACCGAGTGAGTATATAACTCAGTAAGTCATACGCATTACATTGCCGTTCAATAATAATATATCATAAGAGAAAATAAATAATGCGGGATTAAAGTCCTCCATCCATACCCAAACTGTGCTATAATTCCTTAGGCATTTCGGTTCGATCTCATACCAAGCCCTACTTTGACATTTCATACATTACACCATATGACATTGGATGCATTTATCTTCAAGTATAATCACCACATAGGTTCAAGACTTACCAAGCTCAATCCCAAATATAAATAAAATGTCTATTCCTCATGAGCTCAAGGTGTTTACTCGTACCGCTGTCCAATTCAAGATCATGGGTCGGATAGTTTCTCTCATGCGGCTTTAATTGTCTCGACGCGTAAGCCACAACTCGACCTTCTTGCATCAACACACAACCTAGCCCAAGTAAGGATGCATCACTATAAATGACAAGCTCTTTGCCGGACTCTGGTTGTACTAGCACTGGAGCTTCGGTTAAACAGGTCTTTAGTCGATCGAAACTCTTCTGACAGTTTTCTGTCCATTCAAACTCAACATCTTTTTGGAGTAGTTTCGTCAACGGTGCAGCAATCATCGAGAAACCCCTTACAAACCGTCGGTAGTATCCGGCAAGTCCCAAAAAGCTCCTAACTTCAGTAATATTCCTCGGAGGTTTCCGATCGAGTATGGCCGAAATTTTGTTCGGATCCACTCTAACACCCGATGCGGACACCACGTGCCCCAAAAAGCTAACCTCTTTCAACCAAAATTCACATTTACTGAATTTTACGTATAACTGCTTGTCTCGCAAAATCTGTAATACTAACCTCAAATGCTCGGCGTGTTCGGCTTCACCTTGTGAATAAACTAAAATATCATCAATAAACACAACCACAAATCGATCCAAGTATGGCCTGAATACTCGATTCATTAAATCCATAAATACCGCAGGGGCATTAGTGAGCCCAAACGGCATCACTAAGAATTCCTAGTGACCGTACCTCGTTCTGATAATAACCAGATCTCAAATCTATCTTGGAAAATACTGAGGCTCCCTTTAATTGATCAAACAAATCATCAATACATGGCAACGGGTATTTATTCTTTATGGTCACTTTATTCAACTGACGATAGTCGATGCACAATCTCATGGTTCCATCCTTCTTTTTCACAAACAATACGGGTGCGCCCCATGGAGAAAAACTCAGTCGAGCGAAACCTCTATCCATCAATTCTTGCAATTGAACTTTCAATTCCTTTAATTCCGTTAATGCCATACGATACGGGGCTATTGAAATTGGCGTGGTACCAGGTACAATCTCGATGCCGAATTCCACCTCTCGAACCGGTGGCAACCCCGGTAACTCCTCAAGAAAAACATCTGAATACTCCCAAACCACTGGTACTGATTCAAGTTTCCTTTCCGTCTCTTTGCTATCAAATACATACGCAAGGTATGTTTCACACCCCTTTTTCACATATCTCTGAGCGGTCATTGAAGATATTATCGCTGGCACCCCTTCAAATCGGTAGACTCAACTCGGACTACCTCATCATGTGCACTCCTCAAATCGATGGTTTTTCTTTTGCAGTTCACCACTGCATCATGTACGGTCAACCAATCCATACCAAGAATGACATCAAATTCGTCAAACGGTAAAAGCATCAAATCGACCGGAAAACAGGACTTTCGGATTATTAGAGGGCATCTCTTACACACTTTATCAACAAGTACGTATTGACCCAAAGGGTTTTACACTCGAATTACGAACTCAGTAGACTCAACAGGTAGAGTCTTACTGGATGCTAAGGTTTCACATACATATGAATGAGTAGAGCCAGGGTCAATCAATGCAATCACATTAGTATCAAAAAGAGTGAAGGTACCAGTGATGACGTCAGGGGAGGATGCCTCCTCTCGTGTGCGAATGGCATATGCTCTAGCAGGAGTACGGTTCTCGGCTCGAACAGCCGTATCAGAGGCCCCTCTCTGACTACCACCCCTACCTCCTAAAATTCTCGGTGGTCTACCTCTAGCTGTCACTCCACCAGGTCTTGTACCTTGAATCTTATTCTTCTCATCAAGCTCCATGCACTCTCTAATGAAGTGGTCCTTCGAACCGCATCCGTAACAGACCCTGTTAGTAGACTTACCCCAACATTCACCTAGGTGTCATCTTCCACATTGGGGGCATTCAGGTTTCTCTTGACGATTATTGCCCACACTAGCTACCGAAGTAGCTCGGGAGTCTGTCGATGGTCGTGCTCTGATGGAAATTCCCGCAGTCGTCCTCGACTTACTAGTGTCCTCCCTGAACTTCTTTACAGCCGAGAACGGAGCTTTACCCATCGATCTTTTACGATAGTCTCTAGCTTCAAATTCAGCCTTCTTCTTCTCCTTTCCAAGTTCTTCCGCCTTGCAGGCTCGTTCGACTAGTGTTACGAACTCCTTTATCTCCAAAATACCCACTAGTAGCTTTAAATCTTCATTCAATCCTTCTTCAAATCTTTTGCACATAGCAACCTCATCGGCCACACACTCTCGGGCATACCGACTGAGTCTTACGAACTCATGTTCGTATTCAGATACTGTCATACGGCCTTGCTTGAGTTCCAAGAATTCCTTACGTTTTTGATCGATGAACCGTTGACTAATATACTTCTTTCGAAATTCCGTTTGAAAGAAATCCCAAGTAACTCGTTCGTTTGGGACTATGGAAATCAAGGTCCTCCACCAATAGTAGGCTGAGTCCCGCAACAAGGATATATGACACTTTAGACATTCATCGGGTGTGCATGACAATTCATCAAACACCCGAATGGTGTTATCAAGCCAGAACTCGACCCTTTCTGCATCATCAGTAACTATGGCCCGGAACTCCTCAGCCCCGCGCTTCCTAATCAAGTCTACAGGTGGCTTACTCAGCCTCACAGGATCAGTAACTGATGGCATTACGGGCTCTTGGGGTGGATTATTCAAATTCGGGAATTGTTGGACAGCCGAATTGGTTCGGGCATATTGCGGGACCCACTCATTCATCATGGTAAAGAAGGCTTGTTTAGCCCCCTCACCTTGATTATTCGCAGATGACTGAGGTTCAACAGGCGGCGTCCCTTGTGCAGGAGCAGCCGCTACACTTTCAACGTCATCCGCCAAGGTACTCTCTACACCGGGATCCATTTACTAATCAAAACAAAAATTTTAACCGTCAGAAGTCATCACACATTTAAACATTAACATTAAGGCATGTATAGCTAGACTCATACGTGCTATGGTAGTCCTAGAACCGACTAAACCATAGCTCTGATACCAATTAAATTGTAACACCCCAAACCCGAGGCCGTCGCCGGAGTCGAACACGAGGTGTTAACAGACTTCAAACCACTTATTAGAAATTTCCCAGACAAGCTGCCAATCTGCGTACGAGTCGCATTAAAAATCATATCCTGAGTTTTGAAACTCGAAATCCAGTTCCGTAAATTTTTCCCGGAGCTAGACTCATATATCTATATGGTAGAATTTTTGTAGAATTTTTGGCTGGGCCAATTGGTACATTTTATTGGTTCAAGTCGTCCCTGTTCCTGGGTTCGACTACTCTGACCCTTGTGCATTACGACTTAGATATCTCCCTTTACAGAGCTCCAATACTTATGCCGTTGGTTTCTAATGAAACTAGACTAAAAATTGAATCTATACATATAAAGCATGACTTCTAATTGTCTCTGATTAATTTAGGGTGAATTTCTAAAGTCGGGACAGGGGATCCAGAAATCGCTCTGGCCCTGTTTCACAAGAGTTTAATTATCTCCTAACATACAGCTCATATGGTCGTTTCATTTCTTCTATATGAAAATAGACTCATCGATCTTCGATTACATAATTTATTCATTAATTAATACCATTCCTACTATTTTTAGTGATTTTTCAATCTCACGTCACTGCTGCTGCCAGCATCTGTTACTAAAGCAACTATGCCTATTTCGTGATTTCTCCTTGATCTAACTAGTAATTCATCATACATATCACAAATTATGATCATGACTAGCCATGCCAAAGGCTAATCATTGTCAAACATCTCCCTACTACACTATTGCCATATCATGAATTTTAACACCAAAATAATCAACCATGACATATGGCATAAAAATCGAATTACCAAGACTTGCGACCTAGAATTATAGAACCAAATCCAACCGAACATTTATGCCATTTTCGCATGGCTAAAAGTTTACATACCAAATTTCAACAAAACATATTAGCCTATACATGCCCAAATGTTCTCCTAGACCGACTAAAAAGAAGATACCAAAAGTTGCTAGCCGGTGTGATGACTTCGATGACAGTCCCGAGCACGCAAAAAGACGAGTCCAAGAAACTTAAAGTAGGTGACAAGCAAACACCGAGTGAGTATATAACTCAGTAAGTCATACGCATTACATTGCCGTTCAATAATAATATATCATAAGAGAAAATAAATAATGCGGGATTAAAGTCCTCCATCCATACCCAAACTGTGCTATAATTCCTTAGGCATTTCGGTTCGATCTCATACCAAGCCCTACTTTGACATTTCATACATTACACCATATGACATTGGATGCATTTATCTTCAAGTATAATCACCACATAGGTTCAAGACTTACCAAGCTCAATCCCAAATATAAATAAAATGTCTATTCCTCATGAGCTCAAGGTGTTTACTCGTACCGCTGTCCATGATTGACTCGATAAGGCCGCACACTTAGAGCATGTATATTTATTAGAGAATGTATAATAAGCCCGCACACTTAGTGCTTAATAGTCGAACTCGCACACTTAGTGCTATACAATTTGAACCAGCACACTTAGTGCCAATCTCATGATCGTAAATGTTTACACCCGCACACTTAGTGCCGAAACCAACAACTCAATACATCTCACCTCTTTTCTTTTTCATTCAATACTTTCATCACCCCATGCATACATGTATATATATATATTTATCATTCCATTCATCATCATTACATAGACGTTATGACCATTTAAATTAATACAAAATATATGCTTAATGACTTACCTTGCGTTGGGTAAGACGATTCCAACTCGGCTACTCGATGATCTTTTCTTTACGTTTGCTTGATTCTCCTCCTTTAACTCCTTGAGCTTAATCAATAAATCAACTAGTTTAACCACCTTGCTAAATATTTATAATCCAACTACACATGCATATGTTTGTTAGTATATTCGGCAACCATCCTCACTAATTACCCATTTAGTCGATTATACACATAATCAAAGGTAACCTCACGAATGGGCATACTTATGTATATATATATGTATACACTTCCGAATGGGCATCACAATTAGATTTAACACCACCTTCATACTCAATTAGATGGCCGAATGTATGTACAATGTCAACTATAACATCATTTAAACATCTAATTTCATCTCATGAACACTTGATCGAATTTTCCTAATCTAGTATATTTTCACATCTATTTGTAACATCATGTAAATCCACATATAACTACATTTCTTAAGTTCCACATCTTAATGCCCATTATAGCCATTCTCATAGTCTAAATCTAAAAATTGGCACATCCACCTTTCAACCATGTTAGCCGAATACTCATTCTCTTCTTAGTCCTAAATTCGGCACCTCCAACAAAGTGACTTAACAACTTCAACTTTCATGCTAACATAACAAGCAATTTAACACATACATATAACTAACATGTTAATAGCATCAAGGTATCAACTAAAATTTTTAAGCTTCTTAGTCAAAGCCTAACTCTCCGACAACCCCAAATCCAACCATGGGATAGATAGAATTTAGACTCATCACCCAAAGGTTGTGTAAACTTCCAAAAATATCATTGAACATACCTTGATCTAAAGGACCACCTTGGCCGAATCTTGCTTCCTCTTCTTCCTCTAGTTACGACAATTGCAAAAGAAAGAAAACATGAACACTCCTTCTTCCCTCCTTATTAAGCATTCAAACTCCCTCATTTTCATGCCACAACATCAAACACTCCTCCTAGATTCAAGCAATGGCCGAACTTCTTCAAAATTTTTCTCCCTTTCTTTTTCTTGGTTTTTCGGCTAGGAGATGGCAAGTATGAACACCCCTTTTTTTGTTCACTTTCCTATTATTATTCCCATCATTTGTTAACTAAAAAACATATTAAATTAGAATGAGTGGAGCATTATCACTCCTTGGCCGGCCACCATGTATTTTATGGGTAATTTGACATGAAAAGCCATGCTTCCTCTCCCTATTATTAATTACTCCTTATAATTCATCTATCATCTTTTCTAACTTCGTCAACTAGGTCCTTTTCGAATTAATTCACATTCCTAAAGCTAATATTAAGCATTTAATTTCTCATATATTCACTGTCACACAAAAATTTATGTAATTAAAACACAAAAATAAATTTTGGCTCGGTAATGTGGTCTCGAAACCACATTCCGACCAGGGTCTAATTAGGGTTGTCACAGATTAAATGTGAACTTCGATGAGGTAAACTATTAAAAGTGTGGTGCTATAAGACTATGGCTAATACGATATGTGGATTCGTTCCGTAAAGTAAATTATTAAGGTATGTGATATGTACTTATGCATGTTAAATCGATTGGAATTGAATCATGAATGTGAATTGCGAAGCATAGGTAAAAATGCCTATGACATATATGTGAGTAAGGGTAAAACCATCGTAAATTATCGATAAGGATGGGCTATGTGCGGAACCATCTTATAATTGCTAATTTGAAAGGTTGTGTGTGAATTAGTGAGCAATATGTATATATTAGATGAATCGTGACCTTTTGGTTCTACTTGAATTAAGTTGTGCGATAAATAATTTATGTATATGACTTATAGTCGAATGGTCACTATGGGTTAAGTTTGAATGGTGAAATGGATATGTGATATTTATGAATGACTTCTGAACCGAAATGTAAACGATGGTGTTCATATGGAGCTTATACCCGAATGTTGCAAATGACTACGAATGTGATATGTTGAATGAGATGTATTAATATATGATTAAATATGCATGATATTTGATGTGTATTCGGGTTAAATCCCGCAGGCTTCGTGCTGGGATTATATCAGAGATAAATCCCGCAGGCCTAGTGCTGGTATTATATTCGGGCCTTCGTGCCTAGCAGGCTTCGTGCCGGTGATGTGTATTCGGGCCTTCGTGCCTAGCAGGCTTCGTGCCGGTGATGTTTATTCGGGCCTTCGTGCCTAGCAGGCGTAATGCCGGTAAAATGATATGTTATATGAATTCGGTGTTCCTTGTAACATAAGGGTTTAGCCGAATGTTAAAGATGAAATTATAGTGTATTGTATCATGCTTATATGGCCTAATGGCAAGTATAACATGTTGGTAAAAATGCAATATGCTTTTATAATCGAATGATAAGTTTGAAATGAACGTGAGTGAAATGTTATGCATAAGCTATCAAATGCTAAGTGTGAAAATGAGATGAAAGAAAAGTGTTTGAGATGTATAATTATATACGTTCGAATGATGTTAGTACTTAATTGATATGAATATGTTATATGGAACTTGTTGACTTGATTATTTGGGCCTTTGAGCTTGGCAGGCTATAATGCCGGTGAACTGATATCGGGCCTCGAGCCTAACAGGCGAAATGCCGGTGATTTGAGAAATGTCCATGACTAAGGTACCTCGTGTTAGGTTGACAAATGAATACATTCAGTACGTTAAGTGGGCCAGGTACGCATTATGTACTCATATGTGAGTTTGATCTGCAATGAATCATAAACGTGCATTGTGATACATACGTGAATAAATGTTATAACTATATCTATGATCATGATACACCAGGTCAGGGTGTGAAAGTATGTGAAAGTATTCGATTTAATTATGTTATACGAATTCAGATTAAGTGTGATAAGAATGCTGAACGTGCATTATGTGTTTGTGTGTATTCGGCCAGATGGCAATATACCTAGAATATGGCCACTTAAGAAATTGAATAATCGAAGTATAATTGCGTTTATTTGTTTGCATTGCTTAAGACTTACTAAGCTTATGAAAGCTTACTCCATTGTTACATTCCTCTGATTTATAGATTGTTGACTTCGGTTACCTGCTCGGGTTGGAGTTCACCGGAGATATTATCACACTGTCGATCTCACGCTATTGGTGTAAGTAAATCCTAATATTTCGGGTCTATGGCATGTATAGGGTTTTAATGTTGAGTGTGTGATATTATAATTTAGCCAAATGTGTTGGCTAGTGATGTTTTGGGCTTCGTAAGCCCATATATGGGACAGATTGCATGTGAAAAGAAAAGTTTTAAATTGATTGAAATTTTTCAGCACTATTTTTGTGTGATCGACTGAGTTTAAGTCAGGCAACACCTCGAACCCTGTTCCGGCGAGGGATACGGGCGAGGGGTGTTATATTTAGTGGTATCAGAGCTATGGTTTAGTTGGTTCTCGGACTAACATAGCAAGTATAAGAGTCTAGATGTACATGCCATAAGTAAAGCGTGATAGTGTGATATCTCCCGGCTCTTATAAATTGTTTTGCTCAAGTAATGATGTGTTCCAACCGAGCTATTATTAATTGATCCGAAAATGCTATTGAACTAATTGTGATATATTTGTGATATGACGGAATTGAAAGGGAATGAGTACGATCGTTCACTAATGAATTGACGGAAAAGATCATGGTTGGACCATGGCAATACATGAGACAGATGAACTAGTGTGAGACCCGTCGGGGACGTGGCATCAGCTCGACTTGTGCTAAGCGTAAGACCTATCTGGGATAGGAATCGGCACAGCCAAGTGAGTGCTAGTGTAAGACCTATCGGGAATAGGCATCAGCACGGGCAGAGCAGAACTAGTATAAGACCATAGTTGGACTATGGCATCAAGTAAGCGATGTACTCAAAACCGTAAGACGATTTTCGATTTGATAAATATTGACAAGTGATCAATACTAAATGTGGAAACTTGATAAGACATTATTGGTAATTTGAATAAGAGAAATGAAAGTGTGAATTGTGATAAATTCACTTATGTTTTTCTAATATTCACTTGAAATACAGTTGCGTGTATTACTGAGATATGTGAAATTGTATCTGTAACGAATTGGAAATTTGAAATGTTTGAATCAATGTGCGTAATTTTATGATGAGTGATAAAGTTATCTGTGTATACAAAAATGAAAGTTCCATTCGAGGCTTAACGACCCCACCCCCTTATCAGTGTTATTATTATAAGATTTCATTGTAGTATGATCGGAATAAATTCGAGGATAAATTCATACGATGTTATTCTTCTGTTTCTATTGAATGGTATTCCATCTTATAAAAGTATATGAGATGTGATAGTTCAAAATGAGTTCAGAGTAACAGTTATTTGATTTTGGATATCTGGACATATAAGATTTCTGTTAATGTTATTATTGTTCTGATATGGAATAAGTATACAGATGGATTAATGGTTATGTAAAGGATCTTCATATGAACTCTGATTGTGAAATGTTTGTTTATCTGGGTTGTAATAGATTATACAAGTATATGGAATAAAAGAAATCAGTGGTATTATAAAAGTGATTGTGAGATAGAATTTCTATCCAAATTGAATCAAAAATTTTATTATTTTCTAATAGAGAAATCTTATTGGATTATGATTTATCATCTGACGAGAAAGGATCGGTAAGATGGGGTTTGCATGTGCAAGGTTTTATTTGATGAAGTGACTAAAGTATCTATGATGTGATCTGTTGGTGTAGACCAAAGTTCCGGATTTTTTTGGTAAAAAGAGATACATGTGAAGAATGGAAATTGTGATTTTGAGAATTTTACTAAAACGTTTTTAGAGTGGAAACTATTTCTTCTGGTAAGATTTTCGGGGACGAAAATTCCTAAGGGGGGAGAGTTGTGACAGCCCTAATTTGGCCCTAGTCGGAAAGTGGTTTCGGGATCACAAAACCAAGTCCCAAAAATAATCAAATGTTGTATTATGTGTTTATTTCATGTGAAAGTGCATGTGTGAAAATCCCATGCTTTGATTCTGCCATTTGTGAGTGAAATTATGAAATAGGACCTATGTGAAAATTTTTGAAAATGCTATAGGCTAATATGTAGTGGCCTAATAAATAGTAGTGCAAAATAGGAGGATTTGCATGTCAAACTCCCCATTTTATGTGTAGTGGCCGGCCATGGTGTTAATGGTAGACAACATGTGCAAATTTTTTATTGAAGTTATGGCATAAGTATGGCACAAATAATATATGTTATTTTGTGTCATAAAATGTTTAGTAATAGAATAACAAAAAGGAAGAAAAGGAAGGTTTTTGTTCATTCTTGTTCATGAAAGCTAAAAATAGAAGAGAAAGGAGAGGAAAAGAGCTCTTGAATGTTCGGTCACTTGGGGAAGAAAAATCCAAGGTAAGTTCATGGTAGTTTGCTTCTATCTTGATGTTCATGAGTTCTTCTTGATTCTACCCTAACTCATGAAGCATATTTTGATTTTTGGTTGTGTTGTGAGCATTCGGTCATGAATTAAAATGA
Source organism: Gossypium hirsutum (assembly GCF_007990345.1). NCBI lineage: Eukaryota > Viridiplantae > Streptophyta > Magnoliopsida > Malvales > Malvaceae > Gossypium > Gossypium hirsutum. Next base: position 23,229,599 of record NC_053432.1, on the reverse strand, counting down.
AGGAAATGGTTGTTGTTTCATATCCTTTTGATGAAAAATGGAAGATAGGTGAAGTTGAGCCAAGCAAATGAGCATGCATGTGCCATAGATGCTAAGGGAAAAATCGGCTAACATGTTGTGCTTTAAAATGATGAAATGACGATTATGCTTAAGTAAAATTATAGATATGTGATGATTGATTGGTGATATGCATGTTTAAATAACATGCATGCAAGGTATGTGTGAAAGAGTGATTTGGTAATAAATCTGTTTGGGACAGCAGCAGTAACGTGATTTTGGAAAATCACCATAAATTGTGGGAGATGATTTATAAGCTGAATAAATTATGTAATTAAATATTAATGAGTCTAGTTTCTTATAAAATAAACCGTGTAAGCAAAAGAATTTCCGATAATGAGATATTTGAAGTGATGTGGGACAGGGTCAGAATGACTTCTAGATCCTCTGTTCTGTCTTTATAAAATCATTATAAATTGTAAAAAAATATTCATAAGATGAAATTTATAGTCTTAGAATCCTTAATGAGTCTAGTTTCAAATGAAATAAACGAGAACATATTTTGAATCTTTTAAAATGAGAAATTTGATTCGTAGTGAGGAGTGGTCAGATTTGTCAAACTGTGAAACAGGGGAAAATTTAAGAAAAATCTGGTATTGATTGGCCAAACGAAAAATTCTGAAAATTTTATGGATGAAAGATATATGAGTCTATCTTCAGCGAAAATTAACGGAACTTGATTTGGAGTTTTTTAGCTCCAGTTATAAATGATTTAGTGACTGTTTCTCAGGAAGACAGCTTGCAGTGAAACTATGATTATGTTGTAAACATTGACAAAAATTTGTTAATGAGTTGCTTATTGATTTCTTATAAGCTTACTATGATCAGTAGGTGTGAAAGTCGAATATATATATGTATATATTATATTTTGAAAGTGATGCTCAAATAGTCAAATAATGACTAGTTTAAAATCTTTGAATTTAAGCTCAAGAGCATAGAGGGGCAAAATTCGGATAAGGGAAAAGAGAAAGTAATCGAATAGCCGTTGTAATCGTTCGGCAACATTCAAGGTAAGTTCTTAAGTGTTTAAGCTTGATTCCTTTTTATATGCCCAAGAGTTAAATTAATATGGAAAAGGGAATGTAAATTTTATTTAGTTAATGTGCCGAATATGTAATGATTTAAGGCTATAGCCGATTATGGCTATTATGCTTAAGTTGAATTGGATTTCGAAATTTGATGCACTAAATTAGTGTTACAATGAATAAACTGTGCCGTATATGTGCTGGTGGCGATATCACGATTTGTGATTATTAAATACCTAAAGGAAGCCATGATGTGTATAAAATTATTATTATTAGTCCTTTGTGGTAGCTGAATATGGCTTAGCACTAAAGTGATTAAATGTGAACTTCGATGAGGTAAACTATTAAAAGTGTGGTGCTATAAGACTATGGCTAATACGATATGTGGATTCGTTCTGTAAAGTAAATTATTAAGGTATGTGATATGTACTTATGCATGTTAAATCGATTGGAATTGAATCATGAACGTGAATTGCGAAGCATAGGTAAAAATGCCTATGACATATATGTGAGTAAGGGTAAAACCATCGCAAATTATCGATAAGGATGGGCTATGTGCGGAACCATCTTATAATTGCTAATTTCAAAGGTTGTGTGTGAATCAGTGAGCAATATGTATATATTAGATGAATCGTGACCTTTTGGTTCTACTTGAATTAAGTTGTGCGATAAATAATTTATGTATATGACTTATAGTCGAATGGTCACTATGGGTTAAGTTTGAATGGTGAAATGGATATGTGATATTTATGAATGACTTATGAACCGAAATGTAAATGATGGTGTTCATATGGAGCTTATACCCGAATGTTGCAAATGACTACGAATGTGATATGTTGAATGAGATATGTTAATATATGAATAAATATGCATTATATTTGATGTGTATTCGGGTTAAATCCCGCAGGCTTCCTGCTGGTATTATATTCGGGCCTTTATGCCTAGCAGGCTTAGTGCCGGTGATGTGTATTCGGGCCTTCGTGCCTAGCAGGCTTCGTGCCAGTGATGTGTATTCGGGCCTTCATGCCTAGCAGGCTTCGTGCCGGTGATGTGTAATCGGGCCTTCGTGCCTAGCAGGCGTAATGCCGGTGATGTAACAGCCCGATTTTGGGCCTAGTCGGAACAGTGGTTTCGGGACCACTATTCCGAGGCCAGAGAAAATTATTTTAGTATTATTTTATGTGTTATAATATGATTTTATAAGTGCATGTTAATTTTGGTATATTAATTTTAGCGATTTCTAGTCCAATTTCGAAAAAGGACTAAATCGCGTAAAAAGTAAAAGTTGTGTTTTAATACCTAAAGGTGTTAAATTGCCTTGTATCTTAAATTGGGGGTCTTTAAAGTGAAATTAGGCCATTGAAAGTGTGATGGCCGGCCATGGGAGACAAAATAGTTGAAAAGTCAAAATTAGACAAAATAGTTTTATTATTAACAAATAAAAAAAAAGAAAATGCTATCATTTTTCTCTTCCCCTTCACCGAAATATGCAGCAAAGAAAGGGGAGTAATGGAATAGTATGAGATTAGCGAAGACAGAATTAGTTGGAGGAATAATGTCGGACTTGCACAGATGTCTGAATATGACGGATTCAATTAAATAAAGTGATGGCTATCTTTCTCTTCTGAGTATTCTATGTTTTCCTCTATTCTGGGGAATACGTATGGTTATCCCTTTCGAATGGAAATTCTATCATATGAGGATGCTAGTGACTGTGATATTAGATGAAAAGTTCTATTGGTCCAGTTAGTTATGATCGACATTTCCCCATCTCTTCAAATTTCTATTCTGATATACTGGAATGAAGTTGATAGTAAAAATCTATATGAGATTATTCTGATGTTCTATTGATTATGGTTTATATATATTGCAGAATTATATTATCTCTATTACGAGAAATTCTAGAGCGTACAGACAGTAGTTTCCTTCTGGTTTTCTCTGAGGGATTTTCCGGATCATATTTATTATTTTCTTCTGGATTATATTCTCGGATTTCTGGTATAGTCTTTATATCTTGGAATTTCTTATATTGGCTTTTCTCTCGTTCTTGTCTCGAGAATTATCAAGCTTGGCTTATCTTTACGAGTAATCTTTGACTTGCAATATTAGAATCTGTTATGATTAAGCTTCTGGCTCGACCATAGAAGTGTGGGGATTTCAGTGTCGAGATTTCTTTAAAATTCCTAGGTAAAGAATGGTTATTCTGCAAAAGTAAATCTGAGTTATGTGCATTTAAGTTTATTCTCTAGTTCGAGAATATCGTTACGTGTTCTTTGGTAAGTAGTCGTACAGTCAGAAATGATGGGGTTTTATTCTTGAAAGTATGTTATGGAAACATATTAGTTGGATTTCTCTTGTTCGAGAGATGTTATAAGTATAGTTATCCTGATTAATAAAAAGACCACATCTATGAAGTTGGAATCATTTGATTCATGTTAGTAAAGTTTCTAAACAGTTGATGATCAGAGTATAGAAATGTGGCTATAAGTGGTAAATTAAACAAGTACAGCATGATTCGACTTTTAATTTGGAATTGCAGGGAGGATTTGATTTCTGGTTTCTATTACTATTAATTCAGAGTAAGATTTCAGTACTGAGAAACTCTGGGTATACAGAGAATTGAGTACAGAATTCATAGCAATATCTTGTCTATTCGTTCAAAGGATGTCGAATTGTCTATAGGGTAAAGCCAAATATCAAATGTATTCGAGATTATTATTGTCAGTGATGACAGTGGGAAGAAAATGAGAAAGGACTGTTATGAATTTCGTATCGGGATGTCTCTCATTTCCAGGAAAAAGGAAAGATGCAAGTTGAATTGTGAAAGATTGATGATGGAAGTCTGCATGATTATTTTAGTATGTACAGATATATTATTCAACAGATGTGACTGAGTTGTATGTTTCTGAGTTTATAGTTCCAAGAATGTCAGTCTCCAGTGTTTCAAATTGAGCTCCGAGGTTTATACCTCAACTATGGAAAAGCTATAGGAAATCTTGAGTATGAGCTTGTGCGGAGTTGTTTTGTAAGTTGTGAGAAAAAGATATAAGTGACTCGTGAAAGTAAAGAACATCTTTTTCTGGTAAGATTTTCGGGGACGAAAATCCCTAAAGGGGGGAAGAAATGTAACAGCCCGATTTTGGGCCTAGTCAGAACAGTGGTTTCGGGACCACTATTTCGAGGCCAAAGAAAATTATTTTAGTATTATTTTATGTGTTATAATATGATTTTATAAGTGCATGTTAATTTTGGTATATTAATTTTAGCGATTTCTTGTCCAATTTCGAAAAAGGACTAAATCGCGTAAAAAGTAAAAGTTGTGTTTTAATACCTAAAGGTGTTAAATTGCCTTGTCTCTTAAATTGAGGGTCTTTAAAATGAAATTAGGCCATTGAAAGTGTGATGGCCGGCCATGGGAGACAAAATAGTTGAAAAGTCAAAATTAGACAAAATACTTTTATTATTAACAAAAAAAAAGCTATCATTTTTCTCTTCCCCTTCACCGAAATATGCAGCAAAGAAAGGGTTTTGAAGCTGGAAAATTTCAGCAACATATTTCCCTTGCTTGTAAGTGATTTTAATGTCTTTGCTTGATGATTTTTGTATTTTTGGAACCCCTAAAGCATAAGCTTTCATAAGAGGGGATTATTTTGCAAAATGATAAAGAGTCTAGGGTTTTACCATGAGAGTAAATGTGTTGTTTGCTGTGTTTTTGTGGAATATTATGAGTCCTAGTTGTCTAATAAACAACTTTTGTGAAAGAAATTGCATGAAAATACCTTTAAAAGGGCTAAATTGCTAAGTTGTAAAATGAGTTGTAAATGTGTAAAATAGTTGAAATTATGAGTTGCTATAGTTATGAAAATGGTTCATCTAGACTCAAGGAGTAAAGAAATGTGATAAAAATTAATTTACAAGCATTGGGGCAAAAGTGCAAATATGCAAAAGTTTAGGGGTCAAAATGAAAATTTGTAAAAAATATGATTTTTAGACCCATATGAATATTGTGACTGATTGGTAGGCTAAATGTGATGTTATAGATGATGAAAATTGAGACTTGGACCTAGAACGGAAAGAAATCGATTTATGGACGAGTATGTCCTTTTCACCTTTGTGGTATCGAGGTAAGTTCGTATGTAAACAATACCATGCTATACATGTATTTAAATGTTATCATTACATGAATTGTACAGATATTAATGTGTATGTGATTAATAGAAATATGATAAGACAAAGCCTTAATAGACAAGGAAAAATCTCGTTTGAACCTTAGGAATAGAATAGGATACGAGTGACATGTCACTAGGAATTATGAGTCTAGATGACTAGCTCGAGAGTGAGCATTGAAATGCCATGAGATATGAGGTAGCTTTAGCTACAATTGAGGCACTTATGTGCAAAGGCTTTTCCGAGTATCCAATTAGTATTCCAAGTGTTCAACGGGCAATCCAAGGAAAGAGTTGATGATGGTCCCAATGAGGTAAGTCATTGGTGAGTATGCACTCGAGTTATGTTACGAGTTGTGCAAGTATGTATACTAATCATATGAGAATTCCTTGATATGTGATGATCTATGATGCATAATATGTGTTCTTACCATGATGGATAAAATGGTGTTGTATTAATATTATGAACAATGACCATGAATGAGTAACTTAGCCTTGACAGATTTGAGTTACTGCAGTAGTGTAACTTTGAAAATACACTAAAAATAGTGGAAAATGAGTTAGAGGCAGAATAAAGCATGGGATTAAAGCTTAATGAGTCTATTTTCACTTGAAAGAAATATAGGAAGAAAAAGAATTCTATATTGTGTGATATTTAAATTCTTGTGAAACAGGGTGTGAATGAATTTGAGATCCCCTGTTTTGATTTTATAAATTCACCGTAAATTGTACAAAAATTATTAAGAGTCATACCTTATTAAGTCTATTTTTAAGGTAAACAAACGGCATGGTCATTGGAATTCTGTACATGGAGAAATTCGATTCGTAGTGCACAGGGGTCAGAGTAGTCATACCCTGAAACAGGGGAAACTTTAACTAATAAAATGTACTAAATGGCTTGACTAAAAATTCTATAAAAAAATTAATAAGTATACATATGAGTGTAGTTTCAAGAGAAATAGACGAGAACATTATTCGAATCCTGTACTATGAGATAATTGAACTTTAGTGTAGAAGGGTTGAAACTATCAGACAGTGAATCAGGAGCAAACATGAGGAATAAACTGTACTAATTGGCTATGTCAAAAATTCTGGAAATTTTATGAAAGAAAGATAAATGAGTCTAGTTTCAGGTAAAATTAACAGAACTTAATTTGGAGTTTCGTAGCTCCAGATATAAATAATTTAGTGACTGTTGCTCAGGAAGACAGCTTGTAGTGAACTTGAGAATATGTTGTAAACATTGATAAAACAAGTTAATGAGTTGCTTATTGTTTTCATATGAACTTACTAAGCGAAAGCTTACCCCCCTTCTTTCCCATGTTTTCTAGAGTTTCCAGGTTAGCTCGGGTTGGAGGCTATCAGAGATATTATCACCCTATCGAGTTAACATTATCGGAGTAAGTAAAGTCAAGTGATTCGAGTCTATGGCATGTATAGGGTTTTAATGTGAGTATGTAATATTATGATTTAGCCAAAGGCATTGGCTTGTTATTAAGGTAGTATTAGTCATGTAAATTGGCCTATGTCGGCTAATGACGTTATGGGCCCATATGGTTATTCTTATGCATGTATGTTATTATCTCTTGTGATGTGGCTTACAACATGTATGCCTAGAGATTGAATTGAGATTCATTGATGAGCTAGTAACTAATGCAAGATTAAGTGATTGGTAAATAGTTAATAATGCTTCATGAATGGTTTGTGATGTAATGATAGTTATGTCTAGTATGTGGTAATGATATGGGCAAATTCTATAATATTTATTGCATAAGAAAATAACTTAAGCATAACATGTTTGTAGATGTTTAAGAGCTCATTTATGCCACGTTGTATGTTATTGGATAAGTATGTATCTATGCATGTGGTGTGAGAGTGACAAAAGGCTTGATAATTAGCCTATTTCTGGCCACATGGCCTGAGCACATGGGCTTGTGAAGCCTTAACGCAAGAGATTTTTCTAAGTTTTTCATGAGTTCTCGATTGGGTCCCGAACCGCCCCGAATGCATGTATTGGGCCTCGTAAGCTCTCATAAGGGACAGATTGCATGTGAAAAGAAAAATTTTTAGTTATTTGAGATTTCATGGCCCTGTTTAGTATGAAAGTGTTAGTAAAAGTCAGGTAGCACCTCGAACCCCATCCCGGCGTCGGATGCGGGCGAGGGGTGTTACAGGTGAAATGATATGTTATGTGAATTTAGTGTTCCTTGTAAGGTAAGGGTTTAGCCGAATGTTAAAGATGAAATGATAGTGTATTGTATCATGCTTATATGGCCTAATGGCAAGTATAACATGTAGGTAAAAATGCAATATGCTTTTATAATCGAATGATAAGTTTGAAATGAACGTGAGTGAAATGTTATGCATAAGCTATCAAATGTTAAGTGTGAAAATGAGATGAAAGAAAAGTGTTTGAGATGTATAATTATATACATTCGAATGATGTTAGTACTTAATTGATATGAATATGTTATATGGAACTTGTTGACTTGATTATTCGGGCCTTTGAGCTTAGCAGGCTATAATGCCGGTGAACTGATATCGGGCCTCGAGCCTAACAGGCGAAATGCCGGTGATTTGAGAAAAGTCCATGACTAAGGTACCTCGTGTTAGGTTGACAAATGAATACATTCAGTACGTTAAGTGGGCCAGGTACGCATTATGTACTCATATGTGAGTTTGATCTGCAATGAATCATAAGCGTGCATTTTGATACATACGTGAATAAATGTTATAACTATATCTATGATCATGATACACTGGGTCAGGGTGTGAAATTATGTGAAAGTATTCGATTTAATTATGTTATACGAATTCAGATTAAGTGTGATAACAATGCTGAACGTGCATTATGTGTTTGTGTGTATTCGGCCAGATGGCAATATAACTAGAATATGGCCACTTAAGAAATTGAATAATCGAAGTATAATTGCGTTTATTTGTTTGCATTGCTTAAGACTTACTAAGCGTATGAAAGCTTACTCCGTTGTTACATTCCTCTGTTTTATAGATTGTTGACTTCGGTTACCTGCTCGGGTTGGAGTTCGCCAGAGATATTATCACACTGTCGAGCTCATGCTATTGGTGTAAGTAAATCCTAGTATTTCGAGTCTATGGCATGTATAGGGTTTTAATGTTGAGTATGTGATATTATAATTTAGCCAAAGGTGTTGGCTAGTGATGTTTTGGGCTTCGTAAGCCCATATATGAGACAGATTGCATGTGAAAAGAAAAGTTTTAAATTGATTGAAATTTTTCGCCACTGTTTTTGTGTGATTGACTGAGTTTAAGTCGGGTAACACCTCGAACCCTGTTCCGGCGAGGGATACGGGCGAGGGGTGTTACAGAGATAGCATTTGTGTCCCTAAGAACAATAAACTTATTTAGGAGATTCTTCGAAAGGCACATAGTAGTTGATTGTCAGTCCACCCGGGTAGTGTAAAAATGTACAACGACCTGAAGAAAATGTACTGGTGGTAAGGGATGAAAAGTTATATTTCAGAGTTTGTTTCCAAGTGTCTTGTATGTCAGCAAGTGAAGGCTGAACACCAAGTACCTTCGGGACTACTTCAGCCTATAATGGTCCCCGAGTGGAAGTGGAATCAGATCACTATGGATTTTGTGACGAGTTTGTGAGTAACCCCGAAGAAAAAGGATGTTTTTTGGGTTGTTATGGATAGGTTAGCAAACTCGGTACATTTTATACCAGTGCGTACCGACTACTCCCTTGAGAGATTGGCTGAATTGCATGTTTCCAAGATTGTGAGACTACACGGGGTGCCCATGCCGATTATTTTAGACAGGGACTCGAGATTTACCTTGAGGTTTTGGAAAAAGCTACAAGAGGCTTTGGGAACAAAGTTGAGTTTTAGCACAACATTTCATCTGCAAATAGACGGCCAGTCGGAAAGAGTGATTCAGATTTTCGAAGACATGTTGCTGTGTTGGGTTCCTGAGTTTCAAGGCAGTTGGGAAAGGTACTTGCCATTAGTTGAATTCACCTACAACAAAAGTTGTCAGACAAGTCTGAAATGGCGCCTTATGAGGCTTTGTATGGGCGAAAGTGTCGAACGCCCTTATATTGGGCTGAGCTCAGAGAGAGTCAGATTCACGAGGTCGATTTAATCAAAGAGGCCGAAGAGAAATTTAAAGTGATTCGTGACTTTTTGAAGGTTTCCTCGGATAGACAGAAATCCTATGCGGATTTGAAACGAAAGGAAATTGAGTTTCAAGTCGGCAATAAGGTGTTTTTGAAAGTATCTCCGTGGAGGAAAGTCCTCAGATTTGGTAGAAGAGGCAAGTTGAGTCCTCATTTCATAGGACCTTATGAGGTTATCGAAAGAGTAGGACCAGTTGCCTATCGATTGGCTTTGCCACCAGAATTGGAAAAGATTCATGATGTATTTCATGTGTCCATGCTACGCCGATATAGATCAGACCCTTCGCACGTGATTGCGTTGACAGAGGTTGAGATTCATCCGGACATGACTTATGGTAAAGAGCCAGCCAAGATATTGGCTTGAGAAGTCAAACAGTTAAGAAATAAGAGTATTGAACTCATGAAGCTTTTTTGGATAGACATGGAGTCAAGGAAGCCATATGGGAACCCGAGGAGACTATGAGAGATCAGTACCTGAACTTATTCACTGGTAAGATTTTTGGAGACAAAAATCTCTAAGGGGGAGAAATGTAATAGCCCGATTTAGGGCCTAGTTAGAATAGTGGTCTCGAGACCACAAATCCAGAGTTGAATAAATTATTTTATAATTTCTTAGATTTTATAGCATGTTTTTAGGAGTGCATGAAAAATTTGGTGAGTTAATTGTGACGTTTGTGAGCCTGATTGTGAAAAAGGACTAAATCGCATAAAATGTAAAAGTCCTATTCTAATTTCTAAATGTGTCAGATAGCTAGAGAACCTAAATTAGGGGTCTTTACAGGGAAATTAGGCCCTTTAGGGAGGCATGGCCGGCCATAGGAGACAAGGGTGGTCAAATTTTCAAAATTTGGTAGGTTAGGTGGCTTATTTTGACTAAAATAAGAGAAATTAAAAGAAAGATGATATCATCCTTTTTTTCATCTTCATTCCCCACCAACAATCATCCATTGAAGGGGGTTTGAAAGCTTAAAAATTTCAGCAACTTTAAGCCTTCACAAGTAAGTGATTTTCCAACCCTTTGTTGAATATTTTTGTACTTTTGAGACACTTGAAGCATGAGCTTTCAAATGAGTGTACTATTTTGCAAAATGATTAAAAATGTAGGGTTTTTCCATGAAAGGGTTTGTAAAGTTTGCTGAGTTTTTATGGAATAAAATAAGTCTTGGATGTATTATGAACAATTTTTGTGAAAGGTGTTAGCATGAAAACACCTAAAAGGACTATATTGCATAAGTTGTAAAATAGATGCTAAGTATATGAAGTAGTGGGAATTTGGAGTTGCTATAAGAGTAAAAAAGGTTTGGCTAGGCTTAAGATTCGAAGAAATTCGATAAAAATTAATTTTTGGGCTTAGGGGTAAAATGGTCATTTTGTAAAAGTCTAGGGGCGAATTGGTCATTTTACCCAATTATGAATTGTAGAGTGCCTAGATTGGTAAAATGACTAAATAAGTGCACTTTATTATTATAGATCAAGAAATACCGAATCCCAACCTAGATCGAGGGAAAGTTAAGGAAAGCTACTAAATCGACTAGTCACCGCATTTTGTAATCCGAGGTAAGTTGTATGTAAATAATACAACTGCATTGATAATATATGTGTTTGAATTGCATTGAAATTATTATAGTATGAATTGCTTGATTATTGAAATAAGAGAATATGATAAGAATAGAGATAGTAGAATTCCCGAATGAACCTTAGGAAATAAATCGGATATTCATGCCATGACGTTTGGGTCACTTGTGTGAGCTAGTGTAAGACATGTCTGGGACATGCATCGGCCACATTATGAGAGCCAGTGTAAGGCATGTCTGGAATATGGCATCGGCATTGAGACGAGCTCAATATATGCTATATGAGGTGTATTGAATATTGATGAGTAAGTTCTAATTATGCCACTTGTGTATTATGATGCTTGTTGATGGATGATAAAGTTATGTTGTATATTTATTTATGTGCAACTTACTAAGCTTTATGCTTACTCCCTCTCCTTTTTCATTTCCTTATAGTGCCGCCTATCTAGCTCAAGGACCAAAGGAAGTTAGAGATATCGATCACACTATCAATCGAAGTTTTCGGCATAGTTTGATTTATATTTTTGAATATGGCATGTATAGGGCTTAGACTTTACTAATTTTTGTGTCATTGAGAATTGGCCAAATGTGTTGGTTTGGGTTGGAAACCCATCATTTTGTATTAAGCCTTGAATGATGGCTATTATTCATTTTGATTTATATACAAAGATGTTATTTTCATGAATGAGTAAAATGCACAAATGGAATGTTATTTATTGTGGATGATTTGGTTGTATGATATAGCCTTATATTGGTTTTGGTTGCCATTGAGCAAGTTGTGTAAATAAAGGTGGCTAAAAAGCTTGGTAAGTATCCTTATATTTTCCACACGGGTAGACACACAGGCATGTGTCTAGGCCGTGTGTGACACACAGTCTACCTTATGGGCGTGTCGTCCGGTCGTGTGTCCCCTGCACGTAAAAATTTCAAGTTAGTATGCATGATAGTAAACACACGGGCAGAGACACGGCCATGTGTCTCAGTCGTGTGGGAAACACGGCCTAGCACACGGGCGTGTGCCTTGGCCGTGTGGCATTTTGGAGATGCTGATGTCAGAAATAGAATGTCCATGTTTTTGCACACGGGCTAGGACACGGGCGTGTCATGGCCGTGTGAAGGATACGGGCTAGGGACATGGGCATGTGCCAGGCCGTGTGAAAACCCCTGTAGGTGTGCCTTTCGAATTAATGGCTACACGGGTGTATTTCCCTTTTACTCGGGCGTGTGCCCTGTTCCAAAGCCAAATTTTCTATAGATGGTTTAAGGACCCAGGCTGATCCTGAATAGTTTTCAATGGTCGATTTGGGGCTCGTAGGCCCATAATAGGAAGTTTAAAGTAGAAATTGAAAGTTCTTAAGTAGACCAAGTCTTAACGACTTGGGGAACACTTATGTACATGAGATCGAATTAGTTAATGGCTCGTATTCCACTTCGGCGTGGGTTATGAGTATGGGGTGTTACAGAGATAACTTTGGTAAAACTTGATGCTCGGCTTTAACCCCATTAACATTTCAAATATTCTTACACAATGATCATACAATAACCATCTCATCATCTTTTAATACCCAAGTCATTTACACTATAGCAAACTTAGGTCTTTCTATGACATCAAATACTTTAAGCTATCACTTGTCTTGTTGCCTTAAAACACATTGGCATTCAAACAACAATACATCACTGAAAATCAGGAAGTCTTTGCTCAACATAGACTAGACCAGTTCAAAGGCTTTGGTTAACAGTGTTCTCATATGTCCAAACTTTGCCAATCATGCATTAAGCAATTAATTTCACGAGACGAAAATTTCACTACTTGATATATATATCACAAACTGAAGATCATATTTTAGATATAAGCCATTCTCGACAAGTTATAAGATAAAGATAACCAGAAACTAAAGATAAAGAAACCCAATACGGAGAAATCCAGAATATAGAAATCCAAATCACGACACTGTCTCGAAAGATCGAGAACAAAGTTTATAAGAAAGTATGAAAGACGTCAACGGTTCCTCGAAGAAAAGAAATCCAGAAAGACATCATTCCAACTCACTGAAAAAGAATATGACCAGAACGATATACTTCTCGTGTATATATATATATAATCATAAAGAGCAATAATTTGTAGAGACAGAATCATGGCACCATTTACAGTTTCACATCAATTCCTAATAGACGGAATGTAACAGAATACCAGAAAGAAGATAGAATCATGTAGATCATAACCCAAATCAAATTGACAATGTCTTTGTTTAACATTAAGATCAGAAAACATTCTCATAATATCAAAATTCATCAGAAAATAGATAGTCTCAATAACACTTCAGTAGACAAATGATCTCATACTATATTTCAAGGGAGGCAGTCATAATCACTGTAATTACCATATGCGGACATCTCATATTTCAAATATTATTTCCCGACATCATTTCAAAATAGATTGACTTCCGAAGTTAACCTTTTTACTAACTGTGATATTGTGAAAATTAAATAATCTTTCAATCAATCCGATATCTTTCTAACTCTATCTGTACTTATCAACCCATTCTCAATCACTAATCATGCTTATAACCATTCTATCACTGAATTGTTTGGTTTCTCATTTGGAAACTTGTTCATCACAAATATCGATAAATTCCATTATAAAACACCACTTTGGTAAGAGGAAGAGAGCCGTAGGGCCTCTGACTCGACTCTCATATACATATACATGTAACACAATTTTCATCATCATAGCAACATCATCACAAACATGTCATTCATTTCAGGTGAATTAACTTTCATATTGAATTTACGCCTACTTTCCAATCATCTCATTTTAACAAGTATACTTATGCATGCATTCCATGTTTTTTGCATGACTTTACTTATCTATTCATTTAATCATACAAGTCATGCACATGATATCATACAAGGGCCAACAACATGGTTAAGTTTATCACAATCTATACTTTTACCTCGTACACCATCATTTAGACATATCATTACAATCATATAAATCAATTCAGGCAACTTAACACATTTACTCAAGCTATACGAGCTTGCCAATCATAATCATCCAAATATATATACATAAATATTCATCCCATTAATATTTTTGATAAGTTATCTAAACACATGCATTTACTCGAGCAATTCAGTCACTTACATCATGGAATTATCATTCAATCATAAGTAAGTTCGTTATGCCATATAATCCTTTATCTCATTTCAATAATTCATTTCAATCCATCAAATTTTTTATATCCAATCAGAACAATGACATTTTATTCATAACAGGATATTGTGAATCTTATATGTACCTTTCCAAGTTTCAACTCATCATGACTGTTACTCAAATACCTCATTACCCCAATTAATATGGTCGAATCTAGCTCGGTTGGAGAGTACCTTTGTCTAAACAAAATGGCTATCATATGCGTCGGGAGACATCACACTATCATAGATCGATGGCATGTATAACTAGACTATCATACATATGCTAGGTTATTCCGAGAACCAACTAAACCATCGCTCTAATACCACTAAATGTAACACCCCCTATCCATGTCTGGTGCTGGGACAGGGTATGAGGCATTATTGGACTTAAACGCAATCAATCATGCAAACCCGACCATAAAAATTCATTCATATTTCAAAATATTCAATCATATGGACATAGTCCCTTATTTGGGTCTACAAAAATCAAATCATACTTTAGAAAGGGTTCGGGACTAAATCAAGAACCTTTGAAATTTTTACATCACTTAAAAAAATTTTCATGTTTTGGAAAGTCACATGCCCGTGCGGGTAGGTGTGTGGTCTCACACGCCCGTGTTCTAGACCATGTCTTCCACACAGCTGAGACACACAGCCGTGTCTCTGCCCATGTAGCCAGCACATAGGCTATTTTCCAAGCCTTTTTGTCACCCTTTACATACACACACACAAACATGGATCCAAAAGCATTCAACATCCTCAATTATGATGCAGACATTTCATTTACTTATCAACATACATGTGTCACACATTCTCACATTAAATCAAGTCTAGACACACCACATCTTATTCATTTGGCTTTATTAAATACCTTACCACTTATACCTTTATACCATAGTTATCATCATGTCTATTTAATTCCAACTTATCATCAAGCATAACCTTCTAGCCAAGTCATAACTTTATATAGTGTCCACATTTCACATGCATAAAACAATATGCTTGACTAAGACATTCTACACCTATTCCATATTCAATTTAACATTATTACTATTTCTCAATTTATACCATTATATCATGGTTACCAAACTATCCATCAAACATCCATGTTCAAGGCATTATCATTTTATTTCCACATTACACATTTAATTCATGGTCATGACCACCTCGATTGGTCATAAAACATGCATTCAACACACATGACATATTACCAACCATGCATAGTAAACAGGCATATTCACATCAAAATTATTAGACACAACATGAAATAGCTAGATTTACAAGTTGTAATCAATAGCTCAATATAGGCCAATACATTTGGCCAAATTATAGTAACACATGTTATAAAACTAGGTCCCTATACATGCCACTCACTTGATATTTCTAACTTATGTATCAATACTCCAAAGGTATTGGCTTGATAGTGTAATGCTGCCTCCAACGATCTCCAACCCTGAGCCGACTTGAGAACACTAAGGAATGGAAAGGAAGGAGTAAGCTTTACGCTTAGTAAGCTCGCATGAAAAATAATAAGCTATATATTAACATGCTATTTTCAAATTCATTCTATTTATTCAAAGTCCAGTCAAGCTGTTTTCTCAAATTACAGTAATTAAATTATTTATATCTAGAGCTATGGAACTCCAA
Organism: Gossypium hirsutum; assembly: GCF_007990345.1. Lineage (NCBI taxonomy): Eukaryota > Viridiplantae > Streptophyta > Magnoliopsida > Malvales > Malvaceae > Gossypium > Gossypium hirsutum. Next base: position 23,213,776 of record NC_053432.1, on the reverse strand, counting down.
ATTAAGATTCGTTAATTTTTATTGAAACTAGACTCAAATATAGTCTTACCGTAAAATTTTAAGAATTTTTGGTCTATCCAATAATTATAGTTTATTATTCAAAGTCTCCCCCGTTTTGCTGTTTGATAGCTTCGACCTTTCTTCACTAAAATTTATTTATCTCTTAGGACGGGATTAGGATAATGTTCTTGTTTATTTCTATTGAAAATAGACTCACTAACGACTTAGTCATATGAATTATAACTCTTAATTATTTTTTTAAAATTTCTAGTTATTTTTCCAAGTCAGAACAGGGGATTCTGATCTCATTCTAACACTGTCTCACAAAAATTCAAATACATCATAATATGAGATTCCTTTGCTTATACCGTTTCTTTTATCTGAAGCTAGAGTCAGCAAGCTTTAATTTAATATTTTATTTAGCATTTAATTTGACTTCCACAATTTTTGGTGGATTTTCAAATTTGGACTATTGCTACTGGCCAAACAGTTTTAGAGCAACAAAATGATAATCATCATAAGATTGCCATAAAAATTATTCTCATATGTATCACTCATTTATTAGCATTCTTACCACAAGTCCATTTCACTTCCCATGTCCAACACATGTTTATGGGTTTCGAGGACGTACTTGTGCTATCTCTTAGCACTGCCACTCGTCCAATTGTGACAATCATATCCATCATAATATTATCTTATAACATAAATAAGTTCGTCATGGCAAAAACCTTTTTTATTCATTTCTCATATTAATCCCGTTGAATTTCTCGAAATCTCAATGGATATCCCATTTACCGTCAAATCATGCAAGTGATCATTTTAAGTACGCACTCCCGCGAACCTCGCTCTTACGGCGGGATTACCAGTCCAGGTTAAATCCCTCGTAGTATAAATTCATAGAGTAAATGTCAGGATTACTAGTCCAGGCTAAATCCCTTGCAACGACAATTACTCTCATGAACTCGGATCTGAATTACCAGTCCAGGCTAAATTCAGATCTTAATCGAATTACCTGTCCGGGCTATATCCATACTGCACACATATTCTTCGAGAGGCTAGATCACTTTAGGAACACCTGTCCGGGCTAGATCCTTTTTACTGTCAATTCCTTTTTAGGAAAATCCATCGGACATCCTTTTCATTCAACCGGGGTTTTCACTTTTCATCAAGTATATTAATATGCGTAGATGACCTTGTAATGTACATTCAAACCAACTCATTTCATGTTTATTAAACATTAAACCATACAATAAAAATAACATAGCACCTTGTTTCCATACAACATACTCATTTCATTTAAAATGTCATGTTCCATCAAACTTCCATTAACATCAATTTCAACACAATCATAGAAAGATATATTTTATGCATAACAATAATAACATAAATAACATGTTTATTAAATCACACGAACTTACCTCGAATACGAAAACGACAATTTATCAATTTAGTCCATAACCTTGTATTTTCTCGATTTAAGCCCAAATCTCGATTTCCTTGACCTATCATTTCAAATATAGCCCATTAGGACTCAAATTATTCAAATTGAACCAAAAATCATATTTTTGAAAAATTATATTTTTGCCACTAAACTTTGTCAAAATTACACTTTTGCTCCTAGGCTCGTAAAATGATTTTTGTTCAATTTCCTTGCATTTTAAGCCTAGACGAATCATTTTCATAACTATGGAAAATAAAATTCTCATAAAAAACACACATTTATACCATTTTACAACTTTTACAAAATAGTCCATTCGGACGTTTTCATCAAAAATCGCTTAGTAAAAGTTGTTTATTTAACACCCAACACTTATTTTCTACCATTAGACATCAAAATGCATGCATGTCACACATGGTTCAATTTTTAAACATAAACCCTAGCTGAAATTAATGGTAGAAATAGATAGATCTTGTTACGGGGATTGTAAAAACGTAAAAATCATTAAAAATGGGGCTAGAATAGACTTACAATCGAGCTTGGAAGCTTGGAAAACCCTAGCCATGGTTTCTCCATGTAATTTTTGGCCAAGAGGTTGAAGATGGACAAAAATTGGCTTTTAATTTTGTTTTTAATTCATTTTAATAACTTAATAACCAAAATGCCCTTAATGAAAAACTTTGGAAACATGCCTAACCATGTCCATTTTTGTCCACAAACTTAACCAATAGTATAATTACCATATAAGGACCTCCAATTTAAAATTTCATAACAATTGGACACCTCTAGCATTAGAACTCAACTTTTACACTTTTTACGATTTAGTCTATTTGACTAAATTGAGTGCCCAAACGTCAAAATTTTTGAATGAATTTTCACAAAATCATTTCATGAAATTGTAGACCATAAAAATATAATAAAAATAAAATTTTATGCATCAGATTTGTGGTCCCGAAACCACTGTTCTGACTAGGCCCAAAATCGGGATGTTACAATTAGTCTAGCATTCAGATGGCACCTTGCGAGGATTATATGGTCATAGGTGTCGCACTCCTTTAGGTTGGACTGAGTTGGCCGAGCGACGTATTTTGGTCCTTGAATTGGTTTTTGATACCGAGGATAAAGTTAGACCGATTCGAGATCGACTGAAAGCGGCATCTAATAGATAAAAGTCCTACGCTGACCTGAAGCGTCGTCAGATTGAGTATTCTGTGGGGGACTTTGTTTTTCTCAAAGTCTCTCCATGGAAGAAGGTACTGAGGTTTGGTCATAAGGGCAAGTCGAGCCCTTGGTTTATTGGGCCTTACCGTATTCTGGAGCGAGTGGGACCGGTTGCCTACCAATTGGAGCTACTTCCAGAATTAGATCAGATCCATGATGTTTTGTATGTCTTGATGCTGAGGTGCTACCGCTCTGATCCCACACATATTGTTCCTGTTGAGGAGATTGAGGTTAGGCCAGGCCTGACCTTTGAGGAGGAGCCAGTTCAGATTTTGGATCGAGATGTAAAGGTTCTAAGAAGAAAATCCATCCCACTGGTTAAGGTTTCTGGAGTAATCATAGCACTTAGGAGGCCACATGGGAGCCGGAGGATACGATGTGACAGCAATATCCTCATCTGTTCAAATCAGGTAAATTTCGAGGCCAAAATTTTCTTTAGGGGGTAGAGTTGTAACGCCCTAGAGTTTGTATACTTGTTTCCGCGTATTGATGACACAATTGAGTATCTGCTTTTGTGGTCATGTGTTTTGGGAGTGTTTGAAAAGTCTTGGGTTCAAACCTTGTCTTAGGCTAAATTTTTGTTTTAAGTGAATAAAGCCTTGCTTTTGCTTAATAGGCTTATAGTTAAAAGTTTGTAGAAACATGTCAGAATGGACTTGCTAGTTTGGTGGATAAGTGGTGTGTTAAAATGCTAGAGGTCTTGGGTTCGAGCTGAGCTGGAGTATTATTTTTTCTAATGGTGTTGCGTAGTGTTTGAGCTGAACTGAAATGCCAAAGTGTTAGAGGTGTAATAGGAAGTGTGGAAAAAAAAGTAAAAGATTTTGATGGAAGTGGTTGGACAGTTTTAGGAGGGATTTGAGGAGAAAATTATAGGATTAGGGAGTTATCTCGATTTGGTGGATGGTAGATTTCGGCTCCCTCTTCTCACTCTCATAATTTCCTTCGGTTTTGGCAAAATTTTTCCTCTTCTCATTTTTCTTTTCTCTTTGCCATTCTTTATCCCACTTGCTGCCAATTTTTCTATTTGTTTCTCCCCCTTTTCTCGTTGCTGAAATCCACCTCTTCTTACATTTTCTCCTTCTTTTTTTTTCCTTGTTCAATCATTTTCTGTCGTGCAACTGTTGTTTCCCTTGTTCGATAAGTGGTTTTCTTAGTGCTTGTGATTTTTTTCTCTATTAAGTGATTAACAGAGAAATCATTTTACTTACGTTAGGTACTGCTCGAAGACTTTAATCGGGTTCACAATGTGTGGGGACAGCAAGATTGTAATTTTCATCTTGGTAAGATTTCGAATCGACATTGGACTTAGTATTTCAAGTAATACAATTGGGGGTTTAATAAGAATGTTTTCTATAGTTGGAATTAATTGAGTTCTTGGGTGTTGGTGTACCATTTCATAGGACTTGGAGTGCTCAGAAGTGCTTTTACAAAAAATGGAACCAAGTGTGTAGCCACATCACTGAAAACGAGATTCAGCGGAAAGCTAAAAAATTGGTTTATCGACGCCACACGGGAATGTGTTCGCCCGTGTGATAGGCCGTGTGATTGAACACTGGTGTGTGATCAACAAGGCTGGCTGTGCGATACACGGGTCGGACCGAAGTGGGTCGTGTGGGCCACACGGGTGTGTGGGCCTTCACGGGTGAACCACACGAGTGTGTGGGATTTTTTGGGGCCAAGCCATGTGATCTACACGGGTAAACAACATGGACTTGTGGGCCCATTTTCACTGTTTTACTGTGGACCTACTATAGGGCCGGTAAGTTTACCCAGACCCCTAATTAATTGAAATAACTGTATGACTGATACGATTGTGCATGTTATTAAGCATGATGATGTCCCACTGATTTGATACTGGATGCCCTGATTACATTCATGATATTATGTTATAACGTGTCTTATTTATATATATTGCATTGCTTTGGGTTGGGGGTTTATATTATTCGGAGGAAGTGTACTTAAAGGCCTCGAGCCTAATTCACTGGCAACTCAACTGCACACCATTGTTTAGTGCTGCATTCGGTACTTTTTGGAGTGTAGGGATCGGTGGGTTGATTATACCCCAACATGGAGTGTAAGGTTGGACGGAGTTGGAGTGTAGAGGCTAGCTAGGTAGGATTTGATACTGTATATCTGTTGCTGTATTGAATATTGATACTGTAATGGGCTAAGGCCCAAATGCGTGATTGCTTCTTTATTATAATGAGCTAAGGCCCTAACTGAAATTGAAACTGTTACTGAAATGGGCTTAGGCCCAGACTATGATTGCATTCTGTCTGTTTGTTTATATGGGGATTACACACTGAGTTTTTGTAAACTCAACCTTCTGTTTTATCTGTATAGGTAATCCCCAGACTTAGACAGATCGGAGCGGCAGAAGACTCAGCAGTGGCCACATGACCCCTTGTTACACTATTTCGTACTTAATTAGATTTTTATTTTTTAAGTTTTATTTAAGGTATTTTACTGTAATAATGACCTCTATTGATTTTTGCTTAAAATTTGGATTTTATACTGATTTATATTTTATATCTGCTAGAGTTAGGTAAAACACCGTGTTTTAGTAAAATACCTACAACGACACAAACTGTTTTAAAAAGCTTCCGTAATGTATAAGGTTTTGAAAACTAACAACTGAATCAAAACCACGACTTTGGAAATTAATAAAAGATAATGACGAGTTCTAAACGGAACATGTTTTAAGCTAAGTTACGGTTTTTTTCAACATAAGCTACGGTTTTCAACCACACTACCATGTGACATCACCAGATTCGGCCATAACGTCCAAGCCAGGTTTGGGGTGTTACAATTAACATAAATTTCATTATAAATCTCACAATCTAACTTACTCAATCACAACCTTACCGAGGGATTCATCACATATCAAGCTCATTAAGCATGATTTTTATGTATATACTTGTACCAATTTACAACATACCATAGTCTTTCACAACTTTGGCATTCTCATTTCAATTCCTATTAAACCACATGGAATACTAAAGGATACTCGAGTATCTCGCGCACATAGTACCACACCAACGCCATAACCCAAATATGGTCTTATATGGGATTTCATTTTGATGCCATATCTCAGATATGGTCTTACACGAAATTTCATAATGATGTCATATCCTAGATATGGTCTTACACCTAGTCTCGGTAACCCTAATGTCATGACATTTGTATCCTATCTATTCCTAAGGTTCAATTGAGATTTCACGCTTGTCGTAACTTTGTCAAACACGCTCAGTGGTTGGTCATAATTCATACAATATTAAAGCATCTAAATTATAATTAAAGCAATGCATTATTTACATAAGAACTTACCTCAGTACAAAAATAGCGGAAATGGATCTAATCGCCAATAACCTTGTTTTTCCCCCGATCAAGGTTCGAACGTCATCTTTCTTAATCTATAATAGCAAATTTAACTTATTTAATTATCACATTGTTCAATTCGGTTCGAAAATCACACTATGGAAAAATTACCGTTTTGCCCCTAACTTTTCACATTTTTACAAATCAGTCCTTAGGCTCGTAAATTGAAATGTATTCAATTTCTTTGTTACCCAACCCTAGAAGAACCATATACATACTCATATTAGCTCACATTTTTCATCAATCACATCTTTACTACACATTTTATAACTTTTTACAAATAGGTCGTTTTATGTATTTCCATCAAAAATCACTTAGTAAAAGTTGTTTATTACACATCAAACTTCCATTTTCTACCAAAAAATTTCAAAACACATGCATGTCATACATGGGTAAAATTTTAAACATGAACCCTACCTCAAAACAATGGTAGAAATAGAAAGATCGGGTGAATACGGCTTCAAAAACAATAAGAGTATTAAAAACAGGGCTAGGATGTACTTACAATCAAGCTTGAAAGATGAAAAAACCCTAGTTATGGTGTTCTTCCAAGTTTCAGCCAAGGTTAAAGAAAGATGTGCAAATTTTGGCTTTATTTTCCCTTTTTATTCTTTTATTAACCAAATAACCAAAATGCCCTTTTTCCAAATCACTAAAATACTCTTACCTCATGTCTATTTTTGTCCACGAACTTAAAAAATGATCTAATTATCATATAAGGACATCTAATTTAAAATCCCATAGCAATTGGACCTTTAACATGTAGAACTCAACTTTTGCACTTATTACAATTTAGTCCTTTCGACTATATTGAGTGCTTACATGTCAAAATTTTTGAAATTTTCATGAAATCATTCCGTAAAATTGTAGACCATGAAAATGAAAGAAAAATAAATTTTTCTACGTCGAATTTGTGGTCCCGAAACCATTATTTCGACTAGGCCTAAAATCAGGCTATTACATCTTTTTCAAAAACATGTTGCCCTATAAAACCAAAGAATAGAAGAACGAATATTTCAAAATATTATAAATAGCCAAAGTATAGAAAATATAGAAAGGAAAAGAAACAACAAAAATAAAAAAACAAAATAGGTAAAACAATAAAATGTTACAAATGTGGAAAACCAGGACATATCTCAATATATTGCAAGACTAAAAGAAAATTTAATAATTTAAATCTAGATGAAGAAATAGAACAAAAAATTAATGAAATTCTTTTAGAAACAACTTCCTCTAAAAATGATACATCTACTAAATCAAGTTAATTACAAATAGACGAATTACATACAACATCCCAATCCTCTGATGAAAATGAACCTTCAATTAATATGTTAACCAAAGACCAAGAGTTCATGATTAAAGTTATGATAAAATTCAAGAACCAAAAAGTAATATTTACAGATTCGACTATCAAAAATAAGGTTTTGAAACCACCATTTCCAATACCGCTAACTTTTGTGTCGTTACAGTTGCAACCTTTGTATCAATCCAACTCGTATCCACTAGTTGCAAAATTTTGCAGACCTCCAACACTACCCAATATATAATTTCAGTTTAGATACAATGAATTTGTAGTCCACAGACACTATCATGCTATACTTCTTAATAAGAAATACACATTCCTCTTTGTTTGCAATTTGTTAACCTACAACCAACTCTTCTGATTCAGAATTTGGCACCAACCTGTGAGAATGTATTATATTTGTGTATTCAGGGAACTCAGATGCATGCATAACATCGGGAACTATGTTCAACAAGTGAGTTGAATGATCATTCCATATAACAATGCCAGTAGCCAAGTTCTCGAGCAAAGGGGCATATACATTATCATCATTGCTTACGCCTTCCTCGTTAATATCATTCGATACCTCATCAAGATTGGGATCACTAATATCTTCACCTTGGTGATTTGGATGACCATCATTATCAGGTCCTTCCTCACGATCTGCATCGGTTCCAATAAAAAATAGATGTATCTGTAAATGGGGACCCAGATTAGGGTTTTAATACACAATTAGAGCATTGTGTGGATTGTTGCCTCATGTCGATGTCGCTCCATAAAAGCACGGTTCTACCCACCCAACATTCAAATCAAAGTCAAACTCGTGTACAAAAGATCACCTATCTATAGAGGCTCTCTAAACCTTTGTATACAGGTCTTCAACTCCATATTATTTATTTAATGGAGTGAAATTTTGAACGGGCTCAGCATCCACTAAGTTAGCGAACAACTCAACTGGTTCAATGTTCCCATGTGAGAAATATAGTGTTGTAGCCTCCTAAACCTGGCTCAATCGTTATACCCAAATTCGGGAAGCTACATTGGTCACCAGAATGGCCCAAAAACTCTTTTTTAGTTTTCAAACATAATTTTTAAACTATTTGCGTAAATCGTTAAAAACTAGTGAAATTAAGAATTTTAGAAATCGAAGATTTCTATATTTTATTTATTTGTAAAAGTTTGACCGCTATTCAAAACTTTCATAGTTTCAATTATATTTCAAAATAATTCGTTTATTAATTAAAAACTAAAGAACTTGGTTATTTTTCATTATTCAGGAAAACATGTTAACTTCAAAAACCAAATGTCTTTAAAAATCTGACTTGTAAACATTAGTAATTCTTAAAACTAAGTCTAATTTTATTAAAAACTCGTTTCTCAGAATTGTAGTGGAAAAAAATAAATATTGATAGATTTTTTTATAAAAATCGCAATGAAAAATTTTGCTAAAACCATATTTTGGTGAAAATCAATATTTCATGTAAATTAGATAAAAAATCAGTAGACAATTTAAAACCTCAAAATCCAAGTCATATTTTTGTCTAAAACTTATTTCTGTTGTTGTAGTGGAAAAGAGTGATTTTGTCAAGTTTCAATAAAAACCAAGTTCTCATGCATAATCTTAGCAAATACTAATTTACACAGTTTTTAAAACTTAATGTTATGCAATCAAGTCATACAAAACAGAATAAAAATCCCCAAAGTAAGGTCTCATGCCACAATACATAAATAAACTTAATGCAGTCTTAAAATAATGAAATACCGAAATAGACCTTAAGTACTTTAATTAAAATAAGTCTAAAAAACTCCTCCAAATGTTGTCGCCAAATCCTAACCTTGCAAAAAATATGAAAGAATAGAAAATTGAAATGAGTGAGCTATAAAGCCCAGTATGAGTTTTAGCTGAAGTATTAAACAAGAATTTAGTATACAAATCAAAATATTAAAGAGAATGTATACAATTTAATTCGACAGTCTTAACTTAGGTAATAACTAATAATTAAGCAAACATTTCATAAAATATCATAATTTATATGTCGACACAACTTCATAGATAGTAGTTTGCATGAGGATGTCAATGCAGAGCTTTTCAGAAATCGGTGCAAAATATTCAGAAAACATTCCTATCCATCTCTATTACACACCAAGAAAGAGTTCCCCAAAACTCGTCCATCCAATAACATAACATAATGTGGGCAAGCCACCAGATATTGTAGACAAGATGCAAAATACAGATATATGTGGACAAGCCACCAAAATTTGCATATAATTGCCAAAAATCGTGGTTAAACCACCAGAATTTTTAGATCATCAAATTGCTAGAATATTTCATCTTTTAAAAATCATCCCAACCCCATGTAAGTGATATGGCATACAAAAATAGAATTTTCCTGTGGGCATGCTTAACATGCGTTTCAAATGTATTTTATAGAACAGTTAAATGGGCATGCTTAACATGTGAATCAAATTTATGATCAGTACAATGGGCATGCTTAACATGCGAATGATATCTATTACAAAAATAGTGGCATGATTTACATATCATGCATAACAAATATTGTCATTAAATCACACATCATAAGTATTTGAATGTACACATAATTTCATATTTAGCATTAAATCACATCAATGTAACATGCAATCACAAAATGATTAGTTCAGATTACTTACTTGAGAATTACCCTTTTTATGGATTTAGCATCCCTTTTCGAATACATAGTGTATTCACATTATTTCACACTATGGTGATCTTAACAAAGTTTCAATTTTTAATAAATATATATGTATTATTTGACAATAAATCTCATATGTAAATTTGCTATTAAGTTAAACCCGCACCTTGTGTAACACCCTATCCCGTAACCGTCGCCGGAATCGGACGAGGCGTTACCAGACAATTTGGAAGCAGATCAAAACAGTAAAATTTTGAACATTTTCTTAATAGTATCCATTAATCAAAACTCAAATTAGGTTTAATTACTTAGAGACTTACCTCGGTATATTAGAACAGTTGAGGATAGGCTATTCGACTGCTTTCTCTTTTCCTTTATCTAATTTAGATCCTCTATGCTCTTGAGCTTAATAAAACAAATAAATTTATTCAATTACTTATCCAATTTTACTATATACGAATACCTATTTATTAAGATTCATTTCAAACTAAATAATAGGCAACCGATCATATATATATATATATATTTTTCCATACTGATATTCAAACATTATAGCCAAAGAATCATAACTGTCGAATGTTTAACTATGATCGTACATGTGATATTACCCGAATGTCTTAAGCTAATTACCGAACCCATTGCCTCAATTCATGGACATATCGAATAGAGAAATCCTTACTTGAACTATTAGCCAACTTCATCAAATGAACAATTATACTTAAAATACCACATATACTTTCATGTATACACTTTGTCTTGGCTGAATCTACATCTATCATTTTATTCATGCCATACTATCATTTCATATTCGAATACTTATAAACTTACAATTTCACAAATTTTAATATCAAAGATCCATCTAACACTCATATATCATTTTATAATATCACAATTTAGAATTCACGTATGGGTTTAATCAATAGCTTATGAGCAACTAAAACAAGTTTTATCCATGTTTACAACATAACCACAAATCCTCTACAAGCTGTTTTCCTGAGCAACAGTCGTTAAATTATTTGTAACTGGGGCTAAGAAATTCAAAATTATGTGCCGTTAATTTTCCATGAAAATAGACTTGTATATCCTCTATCCACAAAATTTTCAGAATTTTTGGTTTGGCCAATCAATACCAGATTTTTCTTAAAGTTTCCCCTGTTTTACTGCTTGACTACTCTGACTACTCTTCACTAAGAATTTAATTTCTCATTGTAAAGAATTCAAAATATGTTTTCGTCTATTTTGTTTGAAACTAGACTCATTAAGGAGTCTAAGCATATAATTTTGTCTTATAATCATTTTTTTACGATTTATAATGATTTTCCAAATACTGAACAGGGAATTTCGGAGCCATTCTGACTCTGTCTCACACAACTTTGAAAATCTCATTATCGGCAACCCCTTTACTACACGATTTCTTTTATACGAAACTAGACGCATCAAGCTTTAATTGCATAATTTATTCAGCCTTTAACTCAACTCCCACAATTTATGGTAATTTTTCCAAAACACGCTACTGCTGCTGTCCCTAGCAGATTTATACAATTTACTCTGTAAGGTTCTCATTCACATATTTAAAACATAATATCATATATGCCGTCATTTAGAAAAATCATTGACCTTAACGTATATACATAATTCATATTCATCCAAATTCACATAGTTTTTTGTTATATCTAATTCTAACGTACATAATCATAATTCAATTCAACATTACAAACCATTATCACCCATTTAGCTGATTATAGGGAATTAAATATAATATCTTTAGGATATACTCTACATGGCCGAATATACCACATTAATTTTTTTTGAACATTACCTATGTAATTACCTATAGGTTCTTATACCTTAAATTTCACACATTCAACCTTTTAGTTCCTATTTATCATTCCTTTGATCTTAACCTAAATGACAACTCCCATTCTTCATATTTCAACCGAATTATTCATAACATCAAGACTAAAATTTCTGCACCTTGAACTTCATACATGTATAAAAACTTTCATAACTCATTTGCCCCTATCAAGAACCATTTAACATACAAGGAAAATAATCATAGAGGAAGAAATCAACATTCTAAATAAGCTCAATTTTTGACCGAATGTACAAGGTGCCTCTAAACTACTACTCATCCAAAAATCTTTACCCCATTCTAGTCATTCTCCTATTGTTCCATACGACATGAAAATAACCTCTAATTCTAACACTTAATCATTCGGCATATTGCCCAAATCACCATAAGAAATCTCAACTTTCTTGACATTACCAAGAGTGCATCCACAATTTAACTTAGCATATTATGAAACCAAATCAACAAATTCAAAGCTTACCTCCTAATAGCCAAAGATGAATGCCGAATTGCTCTAGGTAAAATTTTCCCTTCCTTTTTCTTTTTTTTTTCGGCTTTGAGAGAGGTAGGAGAAGAAGATGAACACCTTCCTCTTTCTTCTCTTTTATTTAATTCATTTTATTCCAATTATTAAATCATTTGTTACTATAAAATTATTTTAAATTTGAATTAGTGAAGCATTGTCATTTCTTGGCCGGCCACTATGTTTATTATGGGTAAATTGACATGCAAAACCACTCTTTTCAATGCATGTACTAATAGACCATTGTAAGATTAACCTATCACTTTCCAACAATGTTCCATATAAGTCCATTTTAATAAATTCACATAAAAATGATCAAATTAATGCATGAAACTTTCACACATGCATTTACTCACATCATAAACACAAAATATAACTTTTAATTACTTATAAGACTCGATTTCGTGGTCCCGAAACCACTTTCCGACTAGGGTCAATTTAGGGCTGTCACAACTCTCCCTCCCTTTAGGGATTTTCGTCCCCGAAAATCTTATCGGCAAATAGGATAACGTCCTCCTATTGAATTATATCCATATAAACATTAGCTCATCGATAGCAATGGGAATTCATTACTGATTTCGCATCGATCTAAAAAATTATTTTCTTATCTTAAAACAAATACATAAACATTTCTACAAGTATGCACATATATCTCATTTTCTTGATTTCATAAGCAATAATCACTTAATTTAATTCACAAATGCATTTCAAACACATATTAAGCACATATTAACATGTATAATTCACATCATCAACCCACATATTTGTAACCCATATTTTCATTCATGTATAAGCTGTAACCTGACCGAAAGTACACATATACTCAAACATCCCAATAAATATCCTTTATAACTCCATCATATCTCACTATTCAACTTAACCTATTTCCAACAGAAAATCAACTTCAACATACCTAAACATTAAATTCATTTAGCACATTCAATCACCATTAATGATACCCGTATACAATCGATTATGCATAAAGCCTCATATAGTATACCGGCATGGGATTTATTTTAGCACATAATCCATATATCCAAAATTATCAGCATTCATCAAAAATTCTTATAGACTTTCAAATGTCGAACTTAAACGAAATAATTTCTTGAACATGATTAACAAAAATAAGGGTCATTTAGCAATAGCACATATGACTATACCAAGCATCCCCTACACTAAATCCGTAACACATTTATAACATGAATTCATTTCTTAACAACGTATCCACCATCTTAAATCAATGCCTTCGTTCCATACGAGGTCTTACATGAATCTTGTTTTACTCACTTAATGTCTACTGACCGATCTCGCACGCATAGTGCTCGGTTGAAGAACTTGCACTCTCAGTGCCTCTAATCATTTGCACACATAGTGCCCTTATTCGTTTGTTGTTACACATTGAAATGACTTAACCAAGTCTATAAACATCATGTATGTACACTTTTAAACATATCCTTTCATTTAACTTTAAATTCGCATAGTAATGAACACTTAAACTTTGTTCAAACTAGCACGAAGCCTACTAGGCACGAAGGCCCGAATACACATCACCAGCATGAATGCTCTTCGGGACCTAGCCTGGATATAACACCAGCACGAATGCTCTTCGAGACTTAGCCCGGATATAACACCAGCACGAATGCTCTTCGAGACCTAGCCCGAATGTAACACCAGCACGAATGCTCTTCGAGACTTAGCCCGGATATAACACCTGTGACAGCCCTAAATTGACCCTAGTCGAAAAGTGGTTTCGGGACCACGAAATCGAGTCTTATAAATAATTAAAGGTTATATTCTGTGTTTATGATGTGCGTAAATGCTTGTGTGATAGTTCCATACTTTAATTTGGTCAGTGTATGTGAAATTTATTAGTAGGGACTTATGTGAGACAATTTAGAAATATGCTAGGCAAGTGTTAAAGTGGCCTATTAATATATGTGGGAAAGTGCTTGTCCTTGCATGTCAAATTAGCCAAATTAAAGCATAGTGGCCGGCCATGCTATGGGTGGAAACATGTCACAAACATGTTATGTTAGTGATGTATGTTAGGAAAAATAAAATAAGGAGCATGGTAATAAAATAATGAAAGGGAATATGATGAAAACAAAGAAAAAAAAAGTGTCCATCCTTTTTCAGTTTCTTTTGGCTGAAAGTTCTAAGGAAGAAGGAAGGAGCTCTTGCTTTATGTTTGGCTTGGAAGAGGATTAGGAGGAGGTTCGGCCATACTTGTATCTAGGATAAGGTATGTTTGATGTTGTGCCATGAGACTCATGCATGTTTTTAGTTGTTAGCTTGAGTTCTAACTAGCCCATGGTTCAAATCTTTGCTATGTCATGGAGATGATATTCGGCTAAGGTGGATTGGTGTTGATGTCATTTTCATGCTAAAAGTGAAGCTTTGTAATGATGCATGTGATGGTGGATTGATGACTCTTGAATCTTCTTGTTAGCATTTTTGAGTGAGACATTAAGTTCTTTGTTTAACCATGACCAAAATTGAAATGGTATGGCGTTGTGATGCATTCGGCCATGGTAGGAAGTAGAAGAGAAATGTGGTTGTTGTTCACGTTATTTAGATGAGAAATGGTAGTAAGGTGAAGTGCAAATGTTAGTGTTTGATTTACTAGTGTGTATATGTGTATTAGCCGAGTTTTGAATTTGAAACAAAATGGTATGTAGTCAATACAAGTAACCATATTTGTAGGAAGTATTAAGCATATACTCGGCCTCAACCTAGACATGTATATTCGGCCACATGAGATAGGTTGGTGTTGCATGTGTTCGGTTAGAGGCAAGCATATTGATGCTTTTATCTTGGCTTAGATAATCGGCTAAAAGAGAGTGTGGGCTAAAATGTTGAGTTTGATTCATGATTTCTATATATATATATGTGACTTTAACGCCTAATGTATATATGGGCTAAGTACCTTGAGGTTCTCTTTTGATGTTCAAATGAATTGTGTTAAATTGCTTAATGTGATTAAAAATGCGCATGACCATTGTGTATTTGAGCTAAAAGGTGGCCATATGACCTATCAAGCTCCTTGTCATATTCGGCCATAAGCTAGCATAATGAGACTTTAATAAGTTAAATTTGTTTGAATTAGCTCAAGAGCTTAGAGGACCACAGTTGGATAAGGGAAAGGAAAAAGTTATCGAATAGCCGCCGAAAACGTTCAACCACATCCGAGGTAAGTTTTCGAGTAATGGAACTTAGATTATGATTTGATTAGATCATGTTTTAAGCAAATCAAAATCATGCTCTTTGTATGTGGCTATTGAGCTGAAAATGATTATGCTCGATAAGCGACTTGTGATTGAATCCTAGTTATGAAAATGAAATATAGATGTGTCATGATTTATTGATATGTGTATGGATATTCGGATGATAACCGGGCTAAGTCCCGAAGGCATTTGTGCGAGTTACTAATTCCGGGCTAAGTCCCGAAGGCATTTGTGCGAGTTACTAATTCCGGCTAAGCTCGAAGGCATTTGTGCGAGTTACCAAATCCAGGCTAAGTCCCGAAGGCTTTGGTGCGAGTTACTATAACCGGGCTATGTCCCGAAGGCATTTGAGCGAGTAGCTATATCTGGTTAAATTCCGAAGGTACGTGATTTGGGAATGAGCGATCTTGCTGTAATGATTTCAATTAATACGCTCGTAAAATCCCAACAATGAGGTATGTTTCGTATGTGCATTGGAATAGTTGATTTCTTTCGAATATTATTCGCTCAATCGAGTAATGAGCTTTCGGTCTTTGACTAAGATGATCCCTTATGTATGAATATAGGGGTTGGAATGTGAAGTAGGAATGATTTGAGAATATGTATATATGGAATTATCCGTTTAGTTATATGAATGTCATACTTCAATTGTGCTTAATTTCATTGCTCAAAACTTACTAAGCATTAAATGCTTACTCCGTTCTATGAATTTCTATTTTATAGATTTTGGTTCGTCAGCTATCGGACTCGGGATTATTGAAGTCGAAGTCTCCCACACTATCAAAGCCCCTTTTGGTACACTTTTGGTTGAACTTTGAAATGGCATGTATAGGACTACCCTTTTTGTTGTTGGTCATGGACCCTTTGGTTTTGTATAAATTTGGATAGCCATGCGAAAATGGCTTATATACACTTTGAGCTTAATATTATAATCGTCTTGTATGATGTTCATTAAGAGGTATGGAAATGTTTGGGAACGATTAGCCATTGGAATGGTTAATCATGATCATATTTTGTGCTATATATGCTAAAGGGCTAGTTGAATCACGGAAACTATGTAATAGGTAAAGTTTACCCTAAAGGCTGATGCTGACAGCAGCAGTGATGTGGATATGAAAATCACTAAAAATAGTAGGAATGGAATTAAATAGTGAATAAATTATTTAATCGAACCTTGATGAATATATTTTCATAGGAAAGTAACGAAACGGTCATATGAACAGTATATTATGAGATGTTAAAGTTTTCGTGAAACAGGGTTAGAACGGTTTCTGGATTCCCTGTTCCGACTTTGGAAATTCATTATAAATTAACCAGAGATAATTAGAAGTCATTTCTTATATGTATAGATTCCTTGTTTAGTCTAGTTTCATTAGAAACAAACGGCATCAGTATTGAAGCCTTGTACAGGGAGATATTCAAGTCGTAATACGCAAAGGTCACTGTAGTCGAACCCTGAAACAGGGGGGACTTTAACTAATAAACTGTACTAATTGGCTTGACCAAAAATTATAGAAAAATATTTGTAGATGAAAATATGAGTCTAGTTTCAGGAAAAATTTACAAAACTGGTTTTCAAGTTTTGAAAATCAAGATATGATTTTTAAGGCGACAGTGATGCTGTAACCAGCTTGTCTGGAAAATTTTCAAATGGACTGTGAAAATAAATGTATTATGTCTGTTAGCACCTCGTGTTCGACTCCGGCAACGGTCTCGGGTACGGGGTGTTACAATTAAATTGGTATCAGAGCTACGGTTTAGTCGATTCTAGGACTACCGTACTACGTTTGGGTCTAGCTATACATGCCATTATGTGATTATTTGATAGTGTGGTGATTTCTGACAATTGCAAATGTGTGTATTTATAGTAATGGATCCCGATCCCGACCGAGCGATAGCTGATGATCTTGAGAGTGTAGCGCCTGCTCCCGCACAAGGGACAGCTCCGGTGGACTCTCAACCTATTGCTAGTAATCCGAATGATGAAGCTAGACAAGCTTTCTATAGCGTGATGAATGATTGGTTCAACCAATACATTCGAACTAATACGGCTATTCCACAACCTCCATTCCCGACTAATGCCACCCCCGCACCTACAATACCTCCGGTAACTGACTAAATAAGGTCAAATAAGCCCCCAGTTGACAGAATCCGAAAACACGAGGCTACTGAATTTAAAGCTACGGACAGCGATGATGCCGAGCAAGCTGAATTTTGGTTGGACAACACTATCCGGGTACTCGATGAGCTATCTTGCACAGCCGATGAGTGCCTAAAGTGTACTATCTCCTTGCTACGTGATTCTGCCTACTATTGGTGGAATACGTTGACTTCTGTTGTGCCCAGAGAGCAAGTAACTTGGGAGTTCTTCCAAACCGAGTTTCGAAAGAAGTAAATCAGTCAGAGATTCATCGACCAAAAACGAAAGGAATTTCTTGAACTCAAACAAGGTTCCATGTCGGTTACCGACTATGAACGAAAATTTGTGAGGCTTAGCCGGTACACGCGAGAATGCATTTCTTCAGAAGCTATGATGTGCAAACGTTTCAAAGATGGACTGAATGATGATATAAATTGTATGTTGGCATTTTAGAAATCCGAGAATTTGTGGTACTCGTCGAGCGAGCTTGCAAAGCCGAGGAGCTCAGTATGGTTAAAAGAAAAGCTGATATGGGAGCAAAGGAGTTTCGTAAGAGGTCTTCGGGGAGGCCCTTTCAACAGTCATCGAAGAAATTTAGAGATGATTTAGGCTGATCTAGAAATACTTCGGGCTTTTCTAGACGAGATCGCGATCGACCCCCTGTGAGTGCACGAGTCACTTTGGTCGCCAGTGTTGGAACTGATCGTCGAGACAGAGCGGAGTGCCAGTATTGTGGTAAATGGCATTCGGGGAGTTGTAGATTCCATGACCGCTCCTGTTACAAGTGCGGGTCAGTTGACCACTTTATTAAAGATTGCCCGAGGTTGTCTGAACAGAATGTAAATCAGAGTGAGAAATCGGGTGCTACCACTGCTCGAGGTAGACCATCTAGAAATACGGGCAATGCTAGTGGTGGTCAGAGAGGATCTAGAGATGCAACGACCAGATCTGAGGCTCGTGCTCCTGCTAGGGCTTATGCTATACGCGCACGCGAGGATGCTTCCTCGCCAGATGTTATTACCGGTACTTTTACTCTCTTTGATACTAATGTGATTGCTTTGATTGACCCTGGTTCTACTCATTCTTATATATGTGAAACCTTAGCATCTAGTAAGACTTTACCTATTGAGTCTACTGAGTTCGTAATTCGGGTGTCAAATCCCTTGGGTCGTTACGTGATTGTCGACAAAGTGTGTAAGAAATGTCCCCTAGTAATTCGAGGTTCCTGTTTTCCGGCGGACTTGATGCTTTTGCCGTTTGATGAATTTGATGTTATTCTTGGTTTGGATTGGTTGACCGTGCATGATGCGGTTGTGAATTGCAAAAGCAAGACTATTGATTTGAGGTGCGCAAATAACGAGATAATCCGAGTTGAGTCTACGGACTTAAAAGGGTTGCCAGCTGTAATATCCTCAATGTTGGCTCAGAAATTTGTAAGAAAGGGGTGCGAAGCATACCTTGCGTATGTACTTGATGACAAAGAGTTAGAAAAGAAACCCGAATCTGTGCCGGTGGTTTGCGAATACCCGGATGTCTTTCCCGAAAAATTACCGGGTTTACCACCTGTTCGGGAGGTAGAGTTTGGCATCGAGCTTGTACCTGGGACTACGCCGATTTTGATAGCTCCGTATCGTATGGCACCAACCGAGTTAAAAGAGTTGAAAGCTCAGTTGCAAGAATTGACGGATAGATGTTTCGCTCGACCAAGTTTCTCACCTTGGGGTGCACCAGTACTGTTTGTGAAAAAGAAGGACGGAACCATGAGGTTGTGCATCGACTATTGTCAGCTGAATAAAGTGACAATAAAGAATAAATATCCGTTACCGCGTATTGACGATTTGTTTGATCAACTAAAGGGAGCCTCGGTGTTTTCAAAGATAGATTTGAGATCGGGTTATTACCAGTTGCGAATTCGAGATTCGGATATACCCAAAACTGCTTTCAGAACGAGATACGGTCACTACGAGTTCTTAGTGATGCCGTTTGGGCTCACTAATGCCCCTGCAGTATTTATGGATTTGATGAATCGGATCTTCAGACAGTATTTAGACCGGTTCGTAGTTGTGTTCATTGATGACATCTTGGTCTATTCAAGAGATGAGACCGAACATGCTGAGCACCTGAGATTAGTGTTGCGAATTTTACGGGATAAGCAGTTATATGCTAAGTTCAGTAAGTGTGAGTTCTGGTTAAGAGAGGTTAGCTTATTGGGTCATGTGGTATCCGCATCGGGTATTCGAGTTGATCCGAGCAAAATTTCAGCCATACTTAACTGGAAGCCTCCGAGAAATATTACTGAGGTTCGGAGCTTTTTGGGACTGGCCGGTTACTACCGACAGTTTGTAAAAGGTTTCTCGATGATAGCCACACCGATGACGAAACTACTTCAGAAAGATGTTAAGTTCGAATGGACGGAAAAATGTCAGAAAAGTTTTGATCAACTGAAAACTTATTTGACTGAAGCTCCAATTCTAGTGCAGCCCGAATCAGACAAGGAGTTCGTCATTTATAGTGATGCATCCCTACTTGGGTTGGGTTGCGTATTGATGCAAGAAGGTCGAGTTATGGCCTATGCGTCGAGACAATTAAAGCCACATGAGAAAAATTATCCAACCCATGATCTTGAACTAGCTGCCATTGTGTTCGCCTTGAAAATATGTCGACATTACTTATTTGGTGAGAAGTGCCATGTATACTCGGATCACAAAAGTCTCAAATATTTGATGACTCAAAGAGACTTGAATCTGAGACAAAGGCGTTGGCTTGAGTTGTTGAAAGATTATGAGCTTATCATTGATTATCACCCGGGAAAGGCTAATGTGGTTGCGGACGCCTTAAGCCGGAAATCACTGTTTGCTTTACGAGCGATGAATGTACACTTGTCTGTTCTACCCGACAATGTGTTAGTAGCTGAATTAAAGGCCAAACCATTATTGATTCATCAAATTCGTGAAGCTCAGAAAGTCGATGATGAATTGGTTGCAAAACGGACTGAATGTGTTCCGAATATGGAATCAGAGTTTCAAATCGAAGGTGACAATTGTTTGAGGTTCAAAGGTCGTTTGTGTGTTCCAAGAAATTCAGAACTCATTTCGATGATTCTGAACGAAGCTCATTGTAGCCGAATGTCAATTCACCCGGGGAGTACAAAAATGTACAACGATCTGAGACGCCAGTTTTGGTTGCATGGTATGAAACGAGACATTTCTGATTTTGTTTCGAAGTGCTTAGTATGTCAGCAAGTGAAGGCGGAACATCAAGTACCTACAGGTTTACTTCAGCCAATCATGATACCTGAATGGAAATGGGATCGAGTCACGATGAATTTTGTATCTGGGTTGCCATTGTCGACAAGTAAGAAAGATGCGATTTGGGTTGTTGTTGATAGACTGACTAAGTCGGCTCATTTTATCCCCGTACGTACGGATTCTTCATTGGATAAACTAGCTGAATTGTATGTTTCTCAGATTGTGAGATTACACGGGGTACTGATTTCTATTATGTCGGATAGAGATCCGAGATTCACCTCGCGATTTTGGAAGAAATTGCAAGAAGCTTTGGGTACCAAGCTGCATTTTAGCACCGATTTTCATCCACAAACCGATGGTCAATCCTAGTGGATAATTCAGATACTTGAGGATATGTTGAGATGTTGCATCCTCGAGTTTAGTGGTTCATGGGAGCGGTATTTACCTTTGATTGAATTCGCTTACAACAATAGTTTTCAATCAAGTATTAAGATGGCACCTTACGAGGCTTTGTACGGGCGTAAATGCCGTACACCATTGTTTTGGACCGAGCTCGGTGAAAGTAAAATTTTCGGAGTTGATTTGATTAAAGATGCTGAACGAAAAGTAAAAGTAATCCGTGAAAGTTTGAACACAGCCACAGATCGTCAGAAGTCGTACGCGGATTTGAAACGAAAAGACATTGAGTATCAGGTGGGAGACAAAGTGTTTCTTAAAGTTTCGCCTTGGAAAAAGATACTCAGATTTGGCCGTAAGGGCAAATTGAGTCCGAGATTCATTGGGCCGTATGAAATCTCTGAACGAGTTGGTCCAGTTGCATATAGGTTACTTTTACCCCCTGAACTTGAAAGGATCCACAACGTTTTTCATGTTTCGATGCTTCGACGTTACAGATCTGATCCTTCGCACATAATAAGTCCCTCTGAGGTTGAAATTCAAGCCGATATGAGTTATGAAGAAGAACCGATTCGTATCCTAGCTCGTGCAGTGAAAGAGTTGCGAAACAAAAGGGTTCCGTTAGTGAAAGTGTTATGGCTCAAACACGGGATCGAAGAAGCTACTTGGGAAACCGAGAATGCCATGAAAGAACGATACCCAAACCTATTTACCGGTAAGATTTTCGGGGACAAAAATTTCTTAAGTGGGGGAGAGTTGTGACAGCCCTAAATTGACCCTAGTCGGAAAGTGGTTTCGAGACCACGAAACCAAGTCTTATAAATAATTAAAGGTTATATTCTGTGTTTATGATGTGTGTAAATGCTTGTGTGATAGTTCCATACTTTAATTTGGTCAGTGTATGTGAAATTTATTAGTAGGGACTTATGTGAGACAATTTAGAAATATGCTAGGCAAGTGTTAAAGTGGCCTATTAATATATGTGGGAAAGTGCTTGTCCTTGCATGTCAAATTAGCCAAATTAAAGGATAGTGGCCGGCCATGCTATGGGTGGAAACATGTCACAAACATGTTATGTTAGTGATGTATGTTAGGAAAAATAAAATAAGGAGCATGGTAATAAAATAATGAAAGGGAATATGATGAAAACAAAGAAAAAAAAAGTGTCCATCCTTTTTCATTTTCTTTTGGCCGAAAGTTCTAAGGAAGAAGGAAGGAGCTCTTGCTTCATGTTTGGCTTGAAAGAGGATTAGGAGGAGGTTCGGCCATACTTGTATCTAGGATAAGGTATGTTTGATGTTGTGCCATGAGACTCATGCATGTTTTTAGTTGTTAGCTTGAGTTCTAACTAGCCCATGGTTCAAATCTTTGCTATGTCATGGAGATGATATTCGGCTAAGGTGGATTGGTGTTAATGTCATTTTCATGCTAAAAGTGAAGCTTTGTAATGATGCATGTGATGGTGGATTGATGACTCTTGAATCTTCTTGTTAGCATTTTTGAGTGAGACATTAAGTTCTTTGTTTAACCATGACCAAAATTGAAATGGTATGGCGTTGTGATGCATTCGGCCATGGTAGGAAGTAGAAGAGAAATGTGGTTGTTGTTCACGTTATTTAGATGAGAAATGGTAGTAAGGTGAAGTGCAAATGTTAGTGTTTGATTTACTAGTGTGTATATGTGTATTAGCCGAGTTTTGAATTTGAAACAAAATGTTATGTAGTCAATACAAGTAACCATATTTGTAGGAAGTATTAAGCATATACTCGGCCTCAACCTAGACATGTATATTCGGCCACATGAGATAGGTTGGTGTTGCATGTGTTCGATTAGAGGCAAGCATATTGATGCTTTTATCTTGGCTTAGATAATCGGCTAAAAGAGAGTGTGGGCTAAAATGTTGAGTTTGATTCATGATTTCTATATATATATATGTGGCTTTAACACCTAATGTATATATGGGCTAAGTACCTTGAGGTTCTCTTTTGATGTTCAAATTAATTGTGTTAAATTGCTTAATGTGATTAAAAATGCGCATGACCATTGTGTATTTGAGCTAAAAGGTGGCCATATGACCTATCAAGCTCCTTGTCATATTCGGCCATAAGCTAGCATAATGAGACTTTAATAAGTTAAATTTGTTTGAATTAGCTCAAGAGCTTAGAGGACCACAGTTGGATAAGGGAAAGGAAAAAGTTATCGAATAGCCGCCGAAAACGTTCAACCACATCCGAGGTAAGTTTTCGAGTAATGGAACTTAGATTATGATTTGATTAGATCATGTTTTAAGCAAATCAAAATCATGCTCTTTGTATGTGGCTATTGAGCCGAAAATGATTATGCTCGATAAGCGACTTGTGATTGAATCCTAGTTATGAAAATGAAATATAGATGTGTCATGATTTATTGATATGTGTATGGATATTCAGATGATAACCGGGCTAAGTCCCGAAGGCATTTGTGCGAGTTACTAATTCCGGGCTAAGTCCCGAAGGCATTTGTGCGAGTTACTAATTCCGGCTAAGCTCGAAGGCGTTTGTGCAAGTTACCAAATCCAGGCTAAGTCCTGAAGGCTTTGGTGCGAGTTACTATAACCGGGCTATGTCCCGAAGGCATTTGAGCGAGTAGCTATATCCGGTTAAATTCCGAAGGTACGTGATTTGGGAATGAGCGATCTTGCTGTAATGATTTCAATTAATACGCTCGTAAAATCCCAACAATGAGGTATGTTTCGTATGTGCATTGGAATAGTTGATTTCTTTCGAATATTATTCGCTCAGTCGAGTAATGAGCTTCCGGTCTTTGACTAAGATGATCCCTTATGTATGAATATTGGGGTTGGAATGTGAAGTAGGAATGATTTGAGAATATGTATATATGGAATTATCCGTTTAGTTATATGAATGTCATACTTCAATTGTGCTTAATTTCATTGCTCAAAACTTACTAAGCATTAAATGCTTACTCCGTTCTATGAATTTCTGTTTTATAGATTTTGGTTCGTCAGCTATCAGACTCGGGATTATTGAAGTCGAAGTCTCCCACACTATCAAAGCCCCTTTTGGTACACTTTTGGTTGAACTTTGAAATGGCATGTATAGGACTACCCTTTCTGTTGTTGGTCATGGACCCTTTGGTTTTGTATAAATTTGGATAGCCATGCGAAAATGGCTTATATACACTTTGAGCTTAATATTATAATCGTCTTGTATGATGTTCATTAAGAGGTATGGGAATGTTTGGGAACGATTAGCCATTGGAATGGTTAATCATGATCATATTTTGTGCTATATATGCTAAAGGGCTAGTTGAATCATGGAAACTATGTAATAGGTAAAGTTTACCCTAAAGGCTGATGCTGACAGCAGCAGTGATGTGGATATGAAAAATCACTAAAAATAGTAGGAATGGAATTAAATAGTGAATAAATTATGTAATCGAACCTTGATGAATCTATTTTCATAGAAAAGTAACAGAACAGTCATATGAACAGTATATTATGAGATGTTAAAGTTTTCGTGAAACAGGGCTAGAACGGTTTCTGGATTCCCTGTTCCGACTTTGGAAATTCATTATAAATTAACCAGAGATAATTAGAAGTCATTCCTTATATGTATAGATTCCTTGTTGAGTCTAGTTTCATTAGAAACAAATAGTATCAGTATTGAATCCCTGTACAGGGAGATATCTAAGTCGTAATGCGCAAAGGTCACTGTAGTCGAACCCTGGAACAGGGGGGACTTTAACTAATAAACTGTACTAATTGGCTAGACCAAAAATTCTAGAAAAAAATATTTAGATGAACATATGAGTCTAGTTTCAGGAAAAATTTACGAAACTGGTTTTCGAGTTTTGAAACTCAAGATATGATTTTTAAGGCGACAGTGACGCCGTATCCAGCTTGTCTTGAAATTTTTCAAATGGACTGTGAAAATAAATGTATTATGTCTGTTAGCACCTCGTGTTCGACTCCGGCAACGGTCTCGGGTATGGGGTGTTACAACACCAGCACGAATGCTCTTCGAGGCTTAGCCCGGATATAACACCAGCACGAATGCTCTTCGAGACTTAGCCCGGATATAACACCAGCACGAATGCTCTTCGGGACTTAGCCCGGATATAACACCAGCACGAAAGCTCTTCGGGACTTAGCCCGGATATCTAACTCTCAATTCTCATGTACATATACATATATAATAATACACATTAGTATATCCTTTACATTACTTGAATACAAACACAACATGCTTATCGACCATTCAACTTTCAGTTCCATAGCCACATACAAAGATCACATTTATAGTCATAACACTCTTTCAAAATTGCATCACTTATACCCTTATAATTCAATCCAAATCAAAATTCAAATACGAGTACATGACACATACCTGATCAACTTAATAATTTAAGCATATCCAAGTGAAGTTGTATCGCAAATTCTCATAGTCAGAAGCTTGCTACAACTCGATCGGGATCAAGATTCTTTACAATACAACAAACACATTTTAACAGTCAAAAATCATCACACTATCATTTTATCACTTTATGGCATGTATAAATAGACTCACGCGTGCTACGTTAGTCCTAGAATCGACTAAATCGTAGCTCTGATACCAATAAAATGTAACACCCCTATCCCGTAACCGTCGCCGGAATCGGACGAGGCGTTACCAGACAATTTGGAAGCAGATCAAAACAGTAAAATTTTGAACATTTTTTTAATAGTATCCATTAATCAAAACTCAAATTAGGTTTAATTACTTAGAGACTTACCTCGGTATATTAGAATGGTTGAGGATAGGCTATTCGACTGCTTTCTCTTTTCCTTTATCTGATTTAGATCCTCTATGCTCTTGAGCTTAATAAAACAAATAAATTTATTCAATTACTTGTCCAATTTTACTATATACGAATACCTATTTATTAAGATTCATTTCAAACTAAATAATAGGCAACCGATCATATATATATTTTTTTCCATAGTGATATTCAAACATTATAGCCAAAGAATCATAACTGTCGAATGTTTAACTATGATCGGACATGTGATATTACCCGAATGTCTTAAGCTAATTACCGAACCCATTGCCTCAATTCATGGACATATCGAATAGAGAAATCCTTACTTGAACTATTAGCCAACTTCATCAAATGAACAATTATACTTAAAATACCACATATACTTTCATGTATACACTTTGTCTTGGCTGAATCTACATCTATCATTTTATTCATGCCATACTATCATTTCATATTCGAATACTTATAAACTTACAATTTCACAAATTTTAATATCAAAGATCCATCTAACACTCATATATCATTTTATAATATCACAATTTAGAATTCACGTATGGGTTTAATCAATAGCTTATGAGCAACTAAAACAAGTTTTATCCATGTTTACAACATAACCACAAATCCTTTACAAGCTGTTTTCCTGAGCAACAGTCGTTAAATTATTTGTAACTGGGGCTACGAAATTCCGAATTATGTGCCGTTAATTTTCCATGAAAATAGACTCGTATATCCTCTATCCAAAAAAATTTCAGAATTTTTGGTTTGGCCAATCAATACCAGATTTTTCTTAAAGTTTCCCCTGTTTTACAGCTTGACTACTCTGACTACTCTTCACTAAGAATTTAATTTCTCATTGTACAGAATTCAAAATATGTTTTTGTCTATTTTGTTTGAAACTAGACTCATTAAGGAGTCTAAGCATATAATTTTGTCTTACAATCATTTTTGTACGATTTATAATGATTTTCCAAATACTGAACAGGGAATTTCGGAGCCATTCTGACTCTGTCTCACACAACTTTGAAAATCTTATTATCGGCAACCCCTTTACTTACACGATTTCTTTTATACGAAACTAGACGCATCAAGCTTTAATTACATAATTTATTCAGCCTTTAACTCAACTCCCAAAATTTATGGTAATTTTTCCAAAACACGCTACTGCTGCTGTCCCTAGCAGATTTATACAATTTACTTTGTAAGGTTCTCATTCACATATTTAAAACATAATATCATATATGCCGTCATTTAGAAAAGTCATTGACCTTAACGTATATACATAATTCATATTCATCCAAATTCACATAGTTTTTTTTTTATATCTAATTCTAACGTACATAATCAAAATTCAATTCAACATTACAAACCATTATCACCCATTTAGCCGATTATAGGGAATTAAATATAATATCTTTAGGATATACTCTACATGGCCGAATATACCACATTATTTTTTTTTAACATTACCTATGTAATTACCTATAGGTTCTTATACCTTAAATTTCACACATTCAACCTTTTAGTGCCTATTTATCATTCCTTTGATCTTAACCTAAATGACAACTCCCATTCTTCATATTTCAACCGAATTATTCATAACATCAAGACTAAAATTTCTGCACCTTGAACTTCATACATGTATAAAAACTTTCATAACTCATTCGCCCCTATCAAGAACCATTTAACATACAAGGAAAATAATCATAGAGGAAGAAATCAACATTCTAAATAAGCTCAATTTTTGACCGAATGTACAAGGTGCCTCTAAACTACTACTCATCCCAAAAATCTTTACCCCATTCTAGTCATTCCCCTATTGTTCCATACGACATGAAAATAACCTCTAATTCTAACACTTAATCATTCGGCATATTGCCCAAATCACCATAAGAAATCTCAACTTTCTTGACATTACCAAGAGTGCATCCACAATTTAACTTAGCATATTATGAAACCAAATCAACAAATTCAAAGCTTACCTCCTAATAGCCAAAGATGAATGCCGAATTGCTCTAGGTAAAATTTTCCCTTCCTTTTTCTTTTTTTTTTCGGCTTTGAGAGAGGTAGGAGAAGAAGATGAACACCTTCCTCTTTCTTCTCTTTTATTTAATTCATTTTATTCCAATTATTAAATCATTTGTTACTATAAAATTATTTTAAATTTGAATTAGTGAAGCATTGTCATTTCTTGGCCGGCCACTATGTTTATTATGGGTAAATTGACATGCAAAACCACTCTTTTCAATGCATGTACTAATAGACCATTGTAAGATTAACCTATCACTTTCCAACAATGTTTCATATAAGTCCATTTTAATAAATTCACATAAAATTTATCAAATTAATGCATGAAACTTTCACACATGCATTTACTCACATCATAAACACAGAATATAACTTTTAATTACTTATAAGACTCGGTTTCGTGGTCCCGAAACCACTTTCCGACTAGGGTCAATTTAGGGCTGTCACACCTTGATCTAAGGAAATCCAATATGAAAACTCCTCCTAACTCCTAGTTCTAGATTTAATTAGATCTATCTCAAATCTAAACACAAAATGAATAATCCATCATTAAAACACTATTAATAAATCTTTGAAAATCGGTTAGACTTTGGCTTCTATGACAATACTTACTCTTGTGATACTTAAATCGGGGATATGAATCACTTATGAAATTATTGACATTCCAATACAACAGTTTTGGTCCTTCATCATCAAAACAATATACAAGATGTTAATTTCAGAAAAAAGCGATATCTAAAACTACTACTATATTCAGCTCATTAATAAAAAGAATGGAAAGAAGTGATGACTTATACCCAAATCATCCATACTTACATAATTCCTTAACCAAAACTTTGTTGAATTCACTGATCAAAAGGAGAGTAAGGATAACTTGAAGAATTAGTTGACAAAAAGTATCTATTTAGGCTAAAAACAATAAAATTCCAATAAGGTTTTATCAAAATAAAACGATAGAGATTAAGGTAAAAGTGGCGAGTTTTTGAGAAGAGAAAAGAAGAATAACGAACATGGTGGTCACATTGGTGGTCCGACAGTGGTGAAGTGGTGGCTCGGTAGTGGAGAATGATATTAAGTGGTGGTGAAAGGAATCGAAATTGGTGGTGTAAATGAGGAGGTTTAGAGTCTAAAAATAAAAAAAGTGAGAAAGGGAGAAACCAATCGGAGGAACGGCCAAAAAGGGGAGGAGGAGACAACAAAATTGAGAATGGTGGCTAACTTAGGTGGGATGGACGGTTCAAGGTAGGTAATTGAGAAGAAAAGGAAATGTTGAGGGACAAAGACTTGAAAAGTGGATCGTGGGGAGCATGTGGAGTGATAAGGGGTCTAAAGATGGTAGGTTGACTAGTTAAAAGGGAAAAGAAATCCTTTCGTAGAAGGCAATTGTTGTGGACGGCAGTGCGGGGGTGTTGACCATGGTTTTATGAGCCAAAAAAATAATTAAAAACAATGAGGATGAGGGGAATTAAACTTAGGACCTGAAGGAATATATTTTTACTCTTAACCACTAGGCCAACTCACCTGCTTGTTAACACTTCTACAACATTTATTTAAAAACATGGTATGACGTTTACTAAGGTTTGAAGCAAAATTGCACCAATTAGAAAATAATGTGGGGGAAAGGATTTAAACTCATATCATCAATGACAACTCCACCGCTACTAAATCACTAGATTTGATACTTATATATTGTCAAATATGCCAAGACCAACTTAAAAAATATATATATTTGGGCGTCACCTCTCTTGGTTCATTAAACCAATTTCTACCAACCTGATTTTTGGGATGTGGCCAGTGCAATCATTGTCTCCACATCATCATCCTCGACAAGTTCCATCTCCCTATATTTGCATGGATTTGACGAAACTGGAAATTTGTAGAATACTCTAGACATCCTCCTCCCACAACATTAAGCAATTTTCTCACTAATCTTTTATTCCATTTCATCGAGTTTTACACTCTTGTTAAACTTCATTCCTACTTAATGACGCGATTCAAATATACGACAAACTGTTATTCGTAAAATTACCCCCATCGTAATGGACATATATGAAGATTTGATTAATCATTTCTGATACTAAAACTGTAAAATGAATTAAAATAAAAAAATTATTAGTTTAAAAGAAAAACACCCCACTGGTGCCACTAATGTGCCAAGCGACACAACTATAATTTTTTTTTCTATTTCAACTCTTTTTTTCCTTGTTAGGCCTTTTTTTAAAAAAAATAAAATAACACCAGTGCCACCAATGTATTAGAAGGCACCACAATATATATATTGTATTTGTATAGTTTATTTTTCATATTTTCAAAAATATTGATATTTTTTGGGTGCCGCCAGACCAATTGACAGTGCCAATAAAAAAATATTTTTTTACTTCACCGAGATTGATGGTAGTAGGGGGGAGGAAATCTAGGGTGGTGCTGCCTATGTTTACTATGGAAAATACCTCATTTCGTTTATAATTTGGGTATAATACCATTTTCGCAATTAATTGTTTTGTATTATTTTAATAAAAAATCCACAAGTATAATTATATTGATAAATTCAACAATTAGATGGTTTAAATATTAGTCATATAAAATAGTACCAAAAAGTATAAAACTACTCTAATTTCATACTGATATAAATGAATCTCTCCCTTTAAAAAGAATCTCAAAATAAATAAGCGGTTGAGTTAAGCATAGATTTAATCCTTATAATTAATTTGTTGGGTTATTTAAATGTGTATACTGTTTAGTATATAAATACGAATATAAATTTTTAATGAAAAATACGAATACAATTTAATATTAGTTTAATGAGCTACTTTCCCATCGAAGTAAAAGGGGTAGGGTAAGTCGTCCGAGGAAGGACTACAATACTTGTTGGGTTGGCTGGGCCTAGTTGAAATTCAGTTTAGCTTAAAATATTATTTATTGATTTAATAATATTTTATTTAAATTAATAAATTATATAAATAATAATATCTTTTTAATGTTAAATAGGTAGTACATTCAAAATTAAAGAACAAATATATTAGTCAAATTACCTCTACCGTTTGCTCATAAAGGCAATGTTAGGCGAGCCTTGATTATAATTTAGTAGCAGAATTAATGCTTATAATTAGTGTCATTTAATGGAGATATCGGTTTTTTTTTTTTTGAGTTATTGGCATATAGTAATATTGGTATATTTTGGTGTATTATTTTGAGTTTATTTAATAGATTTTAAATATTTTTCATATATTATATATGTAAATATATCATTAAAAATAAGAATAATTAAGATAAAAGGATTAAGAATTAATTTAAAATATTAAAATATTATAACAATCAATAGGAATCAGTAGACATTGATATAGACCGAAACACACCGATGCAACTAGTACCATTCGAA
The DNA here is from genome assembly GCF_007990345.1 of Gossypium hirsutum. NCBI lineage: Eukaryota > Viridiplantae > Streptophyta > Magnoliopsida > Malvales > Malvaceae > Gossypium > Gossypium hirsutum. Next base: position 23,182,201 of record NC_053432.1, on the reverse strand, counting down.
ATTTAGAGTAAAACAAAAATTAAATTTCTTTTATTCTGCCGATACAAAATTAACTTTCTTTTCGTGACAAATTTCTACCAATGTAACGGCAGCTCAAACTCTTCATAAACACAGAATTAGGTAAACAAGAACAAGATATTAAAAAGCCCAAGCCTAATTACAAATCCTATCGTCAGGATGGGCCTAAAAATTGCAGGATTTGCATTCATCTCCTGGTTTCACAGTTTAATGAATTCAACTTACTGGGAATTTAATTTTATAACATTACAACAATTACAGTATTCAAAACCGGTCATTATAGAGGTAATATATATAAAAATATGAGTTTGAAAAAACTTTTAAACTGGAAATAATATATTTTATTATGCATTATATTATTAAATTCTCATCTTAAATTCTCATCAAATTTTTTATTTAGCAATTATAATTTAGATTATGATTATCACAATTTTCATTTTACTTCAACTTCTTTTTTATTTTAAGATGAGAATTTAATAATATAATGCATAATAAAATATATTATTTCCAGTTTAAAAGTTTTTTTAAACTCATATTTTTATATATATTAATAATATAATGCATAATAAAATATATTCAAGTAATAATGCTATTTAATATAAATAAAATTAGTAAATTTAGAATGTCCATTGAATGATGAGAATTAGATTAGAATGAAGTTTAAACATAGTTTTTTGAAATTGCCATTGATGAGTGCTTAAGAGAAAGTGAATGAGGGATGAGTGTTCAACTAAGATTTTGATGTTTATAAGTTAGATTTAAATTCCTATGGTTAAATATAATGTTAGATATGAGGGATGGTGAGTTTTAGAGTTCTTCAAAGTAGCATTATACTAGGTAGAATTCCGAAATCATAACATTGCATGATTTAGCTTAATTTCAAAGGCATTGATTGTTAATTTTGGCTACTCTTACTTGATTACTTGTGTTAATGTTGAACTTTAAGCAAAATAACTTAGGGAAAGATCTAACGTGAAAGGCAAGGAAAAACTTAGGGAGGTTTCATTAGTTTTCGGTTTGTGCAACTCAAATTTCGGATTATCTTACGCTACACATGAAATTGAATTATTTTAGCATTATTTCTTGCTTTTTGTATTCTAATTTGTTGTTTTTTATGAATAGGATGAGAAATTGAGTTGATGATGAAACATGAACATTATGATGGTATTGTGTTAATTGCTTATGGATTTGTTGTTAATTATCTTGAGATATTTATTGTTGCACATTTGAATTTTAATAATAAATAATGATTAATATATTAAATGACCTATTAAATGAATTTAGATAGTTTTTTAGTATAGTTAGCATGTCATAAAGTACATTTGACTTTGTGAAGCTTTCTGCAACTTCGAGGATTGGTTAGATAAATTCATGTTAATCATGCATTATAGATTAAATATTGTGTACCTACTATTTGTTCTTATGCACCTTTTTACGAGGAATGATTGGATATCCATGCATTCATTTGTGGGTTTTATTTTGGTTAATTGGGAACTAAAATATGATAATGTGAAACAAACTTGTATGAAAATATATTGTGATAATTTTTTGTACATGATCATAATATGTCAACATGAAAATTTGTAAACTGAATCTTGATGAATTGGTAGAAAGGTTATGATGTCATGATATCATTTGGATCTACTGTTGAAATTATGATTATTTATGTTATCAATGTGTAATGCCCTATACCCGACCCGATCGATGGGTCTGAGTATCAAATGTCACAATTAATTCGATTAACATAACAAAATTTCTAAAATTGGTTTATTCACATACTTAAACAATATTAAATCCAAACTCTTACCTTACGAGAAATAAATCCTTACAAATTTAATACATTTATAAACCTAACAATTATTTACAATTTTAAACAAAGACTTATACACTATATTTCCCTTAATCCCTGAGGCGTGGCTTTTAAGGAGGCATCTATATGCATGATATAACTACTGTGCCCTTCACACAAAGTTGGCGGTGTCTGGCTTGGTCCCCTCACATCAACTTTGATAATTTTGATCTCATAACCAAGGCATTTCAATCATAAGTTCAAATGAACTTGGTGTACAAAATAATTAACAATAAGCACCATATTTCCTTAAACGAAATGAAAACATAGAATTTAAAACTCCCTAAGCATATTAGGAAGTTCCACGGATTCGCTGGCGTAACCAAAATCGTGAAACCTTTGAGCCAATCATTCAGCGGATTAAATCCATGGTTTAGTCATAGATGTGCTATTCAAATAACAATTTCTTATGGAATGTGACCCTATACAGCTTCCTTACAGACATCCATATAACCCTTCCCGACTTGACTCTTAAATGATGGTTACACATACTAGTCATTTTGATTGTTGGCTTCTACTAGCAAACTTACAATGATCGCCACCTCGATGGTGGGTCCTTGCCCTGATCCATTCATTCCACACCAATTCGACATATGATTACCTTATTACCCCCGACCACTATCTTTTTTTAACTTATCACTTGCATAGACCTTTCCATAAGAAAGACCCAAATCCTAATATCTTCACTTGTAGTCTCATATATGACACTTGGCTGATTACTAAACACCCTTTCCTTATGGACTTGAACTCCGCAGGATAGTCTAATAGGACTTTTTCCTTTCAGAACATTTTGCTAAGACATTTCTAATAGCAAATGGCCTCCAGAGGATTTCCTTTCTTTTCGTTTTCCTGCTTGGAGGATTCCTCACCACGGTCAGTCCCACACAGACTCTCCATAATAAAATTTGGCCCAACAAACATCCACTTCTTTAATGAAATCCCAATGGATTCTTTACCGAAGGTAGTCCTTGGCAGAATTACCTGACTCTGGTTGCCTTTTTCCCGCAAACCCTTAGGATTTGAATCCATTTGTTCATCTCACTATCCTACCCAATACAAGTTTACTTGCCAATTACTGGTTGAATCATCCATTCGGACACATAAATACCTTTAAGGCAGTATCCCTTCCATTACATTTGTCACATTAAACCTACTTATACCAATTCCTTACAACATCGAAATCTGGTGGATTCCCTTATTGACATAAATATGTTACAAACATTTCTACCAATCTATCTTATCTTCGTAATTTGGCATATTCTTTTACTATCCCATTTTTCCGTATTCTCAAATGTGCTACGATCATTATATTATTCTACTCACCACATGATACAATTTGTGATTTCCCCCTTTTGTGTCCTAACAGCTTCCTAGCCTATCATCCTAACAGACTCTAGAAGCTGCCATAGTGTAATAACCTACACCCATATTCAACACCGAAACAGGGTTACGAGGCATTACCAGAATTACATTGCAAACAATCATACAATTCTGAGTCATAAATTTCAACCAAATTAAAAACCATTTGTATTCAATCATAAAGTCCCTAATACAAGCCTACCAGGCACAAACATGCTTTAGAAGTGGTTCGGGACTAAACCGAGAACATAAGTAAATTTTACAAAACTTAGAAAAACTTTTCCATGTACAGGGGTCACATGCCCGTGTGGTTTGGGACACGCCCGTGTGGGCAGGTTGTGTGGTCACATACGCCCATGTCCCTAACCCTTGTAACTCTCTGTTTTACAATGCATGAACAAAATGAAGTCACACAGCCAAGCCACATGTCCGTGTGCTAGGCCGTCAGGTTAATTAATTTTCATAAAATAGGTGCAAACTTCACATGGCCAGGACACACGCCCATACCCGGGGCTATGTCCCTCAGATGGCTGAGACACACGCTCGTGTCTCTACCCGTGTGCTTAATTCTGAGTATTCTATTTCTCAAAATTAAGGTACAAGGGACATACGACTGAAATACATGCCCATGGGGCAGGCCGTGTGTCACACACGGTCTAGACACATGCCCGTGTGTCTACCCGTGTGGACAAAAATAATGGCTATCTACCAAGCCAATTTGCCACCCCCATTGCACACACATACACAACAACAAATGGCACAATTCATAGCATACTTAGACAACCGAAACATCCACAATCAAGGCTAAAACATGTCATTTCAATACCTAACATAATTACAACATCATATTTTACCAAACCAAGTCATACCAACTCACATTCTTCAAGCTTCAATATGACTACCATTAATATACATTGTATCATATAGATCTTCTAGCATACCAATAAACCAAACTCAATCATTTAACTACAAACCTATATATCCATAAATAAGCATATAGCGAACCATTACAAAACTCATAAACAAAAGGCATTGTCGCATATACTTATATAAATAGGCTTACAACCATTTTAGCCAAAATAAGCCAATTACATGGCTAAATACCAAATCACCTTAAGTAAATATAGGCCAACACATTTGGCCAAATTCATAATGAAACATATACCAAAATGACCAAGTCCCTATACATGCCACATACTAAAAATGTTTAAAATCATCGATACCCAAAATGACAGTTTGATAGTTTGATGCGATCTTCGACGATCTCTAATCCGAGCTAGCTTGGTAACAATATAAAACATGGGAAAAATAAAACGAAGTAAGCTATATAGCTTAATAAGCTCGTATGAATGAAATAAGCAAATCTTACCATACATTTAACATTCAAGTAATAAAATATAAGATAACATAATGTACCATAATCTCATGACCTTAATTCATTTCATCACAAACTTATCTTGAAATCATTATTTCACGAATTCAATAACCATAAGCTTTATGTACATACCTGTACCATCTCGTAATAATTTCATACTTGTTCTCATCGTTAGCATACCCAATGAACTACTCAGAAAAATAATATTGAAATCTCGGGAAACCTTGCACACAAGGTGTCACATATGTAGCCATTGCTACCCTTATTTCATAACACATATATGCTCACTCTTGAGCCATCGACGGGCTTGCTTACACAAGCTGTCAGTTAAGACGTAGCTACACGGTGCTGATCACACGAGCTGTCAAGTAACCACAACATATGCCGGTATACTCAGCCACCGGTAGCACGTACAGGACCAGCACCCAGATCACATAACATATTACCCTAATGACATATCACTTGTATCTTAATCTATTCCTAAGGTTCGATTGGGATTTCTCGCTTGCCAAAACGTCGTCGAACGTGTCCGTAGAGTCATTTACACAATTCATAAAAAAATAAAGCATTTAAAAAACAATTATAACAAAGGTTATTTACATACGAACTTACCTTGAATGCAAAAAGGGCAAAAAAGGATCTATTCGTCAATTATTTTATTTTTCCCCCGATCTAGATTTGAACTTCATTTTTATTGATCTATAATACCATATTTAAATCATTTAATGACCAATCTATTCAATTCAGTCCAAAATCATATTATGGAAAAAATTACATTTTTGCCCCTAACTTTTCAACAATTTACGATTTAGTCCCTAGGCTTATAAAATGAATTTCATTCAATTTCATCACAACCCAAGCCTAGGAAAATATTACTTGTACTCATAACAGCCTACATTTTTCATTTATTCACATTTTTCTACTCATTTTATAACATTTTACAAATAAGTCCCTATTTGTCATTTTTAACAAAAATTACTTTACAAATGTTGTTTAACTAAGAACAAACATGCATTTTCTACTATCAAACATTAAAATACAAACATATTCAACATGGGTAAAATTCTAGAATTTAACTTTCTCTCAAATTAGTCCTTGAAATAGCTAGATCAAGTTACAACGATCTCAAAAATATAAAAATCATTAAAAATGGGACAAGAACGAACTTACAATCGAGCTTGAAAGCTTGGCCAAAACCCTAGCTATGTCTTCTCCTAATTTTCGGCTATGGAGGAAGAAGATGGACAAAATTTTGGCCTTATTTTACTTATTAATCCATTTAATGACTAATTTACTAAATTACCCTTAATGAAAAACATTAAAAACATACTAACCATGTCTATATTTGTCCACCAATTTAAACAATGGTTTAATTACAATTTAAAGACCTCCAATTTAAAAATTCATAACAATTAAACACCTTTAGCTAAGGGAACTCAGGTTTAGCACCTATTGCAATTTAGTCCTTCCTGTCAAATTGAGCACTAAATCGATAAAATTTCTTAACGAAATTTTCATACAATTATTCTATCACGTTGTAGACCTTAAAATAGTAATAAAATGAATATTTCCATTTTGGATTTCTAGTCTCGAAACTACTGTTTTGATTTAACCCTAAAATGGGCTGTTACAACTCTCTCCCTTTAGGGATTTTCGTCCCCGAAAATCTTACCAGAAAAGAGGTTAGGGTACTGTTTTCTCATAGCTTCTTCGGTTTCCCCGTAGCCTCTTCGACCCCATGTCGTTAGCACAAAACCTTCACTAGACCTATGCTTTTATTTCTCAACTGTTTAACCTCTCGAGCTAACACTTTGATCAGTTCTTCACCATATGTCATATCGGATCGAATCTCAATCTTTGACGGTGAGATTACATGCGATGGATTTGATTGATATCATCCCAACATCGACACATGAAATACATTATGGATCATTTCTAACTCTGACGGCAAAGCTAGTCAATATGCCACTGGCCCTATTCTTTCAATAATCTCATATGGCCCAATGAAATGCGGACTCAACTTGCCTTTGTGACCAAATCTAAGAATTTTCTACCACAGAGACACTTTCAAAAACACTTTATCACCAACCTAAAATTCAATCTCCTTATGTTTCAAATTCGCGTATGATTTTTGTCGATTCGAAGCTGCTTTCAAACAATCATGAATTACTTTCACTTTCTTTTCAATTTCTCTGACCAAATCAACCCCGTGAATTAGTTTCTCACTAAGCTCAGTCCAATACAATGGTGTTCGGCATTTGCTACCATACAATGCTTAGTAAGGTGCCATTTTTATACTCAATTGAAAACTGTTGTTATAAGCAAATTCGACCAATGGTAGATATTTCTCCCAACTACCTTCGAACTCTGAAACACAACAGCAAAGCATATCTTCTAGAATTTGGATTACCATCAGATTGACTATCGGTTTGTAGATGAAATGCAGTACTAAAATTCAACTTTGTACCCAACGCTTCTTGCAATTTCCTCCAAAATCGTGATGTAAACCTCAGATCTTTATCCAAAATAATAGAAGTAAGCACCCCGTGCAATCTAACAATCTCATTAATGTACAATTTAGCTAGTTTATCAAGTGAATAATCGGTACGTACTGGTATGAAATGAGCCGATTTTGTTAACCTATCAACAATGGCCCAAACAACATCTTTCTTTTTGCAAAGTCAGAGGTAATCCCGATACAAAATCCATTGTAACTCTATCGCATTTCCACTTGGATATCATTACAGGCTGAAGTAAACCTGAAGGCACTTGTTCAGGCTTCACTTGTTGACAAATCAAGCATCTCGTTACAAACTCTGAAATGTCTCATTTCATGCCTTGGAACCTCAAAAAATCATCGGATCCAATCTGATACTCTGAATCACTATTCGATTTGCATTGAACTCTTTTAGCTTGCAACTCATTATCCCCTTTCTGTGCTTCAAAAATTTGTTGAAGAAATACTAGTTTAGCTTTCAACTTGGACAAAATCGATCCATCATCAGATAAGGTTAACCGTGTATTCATTGCTCTCAAGGCAAACAAAGACTTTCTACTTAAAGCATCTGCAACTACATTCGCTTTCCCCTGGTGATAATCGATCACTAACTCATAATCTTTCAATAGTTCAAGCCATCTCCATTGTCGTAAATTCAAATTTTTTCTGAGTCATTAAATACCTTAAACTCTTGTGATTGGTGAAGATGTGACACTTCTCACCGACTAAATGGTGTCTCCAAATTTTTAAAGTGAACATAATAGCAGTTAGTTCCAAGTCGTGCGTCGGATAATTCTTATTGTGTGGCTTCAACTGTCTCGAGGCATAAGCTATCACTTTACCCTCTTGCATCAACACACAACCTAAATTGTTCAATGACACGTCACTGAGAATTACAAATTCTTTTCCCAACTTAGGTTGCACTAACACTGGTGCCTTAGTCAACAAAGCTTTCAACTGTTCAAAACTCTGTTGACATTTCTCAGACCACTCGAATTTCACATCTTTTTGTAACAATCTAGTCATAGGTGTAGCAATCATCGAAAATCCCTTAACAAGACGTTGATAATAACTGGCCAAACCCAAAAAGTTTCTAACTTCGGATATATTTCTCGGTGGTTTCCAATAACAACTGCCAAAATCTTACTCAGAAAAACCTGTATACCTTCAGCTGAAACAATATGTCCCAAAAATCTGACTTTTCGGAGCCAAAACTCACTTTTGCTAAATTTAGAAAATAATTTCTTATCTCTCAAAGTCTATAATACAATTCTTAAATGTTCGGCATGCTCAAAATCATCTCAAAAATAAATCAGGATGTCATCAATAAATACAACCATGAACTTATCTAAATATGGTCAGAAGATTTGATTCATCGAGTCCATAAAAACTACAGGAGCATTTGTTAATCCAAAAGGCATAACAAGAAATTTATAACGCCCGTACCTTGTTCTGAACACAGTTTTTGGCACATCCGAATCTTTAACTCTTATAGAGTAATAGCCTGATCTCAAGTCTATCTTTGAGAACACTGTTGCCCTTTTCAACTGATCGAACAAATCATCAATTCTCGATAAGGGATACTTGTTCTTTATCGTAAGCTTGTTAAATTAACAATAATCAATACTAAGTCTCATAGATCTGCCTTTCTTCTTGATGAATAACACTGGTGCACCCCAGGGCGAAAAACTCGATCTCGCAAAACCCTTATTTGTCAACTTTTGCAATTGAGATTTCAATTCTTTTAATGCAGTCAGAGTCATTCTATAATGAGCTATCAATATCGGTGAAATCCTCGGTACTAAATCAATAGCAAACTTGAATCCAGGCAACTTCTCTAGAAACATATCCGGATATTCACAAACTACCAGCATAGATTCAATCTTCAATTTAGACACTTTCGTATTCAGTACATTCACAAGATAAGCTTCACACCCTTTTCTTACATACCTCTGAGCCAACATCAACAAAATCACAATAGGTGACTCATCCGATTCAATTCGAAGAATTTCATTATCTTGACATTTTAATTCAATAATCTTTCATTAACAATTCACTACGACATCATGTAGAGTCAACCAATCCATTCCAAGAGTAACATCGAACTCATCAAATGGTAAAAGCATTAGGTCAGCCGGAAAATAGTGACCACGTATCATTAAAGGACAACTCTTGCAAACTTTATCAACTAAAACATATTTTCCCAAGGGTTTTGACACTTTAATCACATACTCAGTAGACTCAATAGGCAAATTCTTACTAGATACCAAATTCATGCAAATATAAGAATAAGTCGATCTAGGATAAATCAATGCAACTACATTAGTTTTATGGAGAGAAAATATACTAGTGATAACATCAGTGGATGATGCATCATCGCGAGCGCGAATAGCGTAGGTTCTAGCAAGTGCTCTAACCTCTGATTTTGCAGTTAAATCTTTTTTTACACCTCTGCTACTGTTCCCATTCCCATATTTCTCAGTGGCCTCCCTCTAGTGGCAGTGTTGCTCGGTCTTGCATTCTGAAAATTATCTTTCTCAGCCATCTTAGGGCAATCTCGAATGAAGTGATCTGGGGAGCCACATTTAAAGCAAGCCTGGTTATTCGTTCTACATTCACTAAGATGTCGTCTACCACAATGTTGACATTCAGGCCTATTAGACCTAGCATTACCAACGCTCTCTATTGGCGTAGTTTGGGCCTTAGAACCCGAATATTGCTTCCCACGATCTCTGTTGGGATACCCAGTTGAAACATTCAAACAAGTAAACAAATCCCTTGATTTCTTTAACAAAGATTGAAATGACTTATTCAGCCATTTTTTCTCAAATCTCTAGTCTCAAACTCAGCTTTTCTCTTTTCTTTGCTCAACTCTTCAGCTTTGCAAGCTCGGTCGCCTAGCATAACAAATTCTTTCAACTCTAAAATCCCAACTAACAATCTGATATCCTCATTTAGCCTATCTTTGAATCTCTTACACATGATGGCCACGGTGGAAACACATTTCTGAGCATACTTACTGAGCCTAACAAACTCTCGCTCATATTCAGTCACAGACATACAACCCTATTTCAGTTCTAAAAACTTTTTGCATTTCTGATCAATGAACCGTTGACTGATATATTTCTTTCTGAACACATCTTGAAAGAATTCCTAGGTAACTCCACCACTGATATACTGCGTCTCTCAAAAGTGATATAGCACATTTCAAGCACTCATCCTGTGTATAAGAAAGCTCATCAAATACTTTGATAGAGTTCTCAAGCCAAAACTCCGCTCTCTCAGGATTATCGTCAACATTAGCTCTAAATTATTTAGCCCCTTGTTTTCTAATCTTATCAACTGGAGGCTTGTTCAGTCTTAACAATTCTACCCTTGAGGAGCTACGAGAATCGGTTGGGAGTTAGGTGGGGGCGAAGGATGTTCGGCAGCTGGATTTGTTTGAACAAACTCAACAAACCACTCCTTCATCCTTTAGAAAAATGCTTCCCTAGCCTCTCCTCCCTAACTATCCGTTACTGGTCTACTTTTAGGTGGCGTTGTCCCTTGGGCGAGAGCTGACGGATTACTTTCAACATCATCAGCTACATCTCGGCCAGATCCATTTACTATATGAAAATACAATTTAAATTGTCAGGAGTCGTCACACTATCACCAATTATATATATGGCATGTATAGCTAGACTCTCACGCACGCTATGTTAGTCCGAGAATAGACTGAATCGTAGCTCTGATACCACTAAATTTAACACCTCTCACTCGTATTTGACGCTAGAACAGGTTTACGAGGCATTACCAGACTTACATCCTAAACAATCATACAATTTTGAGTCATAAATTTCAACCAAATTAAAAACCTTTTGTATTCAATCATAAAGTCCCTAATACGAGCGTACCAGACTCAAACATGCTTTAGAAGTGGTTCAGGACTAAACCGAGAACTTGAGTAATTTTTACAAAACTTAGAAAATTTTTACCATGTACAGGGATCACATGTCCATGTGGTTTGGGACACGCCCATGTGGGTAGGTCATGTGGTCACACACGCCCATGTCCCTAACCCATGTAACTCTTTGTTTTACAAGGCGTGAACAAATTGAAGTCATACGGCCAACCCACACACACACCCGTGTGCTAGGCCGTGTGGTTAATTAATTTTCATAAGATAACGTAATGTACCATAATCTCATGACCTTTATTCATTCCATCACAAACTTACCTTGAAATCATTATTTCATGAATTCAATAATCATAAGCTTTATGTACACACCTGTACCATCTCGTAATAATTTCATACTTGTTCTCATTGTTAGCATACCCAATGAACCACTTAGAAAAATAATATCGAAATCTCGGGAAACCTTGCACATAAGGTGTCACATATGTAGCCATTGCTACCCTTATTTCAATAATCATGACTTTACAAATGTTGTTTAACTAACAACAAACATGCATTTTCTACCATCAAACATTAAAATAAAAACATAATCAACATGGGTAAAATTTTAGACATTAACTTTCTCTCAAATTAGTCCTTGAAATAGCTAGATCAAGTTACAATATCTCAAAAATATAAAAAATCATTAAAAACTAGACAAGAATGGACTTGCAATCGAGCTTGAAAGCTTGGCCAAAAACCTTAGCTATGTCTTCTCCTAATTTTCAGCTATGGAGGAAGATGATAGACAAAATTTTGGCCTTATTTTACTTATTAATCCATTTAATGACCAATTTACTAAAATACCCTTAATGAAAAATATTAAAAGCATATTTAACCATGTCTATATTTGCCCACCAATTTAAACAATGGTCTAATTACCATTTAAGGACCTCCAATTTAAAAATTCATAACAATTAAACACCTTTAGCTAAGAGAAATCAAGTTTAGCACTTATTGCAATTTAGTCATTCCTGTTAAATTGAGCACTCAATCTATAAAATTTTTTAACAAAAATTTCACACAATTATTCTATCATACTGTAGACCTTAAAATAGTAATAAAATGAATATATTCACTTCAAATTTATGGTCTCAAAATCACTGTTTCGATTTAACTCTAAAACGGGCTGTTACACATAGCCCAACTATGGATTTATGCAACATGATGATCCCATGTTTATTGTTATGGTGGAATTTAGATGCTGCCATAGTCGAACTATGGTCTTACATAATGTGTGCCTATGATTATTGTCCTGGCAAACTTTCAATTCCGAGGAATATATAAAACTGTTCCGAGGTATCTCCTCGAAATACCTATATAACATTTATATAGTGTTGGCCCGAAGGATCTATCAATAACTATCTTGACGGTGTCATTCCATAGAGTTGATAGATCATCGTCATAGTGTCGCTCTAGCGAGCCAGTCGATACCATTCCACAATGCTGCCAAAACTTCATTGAATCCCTTTATCAATCCACTCATTCCTCCATTCCACCAATTATTCCTATATTCATCTACCTCGTCAATGTAAATTTCCTTAAACTCCACAAACAATATAAACATGCATTTCATACAAATCATTGTGCTAGTTACTATAACATACAATACGCCCTTCATCTCTTCCTCATTAACAACCCTATAACAGTGAGCAAATAAACTTGCAAGAGTTCACACTCACAATTTATGCATACACAGCTTACTCATCTAGTAACACCCCAAACCCATATCTGCCACCAGAATAGGGTTATGAGGTATTACCTGTAACACCCCTAGCCCGTGTCTAATCGTCGGTATAGGCTATGAGGTATTACCAAGCTAAACATTTAATTTCAATCACATAATCTACCAACACAAGTATAAATCGAACTGAATACATACAGATTTATAATTCATAAGTGCCATTTTCATACGGCCAAGATATTTACAATTTCAAAGCATATTTTTGTCAACAGTCCAACCTATACATGCCATATCGAGTCCAAAATATAACTGTACAAAAAATATCGATAGTATGAAGAACTGCTGACGATCCCCGAGTCGATAGCCAAAATCAACAATCTATAAAACAAAGAAATAAGAAACAGAGTAAGCTTTCGAGGCTTAGTAAGTTTTAAGCAATTCATACTATTAAGGCTTATCATTAAAATTGAACATTGAGTATCACAAAACTTGCATTCTAATTGTAATTCACTTGACCAAATATACACCAGTACATTAGTTACAAAACCCCTTGGCCGAATATGTATGTATGTATACACAAGACTTCTTGCACATATTTCATTATTTACGTAGATTATACTAATACCTTTAATCACATTCTTTCATATGGTGACTTACATTAACCAATTATATTATTGTCTTATCCTCTAATAACGAATTCATTCACACACATATACATATATATATTTCGTGCCTTGATGCTATTAAATGACTTAAAAAAATCAATTCAAATATAAGCACATAACACGAACCTTAACATGTAAAACATATAATATTTACGCAACGATGTTTACCACTGATATTCGAAGTCGAAATCTTATTTAACTTACTGGCATCGGTTCTGTCAAATCTTAGAGCTCGGAATACATTACTAGCGTAAGCCTGCGAGTTTTTAACCCGGATATTTTTCCAGCATGTAGCCTGCGGACCTCAAGTCCGGATATACTTCTAGCATATAGCCTGAGGATCTCATGTTCGGATATTTTTCCAGCATATAGCCTGCGGACCTCATGTCCGGATATTTTCAATCTCATACACATTTGATCATAACACATGACAGTCACCTTATCACTTAATAGTCGTATATTACAATCGAATATAAACTCGATACGCACATCATCATTCACATTTCAGCTCAGTGGTTATATCTCATATCACTCATTCTATTCATCATTTAATCTTAAATTCAAAGTGGCCATCAAACTATAAGTCATATACATGCATTATCTATTATACATCTTAATTCAAGTGCAAGCCAAAGATCACAATTTACCTACTATACTCTTATAGTGGCATCGCCAATTATATACTAAAGGAAACTACTTAAAATTAACCTCGGATATATTTGAACGGTTGTGAAATGGCTACTCGGTTACTTTCTCTTTTCCCTTATTTGAAATTGCCCCCTATGCTCTTGAGCTTTAATTCAACAAATTTTAAACTAATCATTAATCGACTATTCAAATCTTATTTTCAGAATATAATACATATATGTTCGACTTTCACACATACAGATTATAGTAAGCTTATAAGAAATCAATAAGCAATTCATGAGCAAATTTTTATCAATGTTTACAATATAATAACAATTTCACTATAAGCTGACTTCCTGAGCAACAGTCACTACATTGTTTATAATTAGAGCTACGAAACTCCAAATCAATTGCCGTAAATTTTCCTTGAAAATAGACTTATTTATCTTTTATCCATAAAATTTTCATAATTTTTAGTTTAGCCAATCAATACCAGATTTTTCCTAAAGTTTCCCTTGTTTCACTATTTGACTAATCTGACCACTCTTCACTACGAAATAAATTTCTCATTGTACAGAATTCAGAACATGTCCTTGTTTATTTCATTTGAAACTAGACTCATTTGACTATTTTTATACGTTTTATAGTGATTTTATAAAAATAGAACAGGGGATCTAGAAGTCATTTTGACTCTGTCCCATATTACTTCAATTATCTCATTATCTGCAATTCTTTTACTTTTATAGTTTCTTTTATAAGAAACTAGACTCATCAAGATTTAATTACATAATTTATTCAGCTTCTAACTCAACTCCCACAATTTATAGTGATTTTCCAAAATCACTTTACTGCTGCTGTCCCAAGGAGATTATTACCAATTTACCCTTTCACACATTCTTTGTATACATATTATTTAAACATGTATATCACCAAATCAATTTCATCATATATATTTCTATAATTTCACTTAAGCATAATATCAATACAACACATCGTGCTCATTTAAACACAACATCAACCGAATATCCATCTCCTAAGCATTTTAACAAATTTTTCTTCAACTATCCACACATTCGGCAATGACATAGGTAATCTAGAAAACCTTAATTTACTAGTAATTATTCACAACACATATAGGCATCCACTCCAATCCATCACTTTAAACACAAGCATAACTCAACTATTATAAATGCTCACATTCGGCATTTTCACCAATGCACAAGCCGATTTTTTTTCTATCATTCAAAATTATCTATACGAACATTAATTAGTTCCAACATCACCTATTCCTAATTATTCCTTAATTCATAAAGGCAACAAACATCCCCTTAAACCTCTTCCATAACCGAATACTCATTTTACTACCAAACTCAAAATTTTGACATGGGCAAGTAAGGGACTTAGTAACTAGCTTAATATATGCAAAAGAATTCAAAAACTAACATGGATTTCATACCTTAATCAAGACTAGAAAGGAGTAGCCGAATGCTTGTTTCCCCCTTCCTTCTCTTCTTAGAATTTTCGGCCAAAGATATCAAAAGATGAGCATTTTATTTCTTTTCTTTGTTTTATTCATTTAATTAATTTAACACATTTTTTTGTTACATAAATTAAGCCATTACCATATTATAATATTATTACATAACACATATTGCTTATCATCATTACCATGGCCGGCCACTACTATCAAAGTGGGGAAATTGACATGCAAGTCCACCTTTTTGATTACATGCATTAATAGACCATTTTAAAATTAACCTATCACATTTCAAAAATGTCACACATAAGTCCTATTTAATAAATTTCACATACAAATGACAAAATTAAATCATGAAACTTTCACACATGCATGTACACATACAATAAGCATAGAATATAACAGTCAACTATTTTTGTGACTCGATTTTGTGGTCCCGAAACCACTTTCCGACTAGGGTCAAATTAGGACTGTCACAACTCTCCCCCACACAAGGAATTTTCTTCCCCGAAAATCTTACTAGTAAATAAGTTAGGATATCGATCCTTCATAGCTTCTTCAAGTTCCCAAGTAGCTTCTTCAACCCCATGCTTAATCCATAGTACCTTCACTAAAGAGATTTTCTTATTTCGTAGTTCTTTTACTTCGCGAGCCAAAATACGAACTGGTTCTTCTTCGTAACTCATATCCGAGTGAATCTCAATCTTAGATGGATTAATTATATGCGATGGATCGGATCTATAACGTCGAAGCATCGAGACATGAAAAACATTGTGAATCTTTTCAAGTTCAGGGGGTAAAATCAATCTGATGCGACTGGTCCAATTCATTCGGATATTTCATACGGCCCGATAAACCTCGGACTCAATTTGCCTTTACGACCAAATCTGAGCACCTTTTTCCAAGATAAAACTTTAAGAAACACTTTGTCTCTGACCTGATATTCAATGTCTTTTCGTTTTAAATCCGCATAGGACTTTCAGACTTTCACGGATTACTTTTACTTTCTGCTCAGCACTTTGATCAAATCAACCCCAAAGATTTTACTTTCACTAAGCTCGTTCCAAAACAACGGTGTACGGCATTTATGACCGTATAAAGCCTCGTAAGGTGCCATGTTAATGCTTGATTGAAAACTATTGTTGCAAACGAATTCAATCAAAGGAAAATATCGTTCCCATGAACCACTAAACTC
Organism: Gossypium hirsutum; assembly: GCF_007990345.1. NCBI lineage: Eukaryota > Viridiplantae > Streptophyta > Magnoliopsida > Malvales > Malvaceae > Gossypium > Gossypium hirsutum. Next base: position 23,165,518 of record NC_053432.1, on the reverse strand, counting down.
AAGGATGCAACATCTCAACAGATCCTCGAGTATCTGAATGATCTGCTCGGGTTGACCATCAGTCTGGGGATGAAAAGCAGTGCTAAAATGCAACTTGGTACCCAAAGCTTCTTGCAATTTCTTCCAGAATCACGATGTGAATCTCGAATCTCTATCCGACACAATAGAAATAGCTACCCCGTACAACCTCACAATCTAGGAAACATACAACTCAGCTAGTTTGTCAAGTGAATAATCCGTACGTACGGGAATAAAATGAGCCGACTTTGTCAATCTATCAACAACAACCCAAATCACATCTTTCTTACTTGACGACAATGGCAACCCAGATACAAAATCCATCATAATTTGATCCCATTTCCATTCGGGTATCATGATCGGCTGAAGTAATCCCGAAGGCACTTGATGTTCCGCTTTCACTTGTTGACACACCAAACACTTCGAAACAAAGTCAGAAATGTCTCTTTTCATACCAGGCCACCAAAACTGATGTTTCAGATCGTTGTACATTTTTGTGCTACCAGGATGGATCGACATTCGGCTATTATGAGCTTCGTTCAAAATCATCGAAATAAGTTTTGAATTTCTTGGAACACATAATCGACTTCTGAACCTCAAACAATCATTGTTTTTAATTTGAAACTCTGAATCCACATTCAAAACACACTTAGCTCGTTTAGCCACCAATTCATCATCAACTTTCTGGGATTCCTGTATTTGATGAATCATTAATGGTTTGGCCTTTACTTCTGCAACCAACACATTATCGGATGAAACGGACAGGTGTAAATTCATCACTCGTAAAGCAAACAGTGATTTACAACTCAAAGCATCGGTAACTACGTTAGCCTTTCCCGGGTGATAGTCAATGACAAGCTCATAATCTTTCAACAACTCAAGCCAACATCTTTGTCGCAGATTCAAATCTCTTTGAGTCATCAAATATTTGATACTTTTGTGATCCGAATATACATGACACTTCTCTCCAAACAAGTAATGTCGCCATATTTTCAAAGCGAATACGATGGCAGCTAATTCGAGATCATGGGTCGGATAGTTTTTCTCATGCGGCTTCAATTGCCTCGACGCGTAAGCTACAACTCGACCTTCTTGCATGAACACACAACCCAGCCCAAGTAAGGACGCATCACTGTATATGAGAAACTTTTTACCGGATTCGGGCTGCACTAACACTGGGGCTTCTGTCAAAAGTGTTTTCAATTGGTCGAAACTTTTCTGGCACTTTTCTGACCATTCGAACTTAATATCTTTCTGAAGTAGCTTCGTCATTGGTGTGGCTATCATCGAGAAACCTTTTACAAACCGTCTGTAGTAACAAGCAAGTCTCAAAAAGCTCCGAACTTCAGTAATATTTCTCAGGGGCTTCCAATTAAGTATGGATGAAACTTTGCTCGGATCAACTCGAATTCCCGATGCGGATACTACATGTCCCCAAAAGCTAACTTCTCTCAACCAGAACTCGCATTTACTGAACTTAGCATATAACTGATTATCCCGTAAAATCTGCAACACTAATCTCAGGTGCTCGGCATGTTCAGTTTCATCATGTGAATAAATCAAGATGTCATCTATAAACACAACTACAAACCAGTCCAAATACTGCCTGAAAATTCGATTCATCAAATCCATAAATACTGCAGGGGCACTAGTGAGTCCAAACGGCATCACTAAGAACTCGTAATGACCGTATCTCGTTCTGAAAGCAGTTTAGGTATATCTGAATCTCAAACTCGCAACTGATAATAACCCGATCTCAAATCTATCTTTGAAAACACTGAAGCTCACTTCAGCTGATCAAACAAATCATCAATACGCGGTAACGGATATTTATTCTTTATTGTCACTTTATTCAACTGACGATAGTCGATGCACAATCTCATGGTTCCGTCCTTCTTTTTCATGAACAATACTGGTACACCCCAAGGTGAGAAACTCGGTCGAGCGAAACCTCTATCCGTCAACTCTTGCAACTGAGCTTTCAATTCCTTTAATTTGGTTGGTGCCATACAATACGGAGCTATCGAAATCGGTGTAGTCCCAGGTACAAGTTCAATGCCAAACTCTACCTCCCGAACAGGTGGTAACCCTAGCAATTCCTCAGGAAAAACATCTGGATACTCACAAACCACTGATACTGATTCAAGCTTCTTTTCTGATTCTTTACTATCAAGTACGTATGCAAGATACGCTTCACACCCCTTTTTGACATATTTCTGAGCCAACATCGAGGATATAACTGCTGGTAACCCGTTCATATCAATAGAATCAACTCAGATTTTCTCATCGTTTGCACATCTCAAGTCAATAGTCTTTCTTTTGCAATTCACAACTGCATCATGAACGGTCAACCAATCCATACCGAGAATAACATTAAATTCATTAAACGGTAAAAGCATCAAATCGGCTGGAAAATAGGAACCTCAGATTATCAGGGAACATTTCCTGCACACTTTGTCGACTAACACATATCGACCCAAGGGATTTGACACTCAGATTACGAACTCAGTAGACTCAACAGGTAGAGTCTTACTGGATGCTAAAGTCTCACATACATATGAATGAGTAGATCAGGGTCAATCAAAGCAATCACATCAGTATCAAAGAGAGTGAAAGTACCGGTAATAACATCAGGCGAAGAAGCATCCTCGCGTGCGCGTATAGCATAAGCTCTAGCAGGAGCACGAGCCTTGGATCTAGTTGTAGCATCTCTATACACTCTCTGACCGCCACTAGCATTCTCCGTATTCCTAGGTGGTCTACCTCGTGCTGTAGTACTCGGTTTCCCACTCTGATTCATATTTTGTTCAGACAATCTCGGGCAGTCTTTAATAAAGTGGTCGGCTGATCTGCATTTATAACAGGAGCGGTCATGAAATCTACAACTCCCCAAATGCCATTTACCACAATACTTGCACTCTGTCCTGTCCCGACGATCATTTCCAACACTGCAACTGAAGTGGCTTGTGTACTCACAAGGGGTCGATCGTGGTCTCGTCTGGGAAAACCCGAAGTATTCTTTGATCGGCCTGAATCATCTCAAAATTTCTTCGATGATTGCTGAAAAGACTTTCTTAAAGATCTTTTATGAAATTCTCCAGCTTCGACATCAACTTTCCTTTTTTCTTTACTAAGTTCTTCGGCTTTGCAAGCTCTTTCGACAAGTACTACGAACTCTCGTATTTCAAGAATGCCAAAAAACATCTTTATATCTTCATTCAGCCCATCTTCAAAATGTTTACACATAATAGCCTCAGACGATACACATTCCCGAGCATATTTACTGAGTCTGACAAACTTCCGTTCATAATCAGTAACTGACATGGAACCTTGTTTAAGCTCAAGAAATTCTTTTCATTTTTGATCAACGAACCTCTGACTGATATATTTTTTTCTGAATTCAGTTTGGAAGAACTCCCACGTCACCCGTTCTCTGGGTACAACGGAAACCAATGTGTTCCACCAAAAGTAAGCAGAATCACGTAGGAAGGATATAGCACATTTCAGGCATTCATCGGGTGTGCAAGATAGTTCATCAAGTACTCGAATAGTATTGTCTAACCAAAATTCAGCTTGCTCGGTATCATCACTATCTGTAGCTTTAAATTCAGTAGCCCCGTGCTTTCTGATTCTGTCAACCGGAGGCTTATTTAACCTTGTTTGATCAATTACCGGAGGTATTGTAGGTGCAGGGAGCGTATTATTCAGGAGTGGGAGTTGTGGGACAGCCGTATTAGTTCGAATGTATTGGTTGAACCAATCATTCATCACACTACAAAAAGCCTGTCTAGCCTCGTCGTTCTGATTGCTTGCAATAGGTTGAGAGTCCAACGGCGCTGTCCCATGTGCGAGAGCAGGCGCTACACTCTCAACATCATCGGCTACCACTCGATTGGGATCGGGATCCATTACTATACGAAAACACAATTTTTAACTGTCAAAATTCATCATACTACCGTATTAATACTATATGGCATGTATAGCTAGACTCAAACACTCTACATTAGTCCTAGAATCGACTAAACCGTAGCTCTGATACCAATAAAATGTAACACCCCTAGCCCGTGTCCGATCGCCGGTGTAGGCTATGAGGTATTACCAAGCTAAACATTTAATTTCAATCACATAATCTACCAACACAAAAATAAATAGAACTGAATACATACAGATTTATAATTTATAAGTGCCATTTTCATACGGCCAAGATATTTAAAATTTCAAAACATATTTTTGTCAACAGTCCAACCTATACATGCCATATCGAGTCCAAAATATAACTGTACCAAAAAGATCGATAGTATGAAGAGCTGCTGACGATCCCTGAGTCGATAGCCAAAATCAACAATCTATAAAACAAAGAAATAAGAAACAGAATAAGCTTTTGAGGCTTAGTAAGTTTTAAGCAATTCATACTATTAAGGCTTATCATTAAAATTGAACATTGAGTATCACAAAACTTGTATTCTAATTGTAATTCACTTGACCAAATATACACCAGTACATTAGTTACAAAACCCCTTGGCCGAATATGTATGTATGTATACACAAGGCTTCTTGCACATATTTCATTATTTACATAGATTATACTAATACCTTTAATCACATTCTTTCATATGGTGACTTACATTAACCAATTATATTATTGTCTTATCCTCAAATACCGAATTCATTCACACATATATATATTTCGTGCCTTGATGCTATTAAATCACTTAAAAAAAATCAATTCAAATATAAGCACATAACACGAACCTTAACATGTAAAACATATAATACTTACGCAACGATGTTTACCACTAATATTCGAAGTCGAAATCTTATTTAACTTACTAGCATCGGTTCTGTCAAATCTTAGAGCTCGGAATACATTACTAGCGTAAGCTTGCGGGGCTTTAACCCGGATATTTTTCCAGCACGTAGCCTGCGGACCTCAAGTCCGGATATATTTCTAGCATATAGCTTGCGGATCTCATGTCCGGATATTTTTCCAGCATATAGCCTGCGGACCTCATGTCCGGATATTTTCAATCTCATACACATTTGATCATAACACATGACAGTTACTTTATCACTTAATAGTCGTATATTACATTCGAATATAAACTCGATACGCACATCATCATTCACATTTCAGCTCAGTGGTTATATCTCATATCACTCATTCTATTCATCATTTAATCTTAGATTCAAAGTGGCCATCAAACTATAAGTCATATACATGCATTAACTATTATACATCTTAATTCAAGTGCAAGCCAAAGATCACAATTTACCTACTATACTCTTATAGTGGCATCGTTAATTATATACTAAAGGAAACTATATAAAGCTTACCTCGGATATATTTGAACGGTTGTGAAATGGCTACTCGGTTACTTTCTCTTTTCCCTTATTTGAAATTGCCCCCTATGCTCTTGAGCTTTAATTCAACAAATTTTAAACTAATCATTAATCGACTATTCAAATATTATTTTCAGAATATAATACATATATATTCGACTTTCACACATACAGATTATAGTAAGCTTATAAGAAATCAATAAGCAATTCATTAGCAAATTTTTATCAATGTTTACAATATAATAACAATTTCACTATAAGCTGACTTCCTGAGCAACAGTCACTAAATTGTTTATAATTAGAGCTACGAAACTCCAAATCAATTGCCGTAAATTTTCCTTGAAAATAGACTCATTTATCTTTTATCCATAAAATTTTCATAATTTTTAGTTTAGCCAATCAATACCAGATTTTCCTAAAGTTTCCCTTGTTTCACTGTTTGACTAATCTGACCACTCTTCACTACGAAATAAATTTCTCATTGTACAGAATTCAAAACATGTCCTTGTTTATTTCATTTGAAACTAGACTCATTTGACTATTTTTATATGTTTTATAGTGATTTTATAAAAATAGAACAGGGGATCTAGAAGTCATTTTGACTCTGTCCCACATTACTTCAATTATCTCATTATCTGCAATTCTTTTGCTTTTATAGTTTCTTTTATAAGAAACTAGACTCATCAAGATTTAATTACATAATTTATTCAGCTTCTAACTCAACTCCCACAATTTATAGTGATTTTCCAAAATCACTTTACTGCTGCTGTCCCAAGGAGATTATTACCAATTTACTCTTTCACACATTCTTTGTATACATATTATTTAAACATGTATATCACCAAATCAATTTCATCATATATATTTCTATAATTTCACTTAAGCATAATATCAATACAACACATCGTGCTCATTTAAACACAACATTAACCGAATATCCATCTACTAAGCATTTTAACAAATTTTTCTTCAACTATCCACACATTCGGCAATGACATAGGTAATCTAGAAAACCTTAATTTACTAGTAATTATTCACAACACATATAGGCATCCACTCCAATCCATCACTTTAAACACAAGCATAACTCAACTATTATAAATGCTCACATTCGGCATTTTCACCAATGCACAAGCCGATTTTTTTTCTATCATTCAAAATTATCTATATGAACATTAAATTAGTTCCAACATCACCTATTCCTAATTATTCCTTAATTCATAAAGGCAACAAACATCCCCTTAAACCTCTTCCATAACCTAATACTCATTTTACTACCAAACTCAAAATTTTGACATGGGCAAGTAAGGGACTTAGTAACTAGCTTAATATATGCAAAAGAATTCAAAAACTAACATGGATTTCATACCTTAATAAAGACTAGAAAGGAGTAGCCGAATGCTTGTTTCCCCCTCTCTTCTCTTCTTAGAATTTTCGGCCAAAGATATCAAAAGATGAACATTTTATTTCTTTTCTTTGTTTTATTCATTTAATTAATTTAACACATTTTTTTATTACATAAATTAAGCCATTACCATATTATAATATTATTACATAACACATATTGCTTATCATCATTACCATGGCCGGCCACTACTATCAAAGTGGGGAAATTGACATGCAAGTCCACCTTTTTGATTACATGCATTAATAGACTATTTTAAAATTAACCTATCACATTTCAAAAATGTCACACATAAGTCATATTTAATAAATTTCACATACAAATGACAAAATTAAAGCATGAAACTTTCACACATGCATGTACACATACAATAAGCATAGAATATAACAATCAATTATTTTTGTGACTCGATTTTGTGGTCCCGAAACCACTTTTCGACTAGGGTCAAATTAGGGCTGTCACATTACCGAACAATAAACATATAGCATTCATTCTCATACATCATTCAATACAACCACATTGTCCCTTATAAAGACCTACGAGTCTTTAAACATGCTTTAAAATGGTTCGGGACTAAATCGATAACATACAAAAATTTCAGAAAACATAAATTTTTTTCATATAAACAGAGGTCACACGCTCGTGTGAACAGCCCGTGTGCCTTACACAGCTACTAGAAACTCCCGTGTCTTAGGCTGTGTGGAAACAGGGCATACATACTGACTTGCATCACACAGCCGAGGGCACGCCCGTGTGCTAGACCATGTGAAAAGTGGAGAGTATACTGACTTAAGTCACATGGCCAACCACATGACCTTGTGTCTAGCCCGTGTGCCTTTCGAAATGGCCACATCCGCCCGTGTGCTAGGCCTTGTGCTAGGTCTTACGCCATTTTATGGGGTATATTGACTTATACCACACGGCCAGTCACACGCTCGTGTGTGAGACCGTGTGGAGCATACTAATTTTAATTCAATTTCAAAACCAGGGGACACACGGCCATGTAACCTAACCATGTGTTGCACACGACTGAGACACACGCCCGTGTCTCTGCCAATGTAGACAAAAATAGGTCATTTGCAAAGCCAATTTGCCACCCATTTTGCACATACCTAAGTTAACTCAATTGGTACCATTTTAAGCCACAAATATGCAGCCAAAGTTCATCAACCAAAACATAATCATACCATATCCATTTCAACTAAAATCAATACTTAAATCCATACCATTTTACCTATTCAAATACTAATCAATTTATCTTTCTTTACTAAACATAATTTATATATATAATTCATCTAACTAAACCAATCCAAATATACATAATCACTTTAACCACATTCGTTCAAGATAGGTCTATTACCAAACATTAAAATAGAACCATTGCATATCATAAAACATCATCAAGTTTATCATTTTATGCCAACTCAAATGGCCAAAATACACATCCATCAAACAATTTAAATTGACACAAGCCTATACATGCCATATACCATATACACATAACTTTAAAAGTACCAAACAAATTATCGATAGTGCGATGAAGTCTCTGACGATTCCCAGATCTGAGCTAGCTTCGTAGAAATTAAACAGAGTAAGTTATAAAGCTTAGTAGGACGTATGTGAACATGAAATAATCACAACATTCATTAGCAATTCAAGATGGATAATATCATAAACATTCAAAGCATCAAGTCATGAGCTATCATAGAATTTATCCCTATTATGATTCATGAGTTCTCAACTTCATCTAACTCGATACTTGAATAGTTTTTCGTACATACCAGTACCGATACATTTTTATTTCTCATCAATACTCTTCTTAAACCACTCCTATTTGTAAATGCTTACGATACAAATTCATCAAATTTTTTCGATGCCATAGTCCAACTATGGTCTTACACATACATTGCCAAGGCCCTGCCGTGGTCTTTTATTCACATGCCATGACTCGGTTATGGTCTTATTATTCGATTGCCATAGCCCAGTTATGGTCTTATTCGGCAACTTTCCTTTCTCAATTCATACATTTCATTTACGATCTCAATATTTATCCAATAGAATAATTACTATCTCAATTTCATCCATCAAATAGATAGGTACACATTTAAGTTCAACTATACGAACTTACCTCGTATTCAGAATTGTCGTATCGGGTCGACTACTCGATAACCTTACTTTTCCCCCGATCTAAATCTGAATTCTTTCTTTCTTGATCCATGTGAATTCAAAATTGACTTATTCAATCACATATTCTTTCAATTTAGTCCGAAAATACACAATTGGGCATTTTTACACATTAGCCCTTAAACTTACACATTTAATCAATTTAGTCCTTATTTCAAAAATACACAAAATTCACATAATTTCTTTAAACCCAAGCTTGGCCAAATTACATATAGGTCCCGAGTAGCCTAAAACTTTCATTTACACATTTCAACCCTTCAATTTACATATTTCACAATTTAATCCCTATTTGAGACTTGCCAAAAATCACTTTACAAAACATGTAAAACTATTATCAAGCTTTCATATTTCAACATTAAACATCAAATAACTCACAGATTCAACAATAGAATCTCTCAAAATCTTTAACAGTTTCAAAATCTAAGGTATGGGCTAGCTAGATTGAGTTGCAACGATTACAAAAACATAGAAATCATAAAAAATCTTGTTAAAACTGTACCTTAATCAAGCTAGGAGTTGGGCGAACATCACAAGCCCTAAAATGTTTTCTTCTTCCTCTTATTTCTATTGAAAAGATGATAATATGAAAAATTGTTTCCTTTTGTTTTATTAATATTAACCTTATTTATCAAATACCAAATTTATCCTTAATTTATAATATTTTTAAACACATAAATGTTGTCCATAAAAGTCCACTATCATTTTAAATGGTTTAATTACCATTTAAGGCCATCATATTTAAAAGCCAAAGCTATTTGACACCTTTCGCAAGTAGAATGCAACTTTTGCATTTTACGTGATTTAGTCATTTTTCTCAAATTGACTAATTAAATGATAAAATTAATTCATGAAATTTTCACACATATCAAATAACATGTTGTAAACACCAAAAATAATATTAAAATAATTTTCTGACCTCGGATTTCTGGTTCCGAAACCATTGTTCTGATTTAGCTAAAATCAGGCTATTACAACTCTCCCCCCTTTGGGATTTTCATCCCTGAAAATCTTACCAGTGAATAGGTTTGGGTATTGTTTTCTCATAGCATCCTTGGGTTCCCATGTAGCTTTTTTAACCCCATGTCGATGCCATAATACTTTCACTAATTCAATTCTCTTATTTCTCAACTCTCTGATCTCATGAGCTAAAATTTGAATTGCTTCCTCAGCATAAGACGTATCAGATTGGATATCAACCTCGGTTGGGGAAATGACATGTGAAGGGTTAGATATATATCTTTGTAGCAACGATACCTAAAACACATTATGTATTTTCTCTAACTCATACGGTAAAGACAGACGATATGCTGCTAGTCCAATTCACTCAATAATCTCATACGGTCTGATGAATCGCGGACTCAATCTCCCTTTCCGACCGAACCGTAATAACTTTTTCCATGGTGACACTTTCAAAAACACTTTATCCCTTATCAGAAACTCAATATCTTTCCGTTTCAAGTCTGCATGTGATTTCTGTCGATCTGAAGCTGCTTTTAAACTATCATGAATTATTTTCACTTTTTCTACTGTTTCTCTGATTAGATCAACCCCGTGAATCTTATTCTCACTAAGCTTAGTCCAGTACAACAGTGTTCGACATTTACGACTGTATAGAGCTTCGTACGGTGCCATTTTAATACTTGATTGGAAACTATTCTTGTAAGCAAATTCAATCAGTAGTAGATATTTCTCCCAGCTACCCTCAAACTCAAGAATACGACAACACAACATATCCTCAAGTATCTGAATAACTCGCTCAGATTGACCATTCATTTGAGGATGAAATTCAGTGCTAAAATGGAGTTTTGTACCTAAAGCTTCTTCCAAAATCGTGAAGTAAATCTCAGATCCCTATCCAAAACAATAGATAGTGGCACTCCGCGAAATCGAACAATCTCTGAGATATACAACTCCGCTAATTTATCAAGTGAGCAATCTGTACGTACCGAAATGAAAGGAGCTGATTTCATCAATCCGTCAACAGGAACCCAGATCGCATCTTTTTTTTTCGGAGATAAAGGCAAACCTGATACAAAATCCATTGTTACTCTATCCTACTTCCACTCAAGAATCATAATAGGCTGTAATAAACCTGATGGCACTTGATGCTCAGCCTTGACTTGCTGAGAAATCAAACATTTCGAAGCAAATTCTAAGATAGCTCGTTTCATACCATGGCACCAATAAAACTGCTTCAAATCATTATACATTTTTGTGCTTCCAGGATGTACTGATAAAGAACTACTGTGTGCTTCATTTAGAATCTTTTGAATGAGCTCAAGATTTCTTGGTACACATATTCCATCACGAAACATCAAACATTCATCAGGTCCTATTCGAAACTCGAAATCAGAAGTCGACTCACACTGAGCTCGTTTTACTTGTAACTCATTATCAAATTTTTGAGCCCCACAAATCTGCTGTAGAAATAATGGTCTTGCTTTCAATTCGGCTACTAACAAACCGTAGTCAAACAAAGCTAAGTGTGTGTTCAAAGCTCATAAAGCGAATAAGGACTTTCGACTCAAAGCATCAGCAACTACGTTTGCTTTCCCCAGATGATAGTCAATCACTAATTCATAGTCTTTTAGTAATTCTAACCATCTCCGCTGTAGCAAATTCAAGTCTTTTTGAGTCATCAGATATTTCAAACTTTTATGGTCGGTATAAATATGGCATTTCTCACCAAACAAGTAATGACGCAAAATTTTCAATGTGAACACTATCGTGGCTAATTCTAGATCGTGCATCGGATAGTTCTTTTCATGCGACTTCAGTTGTCTCGAGGCATAAGCTACAACTTTGCCTTCTTTCATCAAAACACAACCTAAGCCATTTAATGATGCATCATTGAAAACTACGAATTCTTTACCCGACTCAGGCTGAATTAACACTAGTGCATTTGTCAATAATGCTTTCAACTGTTCGAAGCTCTACTGACACCAATCTGACCACTCAAACTTAACATCTTTTTGAAGCAATTGTGTCATCGAAGTCGCAATCATCGAGAAGCCTTTCACAAATCGTCTACAATAGCTGACTAGTCCCAGAAAACTATAGACTTTGGATACATTTCTCAGTGGCTTCGAATCTATAATAACAGATATTTTACTCGGGTCAACTCGGATACCTGCGGCTGAAACTATATGTCCCAAAAAATTGACCTCTCGTAGCCAAAACTCACATTTGGTGAACTTTGCAAACAACTATTTATCTCTCAAAGTTTGTAACAAGATTCTCAAATACTCGACATGCTCAGATTCATCACAAGAGTAAATCAAAATATCATCAATAAACACAACTACAAATCGATCTAAATACGGCCTGAAAATTTGGTTCATCAAGTCCATAAAAACAACAAGTGCATTTGTTAATCCAAATGGCATAACAAGAAATTTATAGTGTCCGTACCTTGTTCTAAATGCAGCCTTTGACACATCAGAGTCTTTAACTCACAACTGGTAATAACCCGATCTCAAATCAATTTTTGAAAACATTGTTTCCCTTTTTAACTGATCAAACAAATCATCTATTCGTGGTAAAGGGTATTTATTCTTGATCGTCCCTTTGTTGAGCTGCCGATAATCTATACACATTCTCATCGTGCCATCTTTCTTTTTCACAAACAGCATCGGTGCACCCCAGGGAGAGAAACTCGGTCTAGCAAAACCTCTGTCTATCAATTCTTGCAATTGAGCTTTCAATTCTTTTAACTCTGTCGGAGCCATTCTGTACAGAGCTGTTAATATTGGCATGATACCCAATACTAATTCAATACTAAACTTGACCTCTCTGATAGGTGGTAGACCGATAACTCTTCAGGAAATACATTTGGATACTCGCACACAACTGGTATTGATTCAATCTTTCTTTCTATCACTTTCATATCAAGTACATTAGCAAGATAAGCTTCACACCCCTTTCTCAAAAATATCTGAGCTAACATAGATGAAATTACAACTGGTAAACTAATTCAAATCATCAGATTCAATTCTAATAGTCTCATCATTCTGACATTTCAGTTCAATTGTCTTTTTTCTACAATTTACTGTTGTGTCATGCAACGTTAACCAGTCCATACCCAGGATAACATCAAACTCATCAAATGACAACAACATCAAATCAGCCATAACATAATAAATCCAAGCCATAAATGGACAATTCTTGCAAACTTTGTCAACCAAAACACATTTGCCTAAGGGGTTCGATACTCTAATCACAAATTCAGTAGACTGCACATGCAAAGTCTTACTGGATACTAAATTCATACATATATAAGAATGAGTTGATCCTGGATCTATCAATGCAATCACATTAGTATCACAGAGAGTGAAAGTACCGGTGATAACATCTGGAGATGACGCTTCTTCGCGAGTGCGAATAGCGTAGGCTCTGGCAGGTGCTCTAGCATCAGATCTCGCAGCAGTATCTCGAGTTGCACCTCTACCACCACTCACATTTCCAACATTATGGAATGATCTTCCTCTAATATTAGGGATGCTCGATCTTATATTTTGAGGCTTATCTTTCTCATCTAGCTCAGGACAATCCCAGATGAAATGTTCATGCGAGCCACATCTAAAACAAGCTTTATCATTCAATCTACACCCTTCAAAATGTCATTTACCATACCCTCCACATTCAGGTTTATTTGATCTAACATTACCCACACTTGCTACTAATACAGTTGGAGTTTTTGAACTTGTAATTTGCTTCCCACGATCTCTATTAGAGTATTCCACTAGTATATTTGATTGACTAAACAAATCTTGAGATTTCTTTGATGAAGAGTGATACGGCTTACTCATTGGTCTTTTTCTCAAGTCTCTAGCTTCTGAATCTACTTTTCTCTTCTCTTTACTAAGATCCTCAGCTTTACAAGCCCTTTCAATACTACAAATTCTTTCAACTCTAGAATTTCGACTAGTAGTTTTATATCTTCGTTCAACCTGTCAATGAACTGTTTACACATAATCTCCTCAGTAGACACATACTCTCGAGCATACTTGCTTAACCGTACGAACTCTCTTTCATACTCAGTGACAGTCATTCAGCCTTGTTTTAACTTTAAGAACTCTTTATGATTTTGATCAAGGAATCGCTGACTTATGTATTTCTTTCGGAACTCTGTCTGAAAGAATTCCCAGGTCACTCGTTCTCTTGGAAGTACAGACACCAAGGTATTCCACCATTGATATGCAGTGTCTCTCAGCAAAGATACAACACATTTAATACATTCTTCAAGAGTACAAGACAATTCATCAAATACTCGAATCGTATTTTTGAGCCAAAACTCAACTTTCTGAGCATTATTATCAACAGTAGATTGAAACTCTTTAGCCTCATGTTTACGAATTTTATCCACTGGCGGCTTGTTCAACCTTATTGAATCTACAACTTGAGCAATAATAGGAATTTGTTGAGCCGTAGGTGGGGGTGGAGGTTGTTGAACAGTCGAATTAGTACGAATGTATTGTGCAAACCATTCATTTATCATCTGGAAAAAGGCTTCTTTAGCCTCACCTCTGTGACTACTTGACACGGGTCTAGATTTAATAGGTGTTGTCCCTTGAGCGAGAGCTAGTCCATTACTCTCTACATCATCCGCTATAGCTCATTCAGGATCTATTACTATATGAAAACACAATTTAAGCTGTCAGGAATCGTCACACTATTGCAGAGTATATATGGCATGTATAGCTAGACTCTCACACACGCTACGTTAGTCCTAGAATCGACTAAACCGTAACACTGATACCGATAAAATGTAACACTCTGAACCTGTAACACCCCGTACCCGAGACCATTTTCGGAGTCGAACATGAGGTGTTAACGGGCTTAATTCATTACTTAAACGGCTCATACAATTCGTTTTAAAATTTTCTAGACAAGCTGGCTAACTGCATTGCAGTACTTTAAAAATCATATCTCGAGTTTCGAAACTCGAAATCCTATTCCGTAAATTTTTCCTGAAACTAGACTCATATATCTATCTAGTAAAAGTTTTGTAAAATTTTTGGTCGGGCCAATTAGTACAATTTATTAGTTAAAGTCCCCCCTATTTCAGGGTTTGACTACTCTGACCTCTGTTTATTACGAATCAGATATCTCCCTGTACAGGGCTTCAATGCCTATGCCACTTGTCTCTAATAAAACTAGACTCAATAATGAATCTATACATATAAAGCATGACTTCTAATTATCTTTGTAAAATTTATGGTGAATTTCCAAATCCAGAACAGGGGATCCAAAAATCGCTCTGGCCCTGTTTCACAAAAATTTAAACATCTCATAAAATATAGCTCATATAGTTGTTTCGTTTCTTCCATATGAAAATAAACTCATCAGGATTCAATTACATAATTTATTCATTATTTAATTACATTTATACTATTTTTAGTGATTTTTCAAATTCACATCACTACTGCTGTCTGAATCTATTTTATGGTAAATTTTACCTATTCATGGTTTTCCATGGATTAACTAGTAATTTGACATACATAACACCAAATATGATCATGATTAGCCATTCCAATGGCTAATCATTACCAAGCATTTCCGTACTACTCAATAACCATATCATAAGTGTAACACCGAAAATGATCAGCCATGACATACGGCATAATAATCAAATAGACTTAGACTATTACTCAACCAAAACCGAATTCGAACCTAAGATTAAAGTCATTCTCAATGCATGAAATGCTTACCACAAACATCATCTATTCGTAGTACTGATCACTTTAACTAAAACGAATTTAAACCACAATCAATCATAACCAAATTATCAAGACCAAACTTACTAAAACTTATAACTAAGCACCCATAAGACCAAATCCAAACTTAACATTTAAGCCATATTCGCATGGCTAAAAGTATACATATCAAAGTTCAAACAAAACATAATAGCCTATACATGCCGAAATGTTCTCTTAGACCAACTAAGAAGAAGGTACCAAAAAGTTGCAAGCTGGCGTGATGACTTTGACAATGGTCCCGAGCACACAAAATGGGTCAAAGAAACCTAAATAAGTAACAAGTAAACACACCAAATGAGTATATAACTCAGTAAGTCATAAGCATTACACTACCGTCCATTAATAAAAGATCATAAGAGAAAACAAATAATGCAAGATCAATTACTCCATCCATACCGAACTATGCTATAATTTCTTAGATTTTCGGTTCAATCTCATGCCAAGTCCTACAATCAAATCAAATACCAAAACAACCCAATTGATTCATTTCCTCACAGCATGGAACAATGATGCACTAGGTAAATTTATACATACACATCACATGTCTCAAATTCGATATTTTAGTTAACAGTTCTATCACTTAGTTCTTTCATGTACCTTTTATATTACCAACCGTATTTGCACACATAGTGCTAATTACACTCGCACACATAGTGCCATAGTAAACCACACACATAATGCATTGGATTTTCTCTCATGCTTCAACATCCAAATCGGCACACCTAGTGCCACTTAATTCCGCACACATAGTGCCATATGTCAACTCATTATGATAAGGCAATTTACTTAACTCAAATAGCACATATGGTTACATTAATAAATAGGAAAATCACTCCAAAAGAATACCTAACAAAAAGGAATTCTTTTATGATTCACTAATATTATTTATATACAAGCTAATCAACCTTGCAAAAATGCTTAAGGACTTACCTTATGTCGGATGGAATGATTCCCAATCGACTACTCAATATTCTTTGCTTTGCCTTTGCTTGGTTCCCCTCCTTTGGATTCTTGAGCTAGAATAAATAAGTTAATAGTTTAATTTACCTTGCAAGATATTCATAAATATGTAAATTTAATGATTCCAGTTCTTCTTACAACCCTCCTTGTTCCAAATATCAAAATTTCAACTAATTTTTATATTATATCTCAAAGCCGAATGTATTATCATTATCAAAATAACATTTGGTCATCATTTTGTCATTCAACACATATTTTCACTTCATAAACATTTTGACCGTATACTTCTACACTAGCAAAAGCTCCCCATTTATTCGTACTATCTTTTAAATACTATCAAGTTCATATACTTCTAATTTCTTAAGTTCAACATCTTAATGCCCATTATAGCCACTCCCATAATCTAAATTTAAAAATCGGCAACACCCACATTTGAACTATCTTAGCCGAATACTCCTCAACACTTAGACTAAAGTATGCACATTAAACTTAATACAACTTTCATTATACCTTTCACCCTAAAACATAATTTATAAATCTTACCCTTCCTTCCATGTTTCGGTCAATTATTCAAATTACCTCATAACATGAACATTTTTTTCAACTAATCTAGCATGACTCATTCGGCCTTAACAATGAACCACTTTTCATACAAGGACAAAAATAAATCAAATGAACCTTCCATTTAAACCCCATTCTATCGTCTATCTATTCAATAATACATGTAAACAACTACTAATTCTAGTACTTTGATACACGGCTTAGTGCCCAACCATCATAAAAGTTTGAATTTTTCTTAATATTGTCAAAATACATTCACAAATTAACTTAAACATATAAGAAGATTTAACTAACACTTCAAAACTTACCTCCTACTAGCAAGAAGTAGTGCCGAATTGCCTTAATGAGAATTTTCCTTTTTCTTTTCTTTTGTTTCGGTTTTTGGAGGAAGAAGGAGATGAACACACTCTCTCTCCTTGAATTTCTTCTTTATTCATCTATTTTTCTTATTAAATTATTTTATTTTAAATATTTTAATCATTTTCTAACCAAATATTATAATTAATTGAATTTAGTGGAGGGTCATCACCACTTGGCCGGCCACTTATTGAATTTTTGGCTATTTTGACATGGAAACCCAAACTGTCACACTTTGTAGTTATTTGGTCCTTACAATTTGCCTATCATATTTTCTAAGTTTCTCAACTAAGACCTTTCAAGAAAATTTCACATTCATAAGTCTAAATTAAAACATCAAATTTTCACACATGCACTAATACACATAGAGGATATGCAACTAAATTTTAAATAAATTTTATGACTCGATTTTGTGGTCCCGAAACCATATTTCGACTAGGGTCAAATTAGGGCTGTCATAGAACCTGTATCCATCACTGGAATAGGGTTACGAGGTATTACTGACCAATACACAACATATAGCATTCATTCTCATACATCATTCAATACAACCACATTGCCCCTTATAAAGACCAACGAGGCCTTAAACATGCTTTAGAAATGGTTCGGCACTAAACAGATAACATACGATAATTTTGAAAAACTTAAAAGTTTTTCATATAAATAGAGGTCACACGCTCGTGTGAATAGGCCGTGCACCTCACACGGCTAGTAGACACACCCGTGTCTTAGGCCATGTGGAAACAGGGCATACATACTAACTTGCATCACGTGGCCGAGGACACGTCCGTGTGCCAGACCGTGTGAAAACTGGAGAGTATACTGAGTTGAGTCACATGGTCGACCACACTCCCGTGTGCCCTTCGAAATGGCCATATCTGCCCGTTTTCTAGGCCGTGTGCCATTTTGAGGAGTATACTGACTTATACCACACGACCAGTCACACGCTCGTGTGTGAGACCATGTGGAGCATACTGACTTTAATTCAATTTCAACACTAGGGGACACACAGCCATGTAACCTAACCGTGTGTCGCACATGGCTGAGAAACACGTACATGTCTCTACCCGTGTGGACAAAAATAGGCCATTTGCAAAGCCAAATTGCCACCCATTTTGCACATACCTAAGTAAACTCAATTGGTACCATTTTAAGTCACAAATATGCAGTCAAAGTTCATCAACCAAAACATAATCAAACCATATCCATTTCAACTAAAATCAATACTCAAATCCATACCATTTACCTATTCAAGTACCAATCAATTTATATTGTTTTACTAAGCATAATTTATATATATAGTTCATCCAACTAAACCAATCCAAATATACATAATCACTTTAACCACATTCATACAAGACAGGTCTATTACCAAACATTAAAATAGAACCATTGCATATTCATAAAACATTATCAAGTTCATCATTTTATGCCAACTCAAATGGCCAAAATACACATCCATCAAACAAACTAAATTCACACAAGCCTCTACATGCCATATACCATATATACATAACTTCAAAAGTACCAATACAGATGATCGATAGTGCGATGAAGTCTCTAACGATTCCCGGATCTAAGCTACTTTCACAGAACTATAAAACATCAAAAATTAAATAGAGTAAGCTATAACGCTTAGTAAGTCTGTATCTGAACATGAAATAATCACAACATTCATTAGCAATTAAAAATGGATAATATCATAAACATTCAAAGCATCAAGTCATGAGCTATCATAGAATTTATCCCTATTATGATTCATGAGTTCTCAACTTCATCTAACTTGATACTTGAATAGTTTTTCGTACATACCTGTACCGATACATTTCTATTTCTCATCAATACTCTTATTAAACCGCTCTATTTTGTAAATGCTTACGATACAAATTCATCGAATTTTTTTAATGCCATAGTTCAACTATGGTCTTACACATACATTACCAAGGCCTTGTCTTGGTCTTTCATTCACATGCCATAACCCGATTATGGTCTTATTATTCGATTGCCATAGCCCAGCTGTGGTCTTATTCGACAACATGCCTTACTTAATTCATACATTTCATTTAATATGTCAACATTTATCCAATAGAATAATTACTATCTCAATTTCATCTATCAAATAGATAGGTACACATTTAAGTTCAATTATATGAACTTACCTCGTATTCGGAATTGTCGTATCGGGTCGACTACTCGATAACTTTACTTTTCCCCCAATCTAAATTTGAATTCTTTCTTTCTTGATCTATATGAATTCAAAATTGACTTATTCAATCACATATTCTTTCAATTTAGTCCAAAAATACACACTTGGGCATTTTTACACATTAGCCCCTAAACTTACACATTTAATCAATTTAGTCCCTATTTCACAAATACGCAAAATTCACATAATTTCTTTAACCCAAGCTTGGCTGAATTACATATAGGTCCTTAGCAGCCCAAAAATTTCATTTATTTCACATTTCATTCCTTCAATTTGCATATTTCACAATTTAATCCCTATTTGACACTTTTGTCAAAAATCACTTTACAAAACATGTAAAACTATCATCAAGCTTTCATATTTCAACATTAAACATAAAATAAAACATAGATTCAACAATAGAAACTCTCAAAATCTTTAACAGTTTCAAAATCTAAGTTACATGCTAGCTAGATTGAGCTACAACGATTACAAAAATATAGAAATAATAAAAAAATCAAGCTAAAACCGTACCTTAATCAAGCTAGGAGTTGGCTGAATATCACAAGCCTTAAAATGTTTTCTTCTTCCTCTTATTCCGGTTGAAAAGATGATAATATGAACAATTATTTCCTTTTATTTTATTAATATTAACCTTATTTATCAAATACCAAATTTATCCTTAGTTTATAACATTTTTAAACACATAAATGTTATCCATAATAGTCCACTATCATTTTAAATGGTTTAATTACCAATTAAGACCATCATACTTAAAATCCAAAGCTATTTGACACTTTTAGCAAGTAGAATGCAACTTTTGCATTTTACATTATTTAGTCCTTTTTCTCAAATTGACTAATTAAACGATAGAATTAATTCACAAAATTTTCACACATATCAAATAACATGCTGTAAACACCAAAAGTAATATTAATATAATTTTTTGACCTCGAATTTGTGGTTCTGAAACCATTGTTTTGATTAGCTAAAAATGGGTTGTTAAACATCCTCTATGTTCATACACAACCATGGTATTAAATGCAACTTAGAGCAGACACACATGTGGTTGGAGCAAGTAACACAACATTATCGATCACCCAAACGTAGAGTACAAAAACTCACATTATTTCCTTGTCCTCACCAACTTAGCTTTTCCAAACGCCAAAGCCTTATTCGTCCTAACAACTAAGCATGACAACCATGTATCAGCTGAACCAAAGTTGTTTAAACTTTAAAAATCAAAATCCATAATTATACAAAAGCTTTTCAAGAATTCTTACTTCTTTTTCCTTTAATCCACGAGCACAGGGAGGCTGAGAGGCTTACCAGCTTGTCAAGTTCTCTTCTTCCTAGACTCAAATCTCACATTTACTACCTCATGTAAAGTTTTCATGAAATTCTTCTTCTTCCTCAGAGCAATTGATGAAGATGTTGCAGACGAGAAGGAGATTACTAGTTAACTCAGGAGAATTCTTCTCACTCCACACACAAATATATATATCCTAATTTTACATGGTCTCATTAGTCCATTGTAGCCATCCATTGCTAATAATTCTATATTCCACTAAGGAGCCAACATGTTCTAATCTAACTAAATCAGATTTGAAATCCAACTATTCACAATTTAGCCACTAAAATTTTTGGATTTCTTATAGAGCCCATCAATTGACAATTTTATACAATTAAATCCTAACTTTCTTTTAATTTTGGGACATCAGAGAAAACTAGGTCTGACAAAATATGTATTACAGTGTTAAATATTTTTATTTAATGATACTTTAATATGAATTGCAATTTAATGATAACATATGATATTTTGGAGTTGTTTGGTAGCAACGAGCATAGTCCACTTAGCATGCAAATATGTTTCTATGCGCAGGTAATCAAGAAGTAAGCTTACATGGAAATCAAGCAAGTGTTATTAGGGGATTCTTTGGTTATAGACATTGACTTTATAATGTGTTTGGAGTTTTTGTTTGGTTTTGAGCATGTATAAGACCCTAAAGTGGATTTTGAACTTGGAACGATTGCATGTTTGTTTATATGTTGGACATAGCATATTTGAGATTATATAGCATGTTGGTACTTTTTATATGCTTAAAATTAAAATTTAACATCAAATTGTATGTTAAGTATTTTGATGTTGTGTTTAAATTTAACTTAAGTAGCTTAATTTTCATCTACTGTGTTTGGAAGCCTAAATTTGAATGTTTTAGACTTAATTTGATATGTTAAATGTGCTTGAATGGCTTTGGCACATGTTAAACCTTGTTTTGTTTGGAGAGAAAAAATATGGCCCATACTGGCATTTCTACAAATTTCCTTGGTTTTGGGTATGAGGTATAAGAACCTCTTCAGAAAGTATCAAAACATTGTATGAGGGATCAATACTTAGTCCATGGTATTAGTATGTGTAATTAGATTGCCTCACATGTATAGGGACCAGTACCCCTGTAAATGTCTGTTTAAATTTCTAGTATAAGTACTGATATATTAAGATAAGATATCAAAACTTGTCCTTGTTTTTTATATTTGAGGTCTCAAAATTTGTTCCAAAGGTCATTTTCATTGTATCTTTACTTAGTTATCATTTAGGAAGTACTAATGCTTGTAAATGTTATTAAATCAAGTTTAATATGTAACATCCGAAACCCAATCCTTAAGAAGGACCCAGGATTGGCACACCACTACCTTAAAATATTTTCCTAATAAATTTGTACTAGCATGGTCTTCATAAAAATACAGTTCAAATAAATATGAATTGTAAATCCTTAGCTAAATAAAAGTTAAATAGGGTTATTCATTTCCAAGGAAACTGAAAAACATAGAAGCACTTAAAACCATATTTGGTGTAAACCTATATTTAACTACATTGGCATATACATATACATATAATTAGACAAACATTAATCATTCAAGGTAAATAATTTGATAATTTGTAAAAACATAATCACTTCATTGAGGTTTTATTGAAATAGTGATTTAAAAAAAATAGCTTTAAAATATAAAATTCAGTCTTTGAATGACATCATCTTGACACCACCCCCATGCCATGCATAATATGAAATGCTTAGAAATCTCACAGAATAGATGTCCTGTAACAACCTATTTTTTAGTGGAGTAGGAAACAGTAGTTTCAAGGCCACCAATCCAACGAGTAAGCTCGTAAATATTATTATTTAATATTTATGAGTCAAATATGGTTTTAAAAAGGATTTTTTTATGGTAAATTATGTGATATAAACGATTTATTAAGTTCAAGTGGTAAGAACCTAAAGTCAAGTGGTTTTAGAAAATGAGGTATCGGGACCTCATTTATATAAACCGAGCTGTAAATAATTTTATAAAAATTTGCAAAGTGTTATTAAGGTTCTATTAAAGTTTCGTTAAGAATTTTTAATGTTTCGAGAGTTAATTATGCGAAAATTGTAAAAGTTGAAAAAGTCAATCGCTACTAATTTAAAGGTGTTAATTGATTAAAGATTTATAATGAGGTGGCCTTAATAAATAATTAAACCATCCTTAAAATAGTGGGATGGTGGATGCTTTAATTTCGTTTAATTTTAAGGTTTTATATGTTATTTTATTAATAAAATAAAATAAAAGGTTAATAAAATAAAGAAAACATAATGTTTTCTCCCCCATTTGCTTTTCATCATCGAATGTATCAAAATAGAAAGGGAGAAGCTTCAAGCTTCCGCCTTTCTTTGGATGATGCATGTAAGTCCATTTTGAATTCGTTTCTCGAAATTTTTATGTTTTTGAGATCGTTGTAATTAGGTCTAGCTAGCCCGTACCTTCGATTTTGAAATTGTTAAAGATATTGAATGTTTTTATTGATAAATATTTGTGATTTTAGATCTAAATAATGAATTTTAAGTGTTGGTTGATGTTTAAAAGTATATTGTTAAGTAATTTTGATGAATTTACCGATTAGGGACTAAATTATAGAAATAGTAAAAATACAAGGTTTTGATGTGAAATTATTACAAATTTGGGATGTATTTGGTTCCATGAATATTTGGCTGATATGAATTTGCAATAAAAATGGTTAATTTGCTTGTTTTAGGCTCAGGGACTAAATTGAATAAAAGTAAAATGTTAGGGGTAATTTTGAAAAATTTTCAAAAATGACTAAATGCATAAAATAAATGTTTTACTATCTAAATTCATAAATTGAATAAAATTATTAATTTAGATCAAAATCGAGTGGAAAATCAAGGAGAATGGAAAATTATCAAAAAGCTCCTATACTTTGACATTTCTGCGATATAGCCAGGTAAGTTCGTATGAACTATTATCATTTAATGGTTGATTAAATTGAATGTTTAATGTATGGTTCCATTGAAAATGAATCAATATATATATATGTTATTATGAAATTTATCATGTAAAGAAATAATGGAAAATTCAACGATGTACGACGACTATCGAGTCCCATTTGAACCTTAGGAATGTATAGGATACAAATGACATGTCATTAGGGTTACCATGTTTCGGTGCTGGTGTTGAATGTCTTCCTGATGACTGAGTTTCAGCATTTGTTGCGGATACTCGACAACGTGCGTGAGTAGCATTGTGTAGCTACGTCCTGACCAACAACTTGTGAGAGTAAACCCATTTATAGCTTGAGTGACCATCTATGTAAAGGAAAAGGAAAAGGAAAAGGAATGGTTTCGACCATATGTTTAGCACACTTTGTGTGAGCTTTCCCGTGTATCCAATATTATTCTAAGTGGTTCAACGGGCATGAAAAGGGAAGGAACGGTAAGTATTCAAATGACTTATGTCATGAATATATGAAAAGGAATAAAAAGGTAAGGTTCAATGAAAGTATGTTTATGTTAATGAAATTGATGATTTCAAATGATGTTGTTCATGTATATATGACTTGCCTTATGTTATTTCAAGTGATTTATGAGTTGGTGCTCTAACACGTGTTATTGGTGATGCTTAGGCTTGTGCCAAGCTATTGGTTGGATTGTATTATGTTTACTTATAAAGTTATGCATTGAAATGGTAAGTGTTCAAATGGAAATATGCTTATGTTCATGAAAAGGTGGTAAGGATTAAAGTATGTAATTTCTTACGAAATGGTTTACCATGTAGTTTATTCCAAAAGAGCTATGTTTAAATGCACTAGGTTGTAGTCATGGTTGATGTTATGCTTATGTATTGTATGTTATGCATATGAAACGGGTGAGGAAAGGTAATGAAATGGTAAGTTCATAGTTGAATTGTAATATGATGAAAAAGGGATTGATGAGTTGAATGATGTACTTATATGAGAAACTTACGTATGCTATGGATGAATTTACCTAGTTTATGAATGAATATAAGAATTAGTGAATTGATGATTTTATCTAAGTTAATGCTAAGTACATGAAATGGAAAGTAAGAAGATGGAATGGTAAATAAATAAAGGAAGAAGTTCATAGTATTACGAAAAGGTTAATGATGGTGTAAAATATCTTATAAAATCCTATTATGTTAGGAATAAAAAATACATATAATGATAATAGACTACATATGATGATAATAGACTTACTCATTTGTGAGTTGATGTTATATAGTTTTTAAATCTTGAGGCATTGATATAGGTTAAAATTTAACCTATAAAGTTCATTATTGAAATGAAATGTTATGTTTAAAGTTTATACGAGCTTACTAAGCATTCATTGTTTAAGTATTTATTTTCCTTTACAATACAGATTATTGGAAGCTTTATCGAGTTGGAAACTTGTCAGAGATCTAACGCACTATCCAATGATTATATTGGTAGATTTTGATGTCTTGATCAAGGTTATAATGGCATGTATAGGTGGACTTGTGGCAGGGGCGAAGTCAAAACAAATTTTTAGGGAGGCCAAATGAAATTTTAATTTTTTATAGTCTATATATTTATAATTTTTAAAGAATTAAATTGAATTTTTATAATTTTAGGGGGACCAAAGTGTAATTTCACCTTTACTAATTAATTTTTTTTTTAAAAAGTAAGGGGCTAAATAAAAATTTTACATTTTAGGGGGGTCGACGCCCCTGCCAGCCCCCCTAAATCCGTCCTTGACTTGTGGTTTATGGTAATTGATGAGTTTGGCATGTATATGTCATTTTGGTTGATGTAAACTTGGTACATTTGATGCCTTATTGATGTGTGTTATTTTGATAATGTGTTAATGCATGTTTAAATGGCCAAAGTGATAGGTGATGAATTGATTTCAACATGGTCAAGATATGGTTTACTTTGGAAAGGTTTTGAACTAGATGTTCATGATGTAAATATGGTATATAAATGTCGATTGTTGGTACCATTTGGAAATGGTTGGTTTGTGTCATTTAGGTGGTTATGAAGCATGTGAGGAACGATCCAAATGGTAAGGTTCTTTTGATATGGCATGAATCTAATATGGTATGGTTGATATGTGTCAATTGTGATATGTTTTGGTATGGGAACAAGTTAGTTGATAAATGGTTAAGTGTGCACATGTTTAGGTATCTTTGATGTATGTAACTGTGATGCCTATATGGCATATTTCTTGTATGGATTATTAGCCTATTGTATGGACCTTTTTATGCAATTTTTGAGCATGTTTAGAAGCCTTGATCATGTGTGCAAAAGTACTTAGGCTTGTGCTTGAGAAAGGTGAAAGAAATGGCTTAATTTTAGCCATTTTCTTGTCCACATGGCCTAAGACACGAGTGTGTGTCTCAACTGTGTATGACACACGGTCATTTGACACAGCCGTGTGTCCCTTGTAGGTTTCAAAGGGTTGCAAGTAAAGAAGTTACATGGCCTAGCACACGGCTTGGCACAAGGGCGTGTGAGGCCATTTTGAGAATTACATGGCCTCGCACACGGGCATGTGGCTTGGTCGAGTGACCCAAGTCACGATCACAGACACGGGTTGGAACAAGGCCGTGTATCCCTACTTTAAATGTCCACACGGCCGTGTAACCCCTACAGTGTGAATTTTTTCATCTCTCTCCATAAAGTTTTAAATGTTTTTTATTTAGTCCCGAATCATTTCTAAATTGTTTCTAAGGCCTCGAGGGTTCTAATTAGGGGTGCTATACATATGATTGATTGGATTTTGCAATGGTTTTGAAATGTTGGAAATGAATGATTTGAGTTACGTTTTTTCGGTAATGCTCCATAACCCTATTCCAATGATGGATACGGGTTAGGGTTGTTACATGTCCTCTGGCGTAGTCTTCGAGAAGCCCTTTACTTTGTCAGCGATCCTGAGAAGGAAATGTAACTAAATAAGTTCACAAAACTTAGTGAGTTCTAAAGCAAATATCTCAATAAATATGTATGTTATATAAATAAACCTTTCCAACTCAGCAAGTCATATAGTTCGCCCGTTGACGAATACCATTCACAAACAAACTTTACTACAAATACTATTCCTTTGGTACATACACTATGCCTATGCAACCATGTAGACTGTCACATCTTGAAAATCGGGTTAGTAGAATTGGGCATTAAATTATGGGCTCAGAGAAAAATCAGTTTTTGTGTTGTAGAAGCTAAAATAGGATAAAATAATTTATTAATTAATAATAGTAATAATTAATTAATTAAAATGGTAATAATAAAATAATTGGATCATTTGTATAGGTTAGTAGGGACTAAACCAAGATAGTGGTTAAATTTGAGGTTAAATGTGTAAATTAAGACTAGAAGTTAAAAATGAGAGCTATTAGGACAACAGAGAAATATGAGAGGACTTAGAGGGTAAATAACCTAATTTTTCATGAAGTTGGTTGGCTATATAAAAAGCCACCCATCACCCATTTTTTTTTTGTTTCCTTCTAAGCTTTCCTCATTTTTAAAATTTGTTAAATTTAGATTGGAAATCTTCTCTAAAAAATTTTAGCATCTTCTATATTTTCTTGGCATCCAAACACCCTCTACTTCTTCAATTTTGCAAGAAAATTACTCTTTATTCTCTAATTTCTTACCTAAACTTAGCTCGTTTTTCCTCAATTATTACAAATTTGTGGAGGTTTTTGAACTAAAGGTAAATCTATTATTTTCTTATGTATTAAATTTTTATTAGGTGTTTTTTATTCAAAAGATATAGGCTATAAAATTAAAGATCCATGGTTTTAAAGCTATCTTTTGCATAAAAATGGTTAATCTTGTAATAAAGAGCTAAGAGATTTTTTAAAAATTATATTCATTATATTTTGAGAAGATTAAGAGTTTTACAAATTAAATTTAACAAAATCTTTAAGTAATTGCATGAATTAAATGGTTTTCTTTTGAGAATGATGATGAACGGTGGTTTTTTGAGAAAAGTATTGTCTAGTAAAATTGAGTTGAATTGTCGGCCTAAATCTGTAATTAGACACAACTTAAGGGGTTAGGAGGTAGAAATTAAAGATTTAATTAAGTTAAAAATAAGAAATTAAGCGAAATAGATTGTACGAAATTAGTCGAATAAGTATATGTGAGTGAAGAGCTATTGTATGAACACAAAGAGAGTAAGCTAGATTGTTTTTGAATGCTTATTAATATTTATATTTTTGTACAAAGTTGAAAACATTGGTGGAGCCTTAATAAACTATGATAAAGGCAAATAGAAAGTTGTCTAGTTCGACGAGCCATGGTGAGCTACAGGTGAGTGCATTTGTAAATTGTGTTTTAGCATGAATTGTAACATCTTCATTTTGGGCCTTGTCGAAATAGTGGTTTCGAGACCACAAATCTGAAGTAGAAATGATTATTTTATGAATGTGTTGAGGTCTATGATATGTTTGCATGATTGTATGAAAGTTTCGTTAAGAAATTTTGTGGATAGAGTGTCCAATTTGATTTTTAAGACTAAATTGCAAAAGTTGCAAAATATGTGATTCTAGAAGCTTTAAGCATGAAATAGCAATGGATTATTAATTAGAGGTCCTTAAATAGAATTTGACCAATTTCTATTTTTATGGACAAAAATGAGCATGAATATGGAAAATTTGAAAGTTCAGTAAAAAGGGTATTTTGGTCATTTGGTTAATAAAAGAATTAAAAGGGAAAGTGAAGTAAAAATCTCGTCCATCTTCTCCACCAAGTGCCAAAATTTCTAAGGAGCCATAGCTAGGGTTTCTTCACTTTCCAAGCTTGATAGTAAGTGCATCCTAGCCCTATTTTTAATGTAATGCCCTGTACCCGAGACCGTCGCCGGAGTCGAACACGAGGTGTTAATAGACTTAATTCATTACTTAAACAGCTCAAACAATTTATTTTTAAAATTTTCAGTCAAGCTAACAATCTGCGTCATAGTCTCTTAAAAATTCATATCTCAAGTTACGAAACTCAAAATCCAATTCTGTAAATTTTCCCTGAAACTAGACTCATATATCTATTTACTAATTTTTTTATAGAATTTTTTGTCGAGCAAATTAGTACATTTTATTAGTTAAATTCTCCCCTATTTCAGAGTTTGACTTCTCTGCCCTCTGTGTATTACAAATCAGATATCTCCCTATACAGAGTTTCAATGACTATACCGTTTGTTTCTAATAAAACTAGACTCAATAAGGAATCTGTACATATAAATCATAACTTCTAATTATCTTTGAAAAATTTATGGTGAATTTACAAAGTCAGAATAGGGGATCCAGAAATCGCTCTGGCCCTGTTTTACAAAAATTTAAACATCTCATAAAATATAACTCATATACCTGTTTTGTTCCATCCATATGAAAATAGACTCACAATTATTCAATTCCATATATTATTCATTATCTATTTGTATCTCTACTATTTTTAGTGATTTTTCAAACTCACGTCACTGCTGCTGTCTAAATCTATTTTATGGTAAATTTTACCTATTTCATGGTTTCCATGGATTAGCTAGCAATCTAGCATACATAACACCAAATATGATCATGATTAGCCATTCCAATGGCTAATCATTACCAAGCATTTCGATACCACTCAATAACCATATCATAAGACCATATACACATAATGATTATAATGCTATACATGCCATACTCAAAATATACAAGCCATTATGCCAAGATGGTATACGGATAGTGTGAGCGTGCCTCCGACCGTTTCCGATTTCCGAGCTGGCTTGTCAAAACTACAAGGAATGAAAAGGAGGGAGTAAGCATAAATGCTTAGTAAGTTCACATGTAAATAGCAAGTAACACAACTATATAAGCAAACATAAAACATCATTTGCATACTCATCACCGAGACATTCATATCACATTTTCATTTACCATCTTATCATATTGTTGTTATGTTGAGTTTTCAACCCGAGGGTTAAGTACATACCTGTTCAAAGTATTCATTTCACAACACTTACCAAAATGTCCCTTTCATCTTGAGTATTCCTCCATTTTAGTAAAACTTTACCCGTTGAACACATCGGAATATAATTCGGATACATGGAAAGTTTGCACATAAGTGCCACATATGTAGCCAAGCTACTATGTAACCCGCCCATAAGCGAACTCGGACTCAACTCAACGAGTTCGGGCGTTCGCATCCATAGGTGAACTCGGACTCAACTCATCGAGTTCGGATTCCTAGTTACATTTCACGAACTCGGACTCAACTCAACGAGTTCAGACATTCGCATCCATAAGTGAACTCAGACTCAACTCAACAAGCTCGGATGCTCAACCATCCTAGTGACATGTCACTTGTATCCTAATCTATTCCTAAGGTTCAAACGGGATTTTCCTCGAACACATCTCCTTGCCATCTTCCGTAAAATACCGAAACCAATACTCGGTAGTACTTTATATTTAACAATTAATACACATAATTTGCATTTTATTCGAAAATAACCACAAAGCATAATATTTCATGATAATAATCAGCATCATATCATATAAATAACATTAAATTTCTTAAAATGACAATTATGTTACTACATTTACACATGAACTTACCTCGTATGCGAAAATGGCTACTTTTACCATTTCGTCCACAACTTGGTATTTTCCCCATTTTAGCCCGAATTTTAGTTTTCCTTGCTCTATCATTTAAAATATAGTCTAATTAGGACTCACATTATTCAAATTGACCCAAAATCATATTTTGGAAAAATTACAATTTTGCCCCTAAACTTTTTCATATTTACACTTTTTTCCCAAAGCTCGTAAATTAAATTTCAGCCTATTTTCTCATGTTTTATGACATGCTGATCATTTTTCCCTTCTATGGCAACATCAAATTCTCACTCTAACATGTACTTATGACTATTAGGTATTTTTACCAGTTAAGCCCTTTTGCTAGTTTTTGCTTAAAACCGAGTACCACAAGTTGTCTAACATAATTTAAAACCTTATATTCTATCATAAAACACCAAAATACACAAATTTCACCTATGGGTATTTTTCCAAATATAAACCCTAGGTTAAATTATTGCTAGCATAAGCTTAATCGAGTTACCGGGACTCCAAAAACGTAAAAAACTTGAAAAACGGGGCTAGAATGGACTTACAATCGAGCTTGGAAGCTTGAAAAACCATAGCCATGGTTTCTCCTTGCTATATTCGGCCATGGGGTTGAAGATGAGCAAAATTGGCTTTTAATTTTGTATTTTAATTCATTTTACCCCTAAATGACCAAAATGCCCTTACTACTAAACTTACCAAAATTCCATCCATGTCCAATTTTTGTCCATAGACTTAGAAATTGGTAAAATTGCTATTTAAGACCTCCTAATTAATATTTCAAAACAATTTCATACTAGAAACTTCT
Organism: Gossypium hirsutum; assembly: GCF_007990345.1. Lineage (NCBI taxonomy): Eukaryota > Viridiplantae > Streptophyta > Magnoliopsida > Malvales > Malvaceae > Gossypium > Gossypium hirsutum. The sequence continues at coordinate 23,134,028 of NC_053432.1, read as the reverse complement.
AGAATTAAAGTTTTACAAATTATTCGATTTAGTCCCTAATTTCAATTTAAGCACTTTATGCATAAAATTTCTTCACAAAATTTTCACACAATCATGCAATCATATCATAGACCTCAAAATAATCATAAAATAATTATTTCTATCTCGGATTTTTTGGTCACGAAACCACTATTCTGACTAGGCCCAAAATCAGGATATTACATTTAATGTTCTTTAGATTTTTGAAGTTGTTATCAACCGATCTAGCCATTTCTACCATTTATTTGAGCTAGGGTTGATGTTTAGGGTTTGACCTATGTGTGACATGCATGTATTTTAATGTTTCATGGTAGATTATGAAAGTTTGATGTGTGATAAACATCTTTTACTAAGCGATTTTTGATGAAAACACCTAAAAATGCTTATTTGTAAAAGTGGTAAAATAGGTGATAGAAATGTGATTTGATGAAAAATGTCGACTGGCATAAGCATGATATAGGTTTGGCTAGGCTTAGGTAACAAAGAAAATGAGTACATTTCATTTTACAAACCTAAGGACTAATTTGTAAATATGTGAAAGTTTAGGGGCAAAATCATAATGTTGCCAAAGTATGTTTTTGAATTGATTTGAACTATGTGATAATTAAATGAGCTAAATTTTTTATTATAGATCAAGAAAAAACAGAGTCCGGACCTAGACAGGGGAAAGAACAAGGTTGTGGACTAAATCGAATTAAGTAGTCATATTTTGTACCGAGTTAGGTTCATATGTAAATAATGCAATATTATGATTATATTTTAATGGCTTAATATTGTATGAATTTTATAATTGATTTGATGACCACATTCGACAAGTTCCAACAAGAGAGAGAAAATCCCGTTTGAACCTTAGGAATAAAATAGGATACGAGTGACATGTCACTTAGACCCCATGTGATATATATGATTATGTGAATTCGGGTTCTGGTCATGTACATCCTACCAGTGGCTAGGTAGTTTGACATGTGCTGCGAATACCTGACAGCTTGTGTGAGTAGCCCATGTAGCTACGTCTTGACCGTCAACTTGTGTGAGCAGACCTGTGATTAGCTTGAGAGCGGTCTTTTATGTGAAATGAAATATGAGGTAGCTTTAGCTACATATGTGGCACTTGTGTGCAAAGACTATCCATGTATCCGTTTAGTATTCCAAGTGTTCAACGGGTATGCCAAAAACGAGAAAGAGTATGTTAAGTCATGAATTGGTACAGGTATGTACAAGAAACTCACATGAATGAGCTTGTTAAGTGATGAGCTTTTGATAAGATTAATATTGATAAAATTATGCTTATGAAACTATGATGATAAATATGTGATTTATGTTAAGTTAAATTGTATAATACTCGTCCTAAATGTTGCTTAGCATTGTTTATTATTGCATGTGAACTTACTAAGCCTTATGCTTACTCCCTTTCCTTTCCATTTTCTTATAGTATCGCCAAGCTAGCTCAGGAATCAAAGGAAGTCGGAGCTGGATTCACACTATCAAATTAATCTTTTGGGTATTCATGATTTTACATTTTGAGTATGGCATGTATAGGGGACTTGGTCTTTTTCTGTTTACATGTCATATTGGTTTGGCCAAGTGTGTTGGCTTGTAATGGTAATTGATTCATTTTTTAAATGGAATATGGTATTGGCTAATATTGGTTAAATATATATATACAAGTAATAATACCTTTCATGGATGTCGTTATTGCATGGATTGTGATGATAAATATAAGATGTTGTATGTGATAGGAAATAGTATGAAATTGATGTGTGGATGTCTTAGTTGTGGTTGAATTGGTAGTGTGTATATGCTGTGTTGTTTGATGCTGTGTAGGTTGGTGCAAGTAAGGGTGGCAAAAAGGCTTGGTAAATAGCCTTATTTTTTGTCCACATGGGTAGATGCACGGGCGTGTGTCTAGGCCGTGTGTAACACACGGCTTATCGTATAAGTGTGTGATTCGGCCGTGTGTCCCCTGTATTTTAAAAATTTAGCTTCAAATTGGCCACACAGGCAGAGACATGGCCGTGTGTCTCAGCCGTGTAAAGTACACGACCCAGGAACATGGCATGTGCCCAGGGTGTGTGAAGTCTGCACCTATTTTAGGAAAAATTATGAAAATTAAATTGCCCACAAGGCCTAGCACACGAGCGTGTGACTTGGTCGTGTAACCCTATTTTGTTGATGACATCATAAACAGAGAGTTACACGGGCTGAGGACAAGGGCGTGTGTGACCACACGGCCTACCCACATGGGCGTGTGATCCTCCAAAGTATGAAAATTTTCTAAGTGTTGGGAAAATTTCCAAAGTTCTCGGTTTAGTCCCAAATAGCTCCCAATGTATGCTTTAGGCCTTGTAGGCTCGTATAAGGGATGACACGGATGTTTTTGAAAAGTTCCAAATTTGGGTGGAAATTCATGTCTCGGTTTTGAATGTTTGGTTGAGTTTAAGTCCGGTAATGCCTTGCATCCTGTTTCGACATCAGATACGAGTAAGGGGTGTTACATTTAGTGGTATCATAGCTACGGTTTAGTTGATTCTCGGACTAACGTAGTGTGTGTAAGAGTCTAGCTATACATGTCGTATATATATTGTGATAGTGTGGTGACTCTTGACAAATTTAAAATTTTGTTTTCATATAGTAAATGGATCTCGACCGAGCCATGGTGAATGATGTAGGAAGTAATGCACCGGCTCCTGCCCAAGAGGCAGCGCCAGTTGAAAGTAGACCTGTAACTGTGAGTCAGGGAGGAGGAGAAAGGGATAGAGAAGCCTTTCTTCATATGATGAATTCATGTATACGGAGTTCGTTCGAACGAACCCGAACGTTCAACCCCCTCCACCCCCACCAAATCCTTAATCTATCTCTATAACCCCCCAAGTTATGGAAATGTTAAGAATAAACAAGCCTCCGGTTGACAAAATTCATAAATAAGAAGCCGAAGAATTCTAAGCCAATATAGATGATGATCCCAAAAGGTCAAAGTTCTGGCTCGAGAACACCATCAGAGTATTTAATGAGTTGTCTTACACACCTGAGGAATGTATGAAATATGTTGTGTCACTCCTAAGAGACTCGGCTTATCAGTGGTGGAACACCCTTGTTTCGATTGTACCAAGGGAGAGAGCTAATTGGGAATTCTTCCAAGAAAAGTTATATAAGAAGTTCATTAGCCAAAGGTTTATTGATCGGAAAAGAAAGGAATTTCTTAAGTTAAAACAGGCCTGAATGACAGTAATGGAGTAAGAGCGTGAGTTTGTAAGACTTAACAAGTACACTAGGGAATGTGTATCGACTGAGGCCATCATGTGTAAGAGATTTGAAGATGGATTTAATGAAGATATCCAATTGTTGGTTGGTATTCTTAAACTGAAAGAATTTGTGATACTTGTAGAGAGAGCTTGCATGGCCGAGAAATTGGCTAAAGAGAAAAGAAAGGCTGAGATCGAAGCTAGGGACTCAAAGAAGAGACCTATGAGTAAGTCGTTTCTGTCTTCATCAAAGAAGTCGAGGGATTTCTATTCTTGTTCCAATGCTTTTGTTGGGCTCTCAAATAGAAATCAGAATAAACAATATTCAGGTTCAAAAGCTCAAACCACTTCGATTGCTAGTGTTGGCAATGCTTGACCAAATAGATTAGAGTGTCCGCATTGTGGTAGACGTCACCTTGGTGAGTGTTGGATGAATAATCGGGCATGTTTCAAGTGTGGTTCAAAGAATCACTTTATCAAAGATTGCTCTGATATGGTTGAGAAAGAAAAAATTCAAAGTGCAAAATTTGGTAATACTGCTACTAGAGGGAGGCCACAGAGAAATCTGGGAAATGGGGCAAGTAGCAAGAGTGCACCTAGAGATTTGGCTGTGAGATTTAAGGGTAAAGCACCTGCGAGGACTTATGCCATTCATGCTCACGAAGAGGCTTCATCTCCTGATGTGATTACGGGTACTTTTTCTCTCTGTGATACTCATGTTTTTGATTTGATTGATCCGAGATCAAACCATTCATATGTTTGTATGAAATTGGTATCTTGTATGAATATGTCCATTGAGTCTACAGAATTTGTGATAAAAGTGTTGAACCCTCTAGGCAAGCATGTGTTAGTTGACAAAGTATGTAAGAATTATCCTTTGATGATTAGAGGTCACTATTTTTTGGCTAATCTTATGCTTTTGCCAATTGATGAATTTGATGTAATTCTTGGTATGGATTGGTTGACCGTTCATGATGTGGTAGTAAATTGTGGAAGAAAAATTATTGAGTTGAAATGTGAAAGTAGTGATATTCTTCGGGGTTGAGTCAGATGAATCGGATAGATTGCCAATTGTGATCTCTTCTATGATTGCTCAGAGGTATATGAGAAAAGGGTGCGAATCTTATCTTGCCTTTATGATGAATACCAAAGTATCTGAGTTAAAGATTGAGTAAGTGCCGGTAGTATGTGAGTATTCGGATGTGTTTCCAGAAGAGTTGCCTGGATTGCCTCCAGTTAGAGAACTGGAATTTGGTATTAAGTTAGTCCCTCGCACTGCACCTATTTCGATTGCTCTGTACAGAATGGCTCCAACAGAATTAAAAGAGTTTAAAGTTCAGTTCCAAAAGTTGACGAATAAAGGTTTCGCGAGACCTAGGTTTTCTCCGTGTCGTGCACCAATATTATTTGTGAAAAAGAAAGACAGCTCTATGGAACTTTGCATTGATTACCAACAACTTAATAAAGTGACCGTAAAGAATAAGTATCTTTTACCAAGAATAGATGATTTGTTTGACCAAATGAATGGGGCCACATGGTTTTCAAAGATAGACTTGAGGTTTGGTTCTATCAGTTGAGAGTTAAAGACTCGGATGTGCCGAAAAATACATTTCGGACGAGGTATGGTCACTATGAATTTTTGGTTATGCCTTTTGGTTTAGCGAATGCTCCCGCTGTGTTTATGAACTTAATGAATCGGATTTTTAGACCATACTTAGATTGATTTGTAGTTGTGTTTTTATGCATGATATTCGTAACAGGTTTTAAAGATTTATAAATGAAACGTTCTTGAGACTAACTTATTATCACAATTAAGGCAAGTGTACCAATAGAACAATAGTATAGTTCAGCAAGACTGAATTGTCGAACCCAAAGGAACTACGAGTACTAGTATTTACTTCTTTTTTATTATCTAGCCTAAAATTTAAGAGTTTGGTTGTCTAAACTAATTACTAACTAAGAATGAACAGAAAGAAAAACTTGGGAATACTTTTGGGAAAATTCAATTGATTGAGACAATACCTAAGAACAAATCCACCTAGACTGCACTTATTATTTGACTCTGAATCAGACGATTTATTCATTTGACTTGATCCGTAGAAATCCCTAACTTATATTATTATCTCTCTCGAGACTAATAATGTCTAATCCAAGGTTGAATAATTGAAATCTCTTTCTAATTAACACCCTAGAATTGCATTAACTCGATCTATGAATTCCCTTATTAGGTATCACCCTAATCCGGTAAAATCTTGTCACCCTATCTCTAGGCATGCAATCAACTCCTCTTAATTATGACAAATTTACTCTTAGACAGGGTCTATTCCTCCTCTAAATAAGAGCTTAACTTGAATCAATATCCTGGAATATCAAAATAAGAATTAAGAACACATAATTAAGAACAAGTCAAATATTTATCATACAATTCAGATAATAATAACAAGATCTGTCTTAGGTTTCATTCCCCTTAGGTATTTAGGGGTTTAGTTCATACTTACGAAAGAAAACAACTCAAAAGCATAAAGATAACAAAACATAAGAAAACCCAAAACTCCTGAAGGAACTTGCAGGGAGATCTCCAGTCTTAATGATGAATCCGGCTCTTGAGATGGATCAATCGGCTTTCCTTGAGTAATTCCTTGCTTCCTCCTCTGCCTCCCCTTTCCTAAGTGCCTCCTCAAGTGTTTAAATAGGATTTGAAATGCCTAAGAGCCCTCAAAATTGGCCTTTTACGAATTGGACTAAACTTCGGTTTCGCAGGGAAATGCCCGTGTGACACACCTGTATGCGATTACTGAAGGCCGTGGTCAAGGCTGGTAAATGGGCACGGGCGTGTGATCCACCCGTGTAAGTCGTGCTTCGATCCTGCCAAATTGACATGGCTGTGTGACACGACCGTGTGAGGAAGTCCAGGCCGTGTTTTTTTCCCATGTGGGTCCATTTTCTCCGTTTTCGGTCTGTTTCTCGCTCTTTTTACTCTTCTATGCTCTCCTAAGTATAAAACATAAAATTAAAGGATTAGGAGCATCAAATTCACCAAAACTAAGGAGAAACCATCCATAAATGCGTTAGGCATGGGGAAAAATATGTACAAATTATGGTTTATCAAATACCCCCACACTTAAGCATTTGCTTGTCCTCAAGCAAAACCCTCAACTCACAATCAAAATAAATTCTTCTTAACTTATAATTCCTATTAATAATATCTCAAAATAATATATAAGTAATCATACATTGAGAATTTGACTGAAAGAACATCAAAGTTCCAAAACATTCAAAGTTGAGTATTTTATCATGAAAGCATAGGTGTCTACCCTCATCTAAGTAATTACCTTCGACTCAAAATATCACAGAGTTTCACATCCTCACTAAAGATACACTCAAATCACTAGAGGTGTTTAAGGACAATACATGAAGCACTCAATAGTCAATAATGAAAAGTCATTACCATAGGCTTGCATGAAAATCAAATCTCCACCACTATATATTGAAATGAACATCAATCAAAAGGTCTTTAAAGGGTTGTAACGTGGCTGTGGTTAGGGGGTGTGGTCACTAGCTGAAAGAAAAGGTTAGAATCGAGATTGGATTGAAAAATTTCCTAACTAGAAAATAATTAAACATCAATTGAGTACAAGTGAGCTTCTTTTCAGAAGATGGAATTTAGATACTGCGGCTCAACACTACCGAATTACTACTAATATGTAAGTATGAATTTTTTTTTAACAGCAAGTCAAATACATAGAAGAGCAAAACATAGCTAAGAAATTAGTTCAAATCAAATCTCAACAAAAATAGGGATCAAATTAAGGGATTTCAACAATAATGGTTTATGGGTTAATATTGAGGGTAAATCAAATAATGGCTTGTTAGGCTCAAAAGGGGTTTTACTAAGGGTTAATTATGAAGGTAGGTTTTTGTGGAGTGAATGGGTTAAACCTAAGTGCCTTTATCATTTTGACATATCAAATCAAATGGCGTGGTCTTGACATGCATAGTTAAGCAAGTTCTAGAATAACAATTCAATACTGACGCACTCAAAGCAACAATAAAAGTGAGCATGAAAGAAATAGTAGATGCTCTAAAGGCTCAAAATCTCACAAACATTATAGCTTTTGATGTTTATATTCTGTGAATTTCAACTCAAGATAATACCTAAACTTGGGAGAAACAACCTATAAAATTTTAAATTCAAAAGTCAACTTATCATGTTTGATTCTTTAATATCTTAAAGTTTAAACAATCAATGCATGAATGCCTAAGTTTTAATTCAAGACATATAAATAAAAATCATAAGTTAATTACAATTCATTCTAATAGTGATATGAGTGATTTACGTGAGAATAAGGCATAATTCAGAGATTTCTAATGATGATATAAAAGACCCCCCACACTTAAGATGTACATTGCCCTCAATGTACAAAGGTAGATATATTGAAAAAGATAGATTGATAATCATAAGATAGGGAGAGAAGTGAAACTTGCTGAATGATGAATGAATTCCTTGAACTGGAGCTTTGGAGAATGATCGGCGTGAGAGTGGAGGAGGATACTCCGGTGGTGGTAGAGGTTCATTAGTCCATAAGTCCTGCGCCAAAAGAATATTATATCTGGTGGTGGCTATGGTCGTGTTCGAACAGGACATGGCAATCATGGAGAACCTTTCCCAGTGGAGTTTTTAGTTCCTATACGACGATGAGCTTTGGAGCTCTTTATAACTGTGACAGAATCAGGAACTATAAGGAAGCATAATTACTCGTAATGAAATAGCTAAAATTGAAAATTGTAAAAACTCAAGGTAAAAAGTATAAACAGAAAATAAAAAGTAATTTCAAAATATAAAGATAAAGCTAAGATAGATAATAGGTGTTTATAGAGAAATTGGGGCACACAGCCGTGGGGCATGCCCGTGTGCCTTCACTTTATCCCATGCGTTTCATGGTTTTCAAAATTGGGCGCATCGGTGTACTCGGCCATGTTGCACAACTGTGTCAATCTTCATTCGCTTCTCCCATGCCCGTGTATGAAGGCACACGCCCGTGTTAAATTGACAAGTTTGCCTACGATTTCAAAACATGGGCGTGCGACGCGCCATTGTTATTTTGGCAGTTTCGCCCATGGCCATGTCGCACAGCCGTCGCAACTTATCGCATCCCGTGTTGGGGAAAAATTTTTGCCCTATTTTAACACAGCTGTATCATATGGCCGTGTTTCATCCTGTGGTATGTACACAGCCTACGGCATGCCCGTGTTCCTGGCCGTGTGGTCCTGAAAATCCTGTGTTCAGTGACTCAGTTAGTTAATTAAATGTTAAAGACTAAAATTTAAAGAAGTTAGAACTGTTAGTGCTTGGGGTGCCTCCCGAGAAGTGCTTGTTTATAGTCTAAGCTTGACTCTATGTTGTGGGTGTCTTTAGGTAACTTCATGGAGCCATATCTACTCCTTATCGTCTTTGAAATTCTCACCATTATACATTTTGAGACGATGTCCATTTACCTTAAAATTGCCTTGTGATGGATGACTTACCTCTATTGTACCATATGGAAACACAGTTTGAACTATGAAAGGACCTGACCATCATGATTTAAGCTTTCCAAGAAACAATTTAAGCCTCGAGTTATATAACAGGACAAGATCTCCAACTTCAAATTGCCTTCGTTGCTTCGAATGAGCGTCGTGGTGGCGCTTTGTCGCTTCTTTATATAAGCGCGAATTTTCATATGCATTGGCTCACCACTCATCTAATTTGTTCAACTGCATCAACCTGTTTTCACCTGTAATTTGGGGTCAAGGTTGAAAAATTTTATAGCCCAGAATATTTTGTGTTCCAACTCAAATGGTAGGTGACAACTTTTCCCATAAACAAGTCTGTAAGGTGATGTTCCTATGGGAGTCTTAAAAGTAGTTCTATAAGCCCATAAAGCATCATCTACTTTCATTGCCCAATCCTTCTTGTTTAATTCTACTGTCTTTTCTAGGATACGTTTAAGCTCTCGGTTCGCTACTTCGAATTGCCACTAGTTTGAGGGTGATAAGGGGTAGCTGTTCTGTGATGAACTCCGTATTTTTTGAGGGTTTCTTCAAATTGGGCGTTACAAAAATGAGTACCCCTATCACTGATAATTGCTCTAGTGTACCAAATCGAGAGAAAAGTTTCTTAAGGAATCATACTACTATAGCATTATTAGTAGGTAAAGCTTGGGCTTCAACCCATTTGGACATATAATCAACAGCAACTAAGATGTATTTATTCCCAAATGAACTAGGGAATGGATCCATGAAGTCGATACCCCAAACGTCAAATATTTCACATGAGAGCATCTATGTTTGAGGCATTTCATCACGTTTGGATATATTACCTGTCCTTTGACATTTGTCACAAGAAGTAACATACCTGTTGGCATCTTTGAATAGAGTGGGCCAATAAAAACCTGATTCGAGGACTTTATATGCGATCTTATTTCCATCGTAATGTTCTCCAGCAAGTCCTAAGTGGCAATGTTCCAAGATTTTCCATGCTTCTATCCTTGTAACGCATCTCTTAATGATTTGATCTACACATTTACGAAAAAAAAGGGTCTTTCCAGAAGAAGTTTTTCACATCAGTGAAGAATCGCTTCTTTTGCTGATGTGTCAACCCTTTTGGGATAATGTTAGTGGCTAAAAAATTTGCAATATCTACAAACCAAGGTACGTCAGAATCTGATATAACAAAAAATTATTTTTCAGGGAATGAATCATTTATTTCAATGTCATCTGGTTCTTTGGTACTTGAGTTTTCAAGCCTGGAGAGATGGTCAGCCCCAAGATTTTCAGCTCATTTCTTATCCTTAATCTCCAAGTCAAATCCCTATAGTAACAAAATTCATCGAATGGGTCGAGGTTTTGCATCAGTTTTAGTCAAAAGGTGGCGAAGAGTGGAATGGTCAGTATAACGAAAACTTTAGACAATATTAAATATGGTCTAAATTTATCGAATACAAAAACCACAGCTAGCAGCTCTTTCTCTGTGGTGGTGTAGTTTTCTTGTGCGGCTGTCAAAGTCCTGCTAGCATAATAGATAGGTTGAAAATGTTTATCTCTTCACTGTCCCAAAACTGCACCTACTGTAAAATCACTTACATCACACATTAGTTCAAAAGGTGAGTTCCAATCAGGTGCAATTATAATTGGAGCTTTAGTCATTTTATCCTTTAAAGTATTAAATACTTCTAAACACTCTTGATCGAAATTAAAAGGCACATCTTTTTCTAATAATTTAGTCAAAGGCTTAGCTATTTTAAAAAAGTCTTTAATAAATCTTCTATAAAACCCAGCATGTCCTAAGAAACTTCTAATAGCTTTAACCGAATTAGGGGGAGGTAGTTTTTCAATGTTTTCAATTTTAGATTTATCAACATCAATCCCTCTACTAGAAATTTTATGTCCTAACACAATTCCCTCTTGAACCATTAAGTGACATTTTTCCCAATTAAGCACAAGGTTTGTTTCCTCACATCTTATTAACACTCATTTTAAATTTTCTAGGCAAAGATGGAAAGAGTTACCAAAAATTGAAAAATCATCCATAAATACCTCCATAACGTCTTTTACAAGTTCGTCAAAAATGGCCATCATACAGCGCTAAAAAGTAGCAAGAGCATTACATAATCCAAAAGGCATTCTACAATAAGCAAACGTGCCGTATGGACATGTAAATGTCGTCTTTTCTTGATCTTCAAGAGCTATTGGGATTTGAAAATAGCTAGAGAGTCCATCTAAAAAGCAGTAGTACATGTGTCCTGACAATCTTTCCAACATTTGGTCAATGAATGGAAGGGGAAAGTGGTCTTTTCTTGTGGCACCATTTAGCTTCCTATAATCAATGCACATTCTCCAGCCTGTGAATTCCTTGTTGGGATTAATTCATTCTTCTCATTGGCTACAACAGTCATGCCTCCTTTCTTAGGAACAACCTGCACTGGACTCACTCAAGAACTGTCAGAAATAGGATAAATAATTCCAGCATCTAGGAGTTTAATTATGTCAGCTTTAACGACTTCCTTCATGTTGGGGTTCAGTCGTCTTGGGCTTGCACGCATGGTTTATATTCGTCTTCCATTAAAATTTTGTGGGTGCAAAAATAAGGGCTGATCCCTTTAATGTCAGAAATATTTCAAGCTATGGCCCTTTTATGCTCTCTTAATACTTGGAGTAATTCCTCCTTCTCCTTGGGCTGCAAGTTGGATGCAATAATTACCGGTAATGTGGAATTATTTTCAAGGAATGCATATTCCAAGTGATTCGAAAATTGTTTAAGTTCTAGTTTGGGAGGTTCGTCAATAGAGGGTTTTTGCTTAAGTTCATCTTTTACCTTAATTCCCTCATATTCTGCTAGTTTTGGGGAGGTTTCATTAGAGTTTAGTTCGGTGCCTATTTCAGAATCATCATCCATCCCCTCTCCTCCTTAGACGAGACACAGTTCTATCGTGTCCTTGTATACGATTTCCTGAAAAGAATCTTGAGTAGCATGATCAATAGAGTCGATAAAATAACATGAGTCATCCTGTTCTCTAGAAAATCTCATGACATCAGAAATTTTAAAAATAATCTCTTCATCACCTACTCTAAGTACCAATTTACCATCACCCACATCAATTACAGCTCTATCAGTGGCTAAAAATGGCCAACCTAAAATTAAAGGGACCTCAACATCTTCATCCATGTCAAGCACAACGAAATCAACAGGGAATATAAATTTATCTACTTTTACAAGTATGTCCTCTATAGTTCCCCTAGGATATTTACTAGATCTATCAGCTAATTGAATACTCATCCTGTGGGTTTAGGTTCCCCAAGACCAAGTTGTTTAAACATTTTATATGGCATCAAATTAATGCTGGCGCCTAACCAGCTAGTGCTTTATCAACATTCAAACTACCGATTAAGCAGGGAATAGTAAAACTTCCTGGATCTTTCAGTTTGGTTGGCAATTTATTTTAGAGTATGGCTGAGCACTCCTCATTAAGTTCCATTGTGGATAAGTCTTCAAACTTCCTTTTGTTTGTTAGAAGCTCCTTTAAGAATTTTGCATATGTAGGCATCGCAATATAGCTTCAACAAAAGGTAAGTTAATATGCAGTTGTTTAAAAAGTTCAAGAAATTTACCAAATTGTACATCCATGCGGTCTTTCTTCAACTTTGCTGGGTATGGGATTGGTGGTTTATGTTCTTTTGGCATTAGGTTGTCATTGTTTTTGGGTTCGACCTCCTTTTCGTCAGCTTATTATGGTGGCTTCTTTTCAGATTTAGCTAACACTTTCCCACTCCTTAGTGTAACTGCTTTCACGTGCTCTTTTGGGTTGGGTTCAGTGTTACTAGGTAGACTTCCTAGTGGTCTTTCAGATATCAATTTAGTGAGCTGACCTATCTGAGTTTCGAGCCCTTAGATCGACGCTTGTTGATTCTTAAGAACTGTCTCGGTATTCTGGAAATGAGTTTCTGACACCAAGATGAATTTTTTTAACATCTCCTTAAGGTTCGGCTTCTTTTCTTGCTGGTAAGGTGGTTGTTGAAAACCCAAAGGATGTTGTGGCTTTTGAGTTCTTTGATCGCCCCACGAGAAATTCGGATGTTTCCTCCAACCTGCATTATAAGTGTTACTATACGGGTTATTTTGGGGTCTAGAATTATTGTTACCCATATATTGGACTTGTTCCTCCTCGATGCTAGGATTGAAGGGTTGATACTCTGTGCATGCTCTTCCTCCATTCGAATCGCACCTTAGATAGGTGCGCAATCAACTCCGCTTAATTATGACAAATTTACTCTTAGACAGGGTCTATTTCTCCTCTGAATAAGAGCTTAACTTGAATCAATATCCTGGAATATCAAAATAAGAATTAAGAACACATAATTAAGAACAAGTCAAATATTTATCATACAATTCAGATGATAATAACAAGATCTGTCTTAGGTTTCATTCCCCTTAGGTATTTAGGGGTTTAGTTCATACTTACGAAAGAAAACAACTCAAAAGCATAAAGATAACAAAACATAAGAAAACCCAAAACTCCTTAAGGAACTTGCAGGGAGATCTCCAGTCTTGATGATGAATCCGGCTCTTGAGATGGATCAATCGGCTTTCCTTGAGTAATTCCTTGCTTCCTCCTCTGCCTCCCCTTTCCTAAGTGCCTCCAGAAAAGTTATAGATTGAGTAAGTGCCGGTAGTATGTGAGTATCCGGATGTGTTTCCAGAAGAGTTGCCTGGATTGCCTCCAGTTAGAGAACTGGAATTTGGTATTAAGTTAGTCCCTGGCACTGCACCTATTTCGATTGCTCTGTACAGAATGGCTCCAATAGAATTAAAAGAGTTTAAAGTTCAGTTCCAAAAGTTGACGAATAAAGGTTTCGCGAGACCTAGTTTTTCTCCGTGTCGTGCACCAATATTATTTGTGAAAAAGAAAGACAGCTCTATGGAACTTTGCAATAATTACCAACAACTTAATAAAGCGACCGTAAAGAATAAGTATCTTTTACCAAGAATAGATGATTTGTTTGACCAAATGAAAGGGGCCACATGGTTTTCAAAGATAGACTTGAGGTTTGGTTCTATCAGTTGAGAGTTAAAGACTCGGATGTGCCGAAAAATACATTTCGGACGAGGTATGGTCACTATGAATTTTTGGTTATGCCTTTTGGTTTAGCGAATGCTCCCGCTGTGTTTATGAACTTAATGAATCAGATTTTTAGACCATACTTAGATCGGTTTGTGGTTGTGTTTTTATGCATGATATTCGTAACAGGTTTTAAAGATTTATGAATGAAACGTTCTTGAGACTAACTTATTATCACAATTAAGGCAAGTGTACCAATAGAACAATAGTATAGTTCAGCAAGACTGAATTGTCGAACCCAAAGGAACTACGAGTACTAGTATTTACTTCTTTTTTATTATCTAGCCTAAAATTTAAGAGTTTGGTTGTCTAAACTAATTACTAACTAAGAATGAACAGAAAGAAAAACTTGGGAATACTTTTGGGAAAATTCAATTGATTGAGACAATACCTAAGAACAAATCCACCTAGACTGCACTTATTATTTGACTCTGAATCAGACGATTTATTCATTTGACTTGATCCGTAGAAATCCCTAACTTATATTATTATCTCTCTCGAGACTAATAATGTCTAATCCAAGGTTGAATAATTGAAATCTCTTTCTAATTAACACCCTAGAATTGCATTAACTCGATCTATAAATTCCCTTATTAGGTATCACCCTAATCCGGTAAAATCTTGTCACCCTATCTCTAGGCATGCAATCAACTCCTCTTAATTATGACAAATTTACTCTTAGACAGGGTCTATTCCTCCTCTAAATAAGAGCTTAACTTGAATCAATATCCTGGAATATCAAAATAAGAATTAAGAACACATAATTAAGAACAAGTCAAATATTTATCATACAATTCAGATAATAATAACAAGATCTGTCCTAGGTTTCATTCCCCTTAGGTATTTAGGGGTTTAGTTCATACTTACGAAAGAAAACAACTCAAAAGCATAAAGATAACAAAACATAAGAAAACCCAAAACTCCTGAAGGAACTTGCAGGGAGATCTCCAGTCTTAATGATGAATCCGGCTCTTGAGATGGATCAATCGGCTTTCCTTGAGTAATTCCTTGCTTCCTCCTCTGCCTCCCCTTTCCTAAGTGCCTCCTCAAGTGTTTAAATAGGATTTGAAATGCCTAAGAGCCCTCAAAATTGGCCTTTTACGAATTGGACTAAACTTCGGTTTCGCAGGGAAATGCCCGTGTGACACACCTGTATGCGATTACTGAAGGCCATGGTCAAGGCTGGTAAATGGGCACGGGCGTGTGATCCACCCGTGTAAGTCGTGCTTCGATCCTGCCAAATTGACATGGCTGTGTGACACGGCCGTGTGAGGAAGTCCAGGCCGTGTTTTTTTCCCATGTGGGTCCATTTTCTCCGTTTTCGGTCTGTTTCTCGCTCTTTTTACTCTTCTATGCTCTCCTAAGTATAAAACATGAAATTAAAGGATTAGGAGCATCAAATTCACCAAAACTAAGGAGAAACCATCCATAAATACGTTAGGTATGGGGTAAAAATATGTATAAATTATGGTTTATCATGTTTATCGATGATATTTTGATTTATTCTCGAAATGAGTCTGAGCATGCTGAGCATTTGAGAACTGTTTTACAAACTTCGAGAGATAAATAGTTGTATGCTAAGTTTAGTAAAAGTGAGTTTTGGCTTAGAGAAGTCAGATTTTTGGGGCACATTGTTGAGTAAAGGTATTCAAGTTGACTCGAGTAAGATTTCAGCAATTATTGATTAGAAATCACCGAGGAGTGTGTAATATCCTGATTTAGGGTCTAGTAAAAATAGTGGTTTCGAGACAACAAATTTGAAATAGAAAAATTATTTTATGATTATTTTATGGTCCATGATATGATTGCAAGTTTGTGTGAAAGTTTCATGAAGAAATTTTATGCCTAAAGTGTCCAATTTGAAGTTAGTGACTAAATTGAAGAAGTTTCAAAATATGAGTTCAAGAAGCTTTTAGCATTGTAACATCCCTAACCCATATCCGTCGCAGGAATAGGGTTAAAGGCATTACCGGACATATCAAAACATTCACATATACTTAAGCATAACATAATCAAAACAT
This sequence comes from Gossypium hirsutum, assembly GCF_007990345.1. NCBI lineage: Eukaryota > Viridiplantae > Streptophyta > Magnoliopsida > Malvales > Malvaceae > Gossypium > Gossypium hirsutum. The sequence goes on along the minus strand of NC_053432.1, from coordinate 23,118,092 downwards.
ATAATAATCATTCACAATTGTCCCTTATGTAGGCCTACGAGACCTTAAACATGCTTTAAAAAGGGGTCGGGACTAAACTGAGCTCATACAAAATCTTTCAAAATTTAAACATTTTTCAAAATTACAGAGGTCACACACCCATGTGAACAGGGCGTGTGCCTCACACGGCATTAGACACCCCTGTGTGTCTCGGTCGTGGCAAAATAAGGAATACATACTGACTTGTCCACAAGGCCACAAGACACGCCCGTGTGCCAGGCCGTGTGAAAATTAGGGAGGCTACTGGCTTGGATCACACGGCCGACCAGATGCCCATGTGTCTAGCCCGTGTACCCTTCGAAATGGCCACACACGCCCATGTGCCAAGGCTGTGTGCCACACACGGCCACTAGACATGCTCGTGTGTCTAGGCCATGTCAAAACTGTAGGATATTCTGACTTTAAATCATAGGGTACCCCAGGGGACACAAAGCTGTGTAACATATCCATGTGTCACGCATGGCTGAGGCACACGCCCGTGTCTCTGCCCTTGTGGACAAAAATAGGCGATTTGCAAAGCCTAATTTGCCACCCTTTTTTAGTCAAACCTACAAGTACCAAAACCAAACATTTTATACCAAATTCCCAGCCAATTCATAACCAAAACCTACATCAATCATACCATATCATTATCAATCAAATTCATGCTTATAACCATACCAAAATCATTCCAAATCATAATACAAAATCATATCTAAACAATTGTTTCATAACATCATTTCAATTCATTCATTCTCATACCAAAATCTACGAAATCCTTAATAAGCACACACCAAAACTTACCAAATTGACCAATTCACTTGGCCATTCATGAACACATCACTTAAGCATAATTTGCATCAGATATCATATACCAAAATCAAACCATAAGTTCAACCATAATTAAGCCATATCACATGGCTAAATATACACTTCACAAATCATATTCAAATACCTCTAGCCTATAATGCCATACTTTAATATTTACACTTTCAAAATGTACCAAAATAGAGTTTGATAGTGTGGTATGATCCTCGACGATCCCTAAGCTCCCGATAGCTATGATATCTATAAAACAATTGAAAACACGCGCAAAGTAAGTTTAGCTATGATATCTATAAAATAATTGAAAACACATGCAAAGTAAGCTTTCAAAAGCTTAGTAAGCCATATACAAATAAACTTGACAAATAACATCAATCTAGATCAATTCATTCATATATTTCAAGGCAAAATACATTCACATATTTATATCTCTCTTATAGTTCATTTGAACATGATTTACATATACATAACATATCTTATTCCCATAGCAACTCATACTTATACCATATGTTCACCAAGGTGCATAAACTTACCTTTCATTCTCAAACATAGTATACAATTCAAATGTACTTGGATCAGATACAAATTCACATAGTCATCCATTATCTCAGAATGCTCGTTGAACCATTCGATATCAATTAAGGATACTTGGATAACTCGGAAAGCTTGTACAATGCCAATGTCTCAGATGTGGTCTTACATGTAATTGAATATCAATGCCACTCTCCCAGATAGGGTCTTATATGAAATCGAATATGATGCCAATGTCTTAGACATTGTAACACCCCTTACCCAAGTGTGACGCCAGAACATGATAGAGGTGTTGCTAGGCTTGAACACATACTTTCAAACATTTTCAGGTCATAAAATTTCCTTCCAATTTAAACTTTTCACAATATCCCTTAATGTCCCTACTATGAGCCTACGAGGCTCCAAACACACTTTGAAATTGATTCGAGACTAAATTGTGCACTTTAAAAAACTTTGTAAAATTTCAAGCAAACAGGGTCACATGCCTGTGTGGACATAGGGGCACGCCCGTGTCCTCAGGCTGTGTAACTCTCTGTTTATGACATCAGCAACAAAATGGGGTCGCACAACCAAGTCACACCTCCGTGTGCTAAGGCCGTGTGCCCCACACGACTGAGACACACAGCTGTGTGTCTGCCCGTGTGGCCAACACTTAGGTTATTTTCCAAGCCTTGGTCAACCATAAACCCTAACACATTTATACACATCAAGGACATATAACATGGCATCCATTTAATGATTAAACATCTTCAATTAGGCCACACACATAACATTTGCATGCCATGATACATGTGTTTTACACGCTCATTAAGCCTTGTCTATTATGATATCACTTATACTTTTATACCAAAAGATTTCAACTTAGTCATCAAACATTCATAGTCAAGGCTAGCTCATAACTTTATAAAATACCAACATATTTCACATGGGTAGAATAACATGCTTGCCTAAGACATTGCACACCATATCAAGTCACATACTCACATCACATGGAACTTTTAAGCTTGTGCATGCACATATAGATCAATATAAGCCATTTCTCATGGCTATATACAATTGAATCATTATAAGCCAATATATTTGGCCAAATCATGAAAACATATATCAAAAGACTAAGTATCTATACATGCCACTCACTTGAAAATACTTAAGGTTTATTAATACCCCAACTTGATAATTTGATAGTGTGATGTTGCCTCTGATGATCTCTAACCCCGAGCTAACCTGGCAACACTAAAGAAATGAAAAGACGGGAGTAAGCTTTATAGCTTAGTAAGACTGTATGAAAATAATAAGCAATTTACCAACTTGCTTCCCAATGTAATACAACCATATTTGCACTTTTACTTATGTTCAAGTCAAGCTTCTTTCTCAAGTCACAATCATTAAATTATTTATATTGTGAGCTAGGGAACTCCAAATGAAGATCCGTTAATTTTCCCTGAAACTAAACTCATATGTCTTCTTACCATAAAATTTTTAGAATTTTTGGTCCAGCCAATAAGTACAATTTATTCTTTAAATTCACCCCTATTTCGCTGTCCGATAGTTGCGACCCCTCTTCAATAAAAATTAATTATCTCCTAATACAGGATTTAGATGATGTTCCATTTTATTTTTTTTGAAAATATACTCATTAAGGATTCTAAGCATACAAATTATAACCCATAATTATTTTTGTACAATTTTTAATGATTTTCCCAAATTGGAATAGGGGATTTTGAAATCATTTTGACTCTGTATCAGAATAATTCAAATATCTCAAAATATGAACTTCTTTTGCTTACACGTTTCTTCTATATGAAACTAGACTTAATAAGATTTAATTTCATATTTTAATTAGCCTCTAATTTGATTTCCACAATTTTTGGTGGACTTTCAAAGTCGGGCTGCTGCTGCTATCCAAAACTGTTTCAATGCTAATTTTACCATTTCATAATTATCTTTAAATAAGCTTTTATGCCAATCAATTTCTCTTTTCATATTCATTAGGCCATAAGGTGAAGGGATAAATGTATCATGTCTGAATTTAATTCGACCTAAAATTCTCACACATAATCATCCATCAACTTTACCACATAATTATACACCATAGGTATTGACCTAATATTTACAAGGTCGTCACAAAGTCATTCTCATAGGTATGACTTACTCATTTACATTCTTACAAAGGTCCAATATACATCAAGCTCATCACTCATGAGTTTTTACTCATTTTCATTATTTACTAATCATACAACATAAATTGAGCACGCATTTCATGATTTTCATGTAAGTACTTGTACCACTCACAACATGGTCATAACCTCTCTTATTCCGACATAAACCGTAAATTTCCCGTTGAACCATTTGGAATACTATAGGATATTCAATAAGCCTCAAGCATAGCGTAAGGTGCCGATGCAATGTTTCGAACATGGTCTTACACTGGCTCACACATCAAAGCTGATGCCATGTCCCAAACATGGTCTTACACTGGCTCTCATCTATCGCTGCCTGTAACAACCCAATTTTGGGCTTAGTTGAAACAGTGGTTTCGGGACCACTAACCCGAGGTTGGAGAAATTATTTTTGATATTATTTTATGTGTGATGGCATGTTTATAAAGGTGCATGAAAATTTTGGTGGATTAATTTTAGCGTTTGTGAGCTTAATTGCGAAAAAGGACTAAATCACATAAAGTACAAAAGTCCTGTTTTGATAGCTAAGGGAGTTAAATTGCCATGAAACTTAAATTGGGGGTCTTTAAAGGGCAAATAGACCCTTGGACTATAGCTTGGCCGGCCATGTGACAAAGAAAATCTAATGGTCAAGGTATTAAGTATGTGATGACATAATGTGTAATAAAATAATACCCTAAAAGCCTAGTCATCATCTTTTTCCTCCATTCTTTCTTCTTGACCGAAAATATCAGCCATTAGAGGGGTTTGTGAAGCTTGAATTTTCAGCCATTTAGTCTCTCCACAAGTAAGTGATTTTGATGATTTTTCTTAATGATTTTTGCACTTTTAAAACCCTTGTAACATGAGCTTTCAAATGAGGGGACTATTTTACAAAATGGTTGAAAGTCTAGGGTTTTACCATGAGTGTGTTAATGTTGTTTTCTAAAATTTTATGTAAGAAAATGAATCATAGTGGTGAAATAAACAACTTTTGTGAACAGATTTCTCATGGAAACCCTAAAAAGGACCATTTTGCATAAGTTGTAAAATAAGTGATAAATGTGTGAAATAATGGAAATTTTTGGGATGTTATAAGAGTAAAAAGGGTTTAGCTAGGCTTAGGATATGAAAAAATTGATAAAAATTGATTTTCGAGCATAGGGGTAAATAGTTATTTTGCCAAATTATGATTTTTCGGGTGTCTAGATTAATGTGCTGATAAAACGAGTGAATTTTGTTATTATAGATCAAGAAATTCAAGATCTGAACTTAGACCAGTATCATACAATAGAAAATTCCACAAATTCCTAGAGGTATTGGCTTGGGCCTAGAAACGGAAAATCAGGTAACCCGTGAATCCAACGAGTTGGTTTATAATAATTCATGAAGGAAATTATCATATTTCCGTAAGTCAATTAGATGCGAAATATAAAAATTGACTTTTTTTTGTAGTTGCACAAGAGGTATTATTTTTTGTTGGAAGCCCTCTTTTTATTTTTATTTTTATTTTTATTTTTATTTTAAGGAATTGCTTGAAGGCCAAGTGAGTAGATTAGATCGACGAGTCACCATATTTTGTAAGCGGAGGTAAGTTGTATGTAAATAATACAACTATTTTGTTATTATATGTGCTGAATTGATATAACATGAAGTGCTTGATTATGGAAATGAGAATGCATGATGATAATTGAGATAGTAGAATTCCCATTTGAACCATAGGGAATAAATTGGATATTCATGCCATGATGTATGAGTTACTGTGAGCTAGTGTAAGACATGTTTGGGACATGCATCGGCCTCGTGAAGTAAGCCAGTGTAAGACCATGTCTGGGACATGGCATCGGCATGAATATGCGAGAGCCAATGTAAGACCATGTTTGGGACATGGCATCAGCCTCGATGACGATAGTCAGTGTAAGACCATGTCTAGGACATGGCATCGGCATTATACCCTATGTTTAAGGCTTAGTGATTATCCGATAATATTACAAATGGTTCAATGGTGAGAGTTATAATTTAAGTCAAACGAGAAAAGTATAACCATGTCGTGAGTGGTACAGGTGCCTATTTGAAATGCAAGAGATATGAGCTCAAAATATGCTATTAATTTGTATTGGATAGTGATGAGTAAGTTGTGCTTATGCCTTCTTTTGTATTATGAGCATGTTAACAAATCGTAGAATTGTTGTTATGTTTATTTGCATGCAACTTACTAAGCTTTATGCTTACTCCCTCTCCTTTCCATTTTCTTATACTGCCACCTAATTAGCTTGAGGATCATTAGACGTTGGAAGCATCAATCACACTATCAACCGAAGCACTTGGTATAGTTGTTTTTTATATTTGAAATATGGCATGTATAGGGCTTAGACTTTTGATGTTTGTGTCATGTTAAATTAGCCAAATTTGTTTGCTTGGGATGAAGCTTGGGATGAATCCCTTCATTTTGTATTAAGCCTTGGAATAGTTGCTAATGTTCATTATTGATATATGCAATGATGATATTTTCATAAATGAGATAATGCCTTGTGTGGCTGATTATACATTGTATTTTTGAATGGATGTCGTTATATTATGTTTTAGGTTGAAGATGGTTTAAACGAAGACGTTTGTTTATTAGTTGGCATCTTGGAGATAAGGGAATTTGTGGTGCTCGTGGAGAGAGCATGTAAGGGCGAGGAATTAGCCAAAGAGAAGAGAAAAGCTGACATCGAGTCCCGAGACTCAAGGAAAAGACAGATGGGGAAATCACAGTAAACCTCATATAAGAGATCGAGAGAGTTTTCTACCCAATTGAGTGCTTCGGTGGGGTTCCTGAATAGAAACAAGAACCAGCAGAACACGGCTTCTAGAGCTCAAACCACTTCTATCGCTAGTGTTGGTAGTGCTCAGCCAAATAGGCCAGAGTGTTCACAATGTGGTAGATGTCATTTCGGCGAATGCCGAGGGAATGAGAGGGGCTACTTCAAATGTGGACCACTAGACCGCTTCATCTGAGACTGTCCCAAATTGGATGGCAAAGAGAAAAAGCAAGATGTGAAGGCAAGTAGTGCTCCTTTGAGGGGTAGACTACAAAGGAACTCTGGAAGTGGGGCTAGCAGCAGAGGTGCGCCAAGAGATGCTGCTATAACACCCCTTACCCGTATCCAAGGCCAGAACAGAGTACGAGGCATTACCAGACTTAACAATACACATAGATGAAAATCGGGCCATAAAATTTCATTTAATTCAAAACTTTTCGAACACATGCATAACAAACAAAGCTAACTATATCATCACATCAAAACATAGGACATGGCACGATTAATTAAACTTATAAACCATAATGGATAAGGACCACATCTCATGATTTTATACGATAAATCAATGCAGACTGATACGTATGGTCAAAATCATAATAAAAATACATATCACAAACCAACTTCCTATACATGCCACTCACTTGATATTTCTAATATTTGAATTAATTTTCCCAAAAATGATAGTTTGATAGTGTGACTTTGCCTCTGACGATCTCCAACCCCGAGCCGACCTGCCAATACTAAAGAAATGGAGAGGATGGGTAAGCTTTACGCCTAGTAAGTTCATATGAAAATAATAAGCAATTACTACCATGCTTTTCAAGATAAAACACTATAATTGTACAATTACACATATTCAGGACAGGCTGTTTTCTGGAGTCCCGGTGTTTAAAAAAATCATATCTCAAGTTACAAAACTCTAAATCCAATTCTATAAATTTTATATGAAACTAGACTCATATGTATACTTACTAATTTTTTTTCTAGAATTTTTTATGCCATTTAGTATAGTTTATTAGTTAAATTCTCCCCTATTTTAGGGTATGACTACTCTGACCCCTGTGCACTACGAACTGAATTTCTCCCTGTACAGAATTCCAACGACCATGCCATTTGTTTCCCTTAAAATTAGATTCAGTAAGGAATCCATGAATGTAAGGTATGACTCTCAATAATTTTTGTACAATTTATGGTGAATTTATAAAGTCAGAACAGGGGATCTCGAATTCATTCAGACCCTGTTTCACAAGAATTCAAATATCACACAATATAAAATCCTTTTGCTTCCCCTGTTTCTTTCATGTGAAAATAGACTCATTAAGCATTATTTCCATAAATTTTTTTAATTTAATTCAACTTACACAATTTTTGGTGAATTTTCGAAATCATGCACTACTGCTGTCTAATACTGTTCTACTACTAAAGATTACTTTTACACAATTTCACTTAATCCATTCTATTTTACCGAGGTTCGCTCAAATATTGAGCATATTACTCATAAATTCAAATAAACATATACTTGCACTTGTTCATCACATAATCACTATCACATGTATTTTCATTTAATCGATTTCCTGTTGAACTCATCGGAATAATAACAGATACACAATTGCCTGCACATTTTCCCATTTCCACACTTGTAGCCGAAGCTATCTGGTACGCATAGTAGCCTGTACTTAGTACTACACACGTGACCTCACCATCTAATACACATAGTAGCCTGCACTTAGTACTACACACGTGATCACACTTTTCGGGGACGCATAGTAGCCTGCACTTAGTACTACACATGCAACCTCACAATAGATCATTCGTATCATTTTTATTCTAAAGGTTAAATCGAGAAATTCCTCACATTTCAACATTTTACTAAATTGTTCGTAATCAATTTAAATTCATAATTTTCATCAAATAACCATTTGATAGGCAGCCACATTTCATATGATATCAAAATATAATAACATAAAAAGAATCGATAGATTATTTATGTACGAATTTACTCGAAGTGTCGATCTCACTATCCATAGTACCAATTGTCCATTCATAGTATAATAAGACAACTCAAATATCAAATCAGCTTTTAAGAATTTACATAACATATATCACATATTTCATATATCACTTGTCATGTATCTTCATTTTCTTGCATTTCATGTAACATTCTTTCATGTCATATTTCCACATCATAAACACCATTCCATCAACTTTTCCAATATATTAAATCATAAAATATATGCAATAATAGTAAGAAATATAATTCAAACATAACATTGCATTGTTATTATCATACGAACTTACCTCGATCCAGAAACAGTAATTTACCATTTTAGCCTATAATATCACATTTAGCCTAATAATTAGTCACACTATTCATACGGGTCCAAAAATCATATTTTTAAAAATTTTCATTTTGACCCCTAAACTTTTGCATATTTGCACTTTTGCCCCAAGGTTTGGAAATTAAACTTCATCCTATTTGCTTATGTTTTATGACATGCTGATCATTTTTCCCTTCTATGGAAACATCAGATTCTCACTCTAACATGTACTTATGACTATTAGGTATTTTTACCGATTAAGCCCTTTTGCTCGTTTTCACTTAAAACCGAGTAGCACAAGTTGTCTAACATAATTTAAAACCTCATATTCTATTATAAAACACCAAAATACACAAATTTTTCCAAATATGAACCCTAGGTTGAATTATTGCTAGCATAAGCTAAATCAAGTTACCGGGACTCCAAAATCGTAAAAATCATTAAAAACGAGGCTAGAACGGACTTACAATCGAGCTTGGAAGCTTGGAAACCCTAGCCATGGAGTCTCCCTTGGTATACACGTTCATGGTGAAGAAGATGAGCAAAATTGGCTTTTAATTTTGTATTTTAATTCATTTTACCCCTAAATGACCAAAATGCCCTTACTACTAAACTTTCCAAAAATTCCATTCATGTCCAACATTTTTCTATAAACTTTGAAATTGGTCAAATTCTATTTAAGACCTCCTAATTAATATTTCAAAGAAATTTCATACTAGAAACTTCTAGAATGCAAGTTTTGCAACTTATTCAATTTAGTCCCTAATTTCAGATTAAGCACTTTATGCATAGAATTTCTTCACGAAATTTTCACACAATCATGTAATCATATCATAGACCTCAAAATAATCATAAAATAATTATTTTTATCTTGGATTTGTGGTCACGAAACCACTATTCCGATTAGGCTTTATTTCCATATTTTTTTTTAATTTAATTCAACTTACACAATTTTTGGTGAATTTTCAAAGTCATGCACTGCTACTGTCTAATACTGTTTTACTACTAAAGTTCACTTTTACACAATTTCACTTAATCCATTCCATTTTACCGAGGTTCGCTCAAATATTGAGCATATTACTCATAAATTCAAATAAACATATACTTGCACTTGTTCATCACATAATCACTTTCACATGTATTTTCATTTAATCGATTTCTTGTTGAACTCATCGGAATAATAACAGATACACAATTGCTTGCACATTTTCCCATTTCCACACTTGTAGCCGAAGCTATCTGGTACGCATAGTAGCCTGCACTTAGTACTACACATGCGACCTCACAATAGATCATTCGTATCGTTTTTATTCTGAAGGTTAAATCGGGAAATTCCTAACTTTTCAACATTTTACTAAATTGTCCGTAATCAATTTAAATTCATAATTTACATCAAATAACCATTTGATAGGCAGCCACATTTCATATGATATCAAAATATGATAACATAAAAAGAATCGACAGATTATTTATGTACGAATTTACTCGAAGTGTCGATCTCACTATCCATAGTACCAATTGTCCATTCATAGTATAATAAGACACAACTCCAATATCAAATCAGCTTTTAAGAATTTACATAACATATATCACATATTTCATATATCACTTGTCATGTATCTTCATTTTCTTGCATTTCATGTAACATTCTTTCATGTCATATTTCCACATCATAAACACCATTCCATCAACTTTTCCAATATATTAAATCATAAAATATATGCAATAATAGTAAGAAATATAATTCAAAAATAACATTGGATTGTTATTATTATACGAACTTACCTCGATCTAGAAACAGCAATTTACCATTTTAGTCCATAACCTTGTATTTTCCCGATTTAAGCCCGAATCTCGATTTCCTACATCTATAATATCACATTTAGCCTAATAATTAGTCACACTATTCATACGAGTCCAAAAATCATATTTTTAGAAATTTTCATTTTGACCCCTAAACTTTTGCATATTTGCACTTTTGCCCCAAGGTTCGGAAATTAAACTTCATCCTATTTTCTTATGTTTTATGACATGCTGATCATTTTTCTCTTCTATGGCAACATCAAATTCTCACTCTAACATGTACTTATGACTATTAGGTATTTTTACCGATTCAGCCCTTTTGCTCATTTTCACTTAAAACCGAGTAGCACAAGTTGTCTAACATAATTTAAAATCTCATATTCTATTATAAAACACCAAAATACACAAATTTCACCTATGGGTATTTTTCCAAATACGAATCCTAGGTTGAATTATTGCTAGCATAAGCTAAATCAAGTTACCGGGACTCCAAAATCGTAAAAATCATTAAAAACGAGGCTAGAACGGACTTACAATCGAGCTTGGAAGCTTGGAAACCCTAGCCATGGAGTCTCCCTTGGTATACACGTTCATGGCGAAGAAGAGCAAAATTGGCTTTTAATTTTGTATTTTAATTCATTTTACCCCTAAATGACCAAAATGCCCTTACTACTAAACTTTCCAAAAATTCCATTCATGTCCAATATTTTTCTATAAACTTTGAAATTGGTCAAATCGCTATTTAAGACCTCCTAATTAATATTTCAAAGCAATTTCATACTAGAAACTTCTAGAATGCAAGTTTTGCAACTTATTCAATTTAGTCCCTAACTTCAAATTAAGCACTTTATGCATAGAATTTCTTCACGAAATTTTCACACAATCATGTAATCATATCATAGACCTCAAAATAATCATAAAATAATTATTTTTATCTCGGATTTGTGGTCACAAAACCACTATTCCGATTAGGCTTTATTTCCATAAATTTTTTTAATTTAATTCAACTTACACAATTTTTGGTGAATTTTCAAAGTCATGCACGGCTGCTGTCTAATACTGTTTTACTACTAAAGTTCACTTTTACACAATTTCACTTAATCCATTCCATTTTACCGAGGTTCGCTCAAATATTGAGCATATTACTCATAAATTCAAATAAACATATACTTGCACTTGTTCATCACATAATCACTATCACATGTATTTTAATTTAATCGATTTCCCATTGAACTCATCGGAATAATAACAGATACACAATTGCCTGCACATTTTCCCATTTCCACACTTGTAGCCGAAGCTATCTGGTACGCATAGTAGCTGCACTTAGTACTACACACGTGACCTCACCATCTAATACACGTAGTAGCCTGCACTTAGTACTACACACGTGATCACAGTTTTCAGGTACGCATAGTACCTGCACTTAGTACTACACATGCGACCTCACAATAGATCATTCGTATCGTTTTTATTCCGAAAGGTTAAATCGAGAAATTCCTCACTTTTCAACATTTTACTAAATTGTTCGTAATCAATTTAAATTCATAATTTTCATCAAATAACCATTTGATAGGCAGCCACATTTCATATGATATCAAAATATAATAACATGAAAAGAATCGATAGATTATTTATGTATGAATTTACTCGAAGTGTCGATCTCACTATCCATAGTACCAATTGTCCATTCATAGTATAATAAGACACAACTCAAATATCAAATCAGCTTTTAAGAATTTACATAACATATATCACATATTTCATGTATCACTTGTCATGTATCTTCATTTTCTAGCATTTCATGTAACATTCTTTCATGTCATATTTCCACATCATAAACACCATTCCATCAACTTTTCCAATATATTAAATCATAAAATATATGCAATAATAGTAAGAAATATAATTCAAACATAACATTGCATTGCTATTATCATACGAACTTACCTCGATCCAGAAACAACAATTTACCATTTTAGCCTATAATATCACATTTAGCCTAATAATTAGTCACACTATTCATACGGTTCCAAAAATCATATTTTTAAAAATTTTCATTTTGACCCCTAAACTTTTGCATATTTGCACTTTTTCCCCAAGGTTTGGAAATTAAACTTCATCCTATTTGCTTATGTTTTATGACATGCTGATCATTTTTCCCTTCTATGGCAACATCAAATTCTCACTCTAACATGTACTTATGACTATTAGGTATTTTTACCGATTAAGCCTTTTTGCTCGTTTTCACTTAAAACCGAGTAGCACAAGTTGTCTAACATAATTTAAAACCTCATATTCTATTATAAAACACCAAAATACACAAATTTTACCTATGGGTATTTTTCCAAATATGAACCCTAGGTTGAATTATTGCTAGCATAAGCTAAATCAAGTTACCGGGACTCCAAAATCGTAAAAATCATTAAAAACGAGGCTAGAACGGACTTACAATCGAGCTTGGAAGCTTGGAAACCCTAGCCATGGAGTCTCCCTTGGTATACACGTTCATGGTGAAGAAGATGAGCAAAATTGGCTTTTAATTTTGTATTTTAATTCATTTTACCCCTAAATGACCAAAATGCCCTTACTACTAAAATTTCCAAAAATTCCATTCATGTCCAATATTTGTCCATAAACTTTGAAATTGGTCAAATTGCTATTTAAGACCTCCTAATTAATATTTCAAAGAAATTTCATACTAGAAACTTCTAGAATACAAGTTTTGCAACTTATTCAATTTAGTCCCTAACTTCAAATTAAGCACTTTATGCAAAGATTTTCTTCACGAAATTTTTACAAAATCATGTAATCATATCATAGACCTAAAAATAATCATAAAATAATTATTTCTATCTCAGATTTGTGGTCACGAAACCACTATTTCGATTAGGCTTTATTTCCATAATTTTTTTTAATTTAATTCAACTTACACAATTTTTGGTGAATTTTCAAAGTCATGCACTGCTGCTGTCTAATAGTGTTTTACTACTAAAGTTCACTTTTACACAATTTCAGTTAATCCATTCCATTTTACCGAGGTTCGCTCAAATATTGAGCATATTACTCATAAATTCAAATAAACATATACTTGCACTTGTTCATCACATAATCACTTTCACATGTATTTTCATTTAATCGATTTCTTGTTGAAACCATCGGAATAATAACAGATACACAATTGCCTGCACATTTTCCCATTTCCACACTTGTAGCCGAAGCTATCTGGTACGTATAGTAGCCTGAACTTAGTACTACACATGTGACCAACAGTCTGGTACACGTAGTTGCCTGCACTTAGTACTACACACGTGACCTCACCATCTAATACACGTAGTAGCCTGCAATTAGTACTACACACGTGATCACAGTTTTCAGGTACGCATAGTAGCCTGCACTTAGTACTACACATGCGACCTCACAATAGATCATTCGTATCGTTTTTATTCCGAAAGGTTCAATCGGGAAATTCCTCACTTTTCAACATTTTACTAAATTGTCCGTAATCAATTTAAATTCATAATTTTCATCAAATAACCATTTGATAGGCAGCCACATTTCATATGATATCAAAATATAATAACATAAAAAGAATCGATAGATTATTTATGTACGAATTTACTCGAAGTGTCGATCTCACTATCCATAGTACCAATTGTCCATTCATAGTATAATAAGACACAACTCAAATATCAAACTAGCTTTTAAGAATTTACATAACATATATCACATATTTCATATATCACTTGTCATGTATCTTTATTTTCTTGCATTTCATGTAACATTCTTTCATGTCATATTTCCACATCATAAACACCATTCCATCAACTTTTCCAATATATTAAATCATAAAATATATGCAATAATAGTAAGAAATATAATTCAAACATAAAATTGCATTGTTATAATCATACGAACTTACCTCGATCCAGAAACAGCAATTTACCATTTTAGTCCATAACCTTGTATTTTCTCGATTTAAGCCCGAATCTCGATTTCCTTCATCTATAATATCACATTTAGCCTAATAATTAGTCACACTATTCATACGAGTCCAAAAATCATATTTTTAGAAATTTTCATTTTGACCCCTAAACTTTTGCATATTTGCACTTTTGCCCCAAGGTTCGGAAATTAAACTTCATCCTATTTTCTTATGTTTTATGATATGCTGATCATTTTACCCTTCTATTGCAACATCAAATTCTCACTCTAACATGTACTTATGACTATTAGGTATTTTTATCGATCTAGCCCTTTTGCTCGTTTTCACTTAAAACCAAGTAGAACAAGTTGTCTAACATAATTTAAAACCTCATATTCTATTATAAAACACTAAAATACACAAATTTCACCTATGGGTATTTTTCCAAATATGAACCCTAGGTTGAATTATTGCTAGCATTAGCTAAATCGAGTTACCAGGACGCCAAAAACATAAAAATCACTAAAAACGAGGCTAGAACGGACTTACAATCGATCTTGGAAGCTTGGAAACCCTAGGCATGGAGTCTCCCTTGGTATAAACGTTCATGGCGAAGAAGATGAGCAAAATTGGATTTTAATTTTGTATTTTAATTCATTTTACCCCTAAATGACCAAAATGCCCTTACTACTAAACTTTCCAAAAATTCCATTCATGTCCAATATTTGTCCATAAACTTTGAAATTGGTCAAATTGCTATTTAAGACATCATAATTAATATTTCAAAGCAATTTCATACTAGAAACTTCTAGAATGTAAGTTTTGCAACTTATTCAATTTAGTCCCTAACTTCAATTTAAGCACTTTATGCATAGAATTTCTTCACGAAATTTTCACACAATCATGCAATCATATCAGAGACCTCAAAATAATCATAAAATAATTATTTCTATCTCAAATTTGTGGTCACAAAACCACTATTCCGATTAGGCCCTAATTCGGGATATTACAGCTGCAGTGAGGTCCGAGGCCAGAGCGCCTGCAAGGAGTTATGCTATACGTGCTCGTGAAGAGGAAAAGTCTCTCGATGTGATCATGGGTACCTTTTCTATCCATGATATATCTGTCTTTGCTTTAATTGACCTAGGGTCTACCCACTCATATATTTGTATGAAATTGATATCCCGTATGAACATGCTAGTAGAGTCTACTAAATTTGTGGTAAAAGTGTCTAACCCTTTAGGCAGACATGTGCTAGTTGACCAAATGTGTAGAAAGTGTCCTTTGACAATTAGAGGTCATTGTTTTCTGGCTAACTTGATGTTATTGTCGTTTAATGAATTTGATGTAATCTTGGGGATGGATTGGTTAACTTCTCATAGTGTTGTAATGGACTGCAGGAAAAAAGTCATGGAGTTGAAATGTGAAGATGGGAATATTCTTCGGATTGGACTAGATGAATCGAACAACTTGTATGTAATAATATCTTCTTTAACTGCTGAGAAGTATTTGAGGAAGGGATATGGGCTTATCTCACTTTTGTGTTGAATACTCAAGTGTCTGAGTCGAAGATTGAATTAGTACCGGTGGTTTGTGAGTTTATAGATGTGTTTCTGGAAGAGTTGTCTGGATTACCGCCAACTAGAGAAGTAGAGTTTGGAATTGAGTTAGCCCCTGGTATGGCACCCATTTCGATTGCTCCATACAGGATGGCTCCTACGGAGTTAAAAGAGTTGAAAGTTCAACTACAAGAGTTAACTGACAAAGGTTTTGCAAGACTGATTTTTTCTTCGTGGGGTGCCCCAGTACTATTTATGAAGAAAAAGGATGGGTCGATGAGATTGTGCATAGACTACCGAACACTCAACCGAAAACTCAACATAGTGACTGTAAAGAACAAGTGTCCCTTGCCAAGGATCGATGATTTGTTTGATCAATTGAAGGGAGCCATTGTGTTTTCTAAGATCGACTTAAGGTCTAGCTACTACCAGTTAAGGGTTAAGGAGTAAGACGTTCCGAAGACTACTTTTCGAACGAGGTACGGCCATTATGAGTTCCTCGTCATGCCCTTTGGCTTAATGAATGCCCTAGCGATTTTTATAGACCTGATAAACCTCATTTTCCTACAGTACCTGGATAAATTCGTTGTCGTTTTTATCGATGACATATTGATTTATTTGCGTGATGAGAGTGAGCAAGCAGAGCATTTGAGAATAGCTTTACAAACCTTGAGACACAAGCAGTTGTACGCCAAGTTCAGTAAGAGTGAATTCTGGCTTAAAGAGGTCAGATTTCTAGGACACATTGTGTCAGGTGATGGGATTAGAGTTGACCCGAATAAAATCTCGGCTATTGTTGAGTGGAAAGCACTAGGAATGTGACAGAGGTTTGAAGTTTTCTGGGTTTAGTCCTAATACTACAGAAGATTTGTGAACAGATTCTCAATGATAGCAACTTCGATGACAAGGTTGTTGCAAAAAGATGTCAAGTTTGAATGGACGGAGAAGTGCCAACAGAGTTTGGAGAAATTGAAGGCTTTGTTGACTAAATCCCTAGTGTTAGTGCAACCGGAACCGGGAAAAGAGTTTGTGGTATATAGTGTCGCCTCATTAAATGGATTGGGGTGTGTGCTCATGCAAGGAGGTAAAGTCATAGCTTAGGCTTCGAGACAGCTGAAGCCGCATGAGAAAGCCTACCCGACGCACTATTTAGAGTTGGCCGCCATCTCGTTCATATTGAAAATTTGGAGACACCATTTGTATGGCGAGAAATGCCAAATATTCACTGACCATAAAATTCTTAAGTACCTGAAGAATCAGAAAGATTTAAATCTGAGACAATGGAGATGATTGGAATTATTAAAAGATTATGAGTTGATTATCGACTACTATCCAGGAAAGGCGAACGTGATTGCCGATGTATTGAGTAGAAAATCATTATATGCTTTGAGAACAATGAATGCCTAATTGGCCTTGTTAGATGACAGTTCAGTTCTAGCAGAATTGAGAGCTAGGCTGGTGTTTCTACAAAAGATCCGTGAAGCTCAGAAAGATGATAAGGATTTGGAAGCCATGAGAACTCAGTGTGAGTCGGGGGTTGAATCAGACTTTTGGATTGGTACCGGTGGATGTATAATGTTCAAAGATAGATTTTGTGTACCCAAGGACAGTGAGCTTATTCAGAAGGTCTTACGAGAGGCACATAGTGGTTGTTTGTCTATCCACCCGAGTAGTGTGAAAATGTACAATGACTTGATATTAGTTAGAAAGAGATTTTAATTAATCAACCTAAGGTTAGACGTTGTTAGTCTCGAGAGAGATAATAATATAACTTAGGGATTTCTACAGATCAAGTCAAATGAACAAATCGTTTGATTCAGAGTCAAATAGCAAGTGAAGTCTAGGTGGCTTTTCCCTTGGGTATTGTCTAAATCAATCAGTTTTTCCTAAAAGTATTTCCCTAATTTACTTTCTGTGCATTCTTAGTTTAGTTAATTAGTTTAGTTAAAACAAATACCCTTAATTTTAGGCTAGATAATAAAAAGAAAGTTAATACTGGTACTTTTAGTTCTGGTGGGTTCGACATCCCAGTCTTGCTATAAACTATACTACTGTTCGATAGGTGCGCTTGCCTTCATCGTGATAATAGTTAGTTTTCAAGTACAATCAATTATAAATTTAAAACTTATCGCAATTTGCAACAATCAAGATTTTGGCGCCATTGCCGGGGAACTAAAATATTATGAACACTTAATTTTTATTACTTTAGCCATTTATTTTATTGCAATTTAAATTTTATTTTTGTTTATATTACTAAAATTTCTTTTATTTTCAACTGGCAGGTTTTTATAGTTTATGACTAGAAGAAACCCATCAGGACCATTACTTTTTGATAGGGAGATCGAATACATAGCTCACAGAAACCGAAGAGAAATTAGGCGAAGCGTACGTGACATAGAGGAAGGACAAGAGGACGATATTCAAACCACAACCGAGGAGATGGCTGAAAATCAGAATAATCAGCTTCCTTCTATGGTTGCTGTAGATCCAATAAATCAGAATCCTGCTCCTCATACTATGTATGATTATGCTAAACCTACTTTAACAGGAGCTAAATCGAGTATAGTTAGACCTGCTATTGCTGCAAATAATTTTGAACTAAAACCTAACACAATTCAAATGATACAATAGTTTGTTCAGTTTAATGGTTTGTAGGACGAGGATCCAAACACTCATTTAGCGAATTTTCTGGAGTTTTGCGACACTTTTAAGATCAATGACGTTTCTAATGATGCCATTTGCCTTTAGTTGTTTCCCTTTTCATTGAAGAACAAAGCTAAACAGTGTTTAAACTCGTTACCACGAGGGCCAATCACTACTTGGGAACAAATGATCGAAAAATTTTTACTTAGATATTTTTCGCTAGCTAAAATGGCTAAGTTGAGGAATGATATTTCTTCTTTTGTGCAGATGGATTTAGAAGCACTCTATGATGCATGGGAGAGATACAAGGATCTATTGAGAAGGTGCCCTCACCATGGGTTACCTCTATAGCTACAGGTTTAGACGTTTTACAATGGTGTGGACCCCTCAACAAGGTAACTTATCGACGCAGCCGCTGGTGGAACTCTAAATAACAAAACACCTGAAGAGGCTCACGAATTTATTGAAGAGATGTCACTGAGTAACTATCAGTGGCAAGTCATGAGAACGAAGCTGACAAAAGCTGCTAGTGTTTTCAACCTCGACGCGGTCGCTATGCTATCTAACTAGGTAGAACTTTTAAGTAAAAAGATTGATGGTTTATATGGTTCTACTCAGGTACATCCAGTGATAAGGTGCGACGTAAATAGAGGAGGATTACACGCAGAATATCAATCCTTCAACCCTAGCACCGAGGAGAAATAAGTTCAATATATAGGTAATAATAATTCTAGACCTCAAAATAACCTATATAGTAACACTTATAAAATAGGTTGGAGGAACCATCCCAACTTCTCGTGGGGTGGCCAAGGAAATCAAAGGCCACAACATCCCCCAAATTTCCAACAACCACCTTACCTGTAGGAAAAGAAGCCGAACCTTGAGAAGATGCTCACAAAGTTTATCTCGGTGTCAGAAACTCAATTTTAGAATACCAAAACAACACTTAAGAATCAACAAGTGTCGATCCAAGGGCTCGAAACTCAGATAGGCCAACTTGCCAAACTAATTTTTGAACGACCCCAAGGTAGCTTGCCGAGTGATACTGAATCTAACCCAAGGGAACAGCTCAATGCCATTATCGTTCGAGAGAAGGAATGGATAGTCAAACCTGAACCAGAACCGAGGAAAGGAATTGTGGCAAGTAAAGGTAAAGGTGAGGTGGACCACAATGAGCAAAAACCGGTAAGTAGAGAGTACGAACCTCGTGTGCCATACCCCAGTGCGACAAGGAAAGACCACATAGATGAACAATTTGGTAAATTCCTTAAACTATTAAAGAAATTACACATTAACTTACCGTTTATTGAAGCTCTTTCATAGATGCCAAACGCAGTTAAATTTTTAAAGGAGCTTTTAGGAAAGAAACGGAAGTTGGATGAGGCATTGCATGTAGAGTTGAATGTAGTTTGCTCAACCGATCTATAGAATAAGCTACCCAACAAGTTGAAAGATCTAGGGAGTTTTACGATTCCTTGTTTGATTGGTAGTTTGAACGGGAATAATGCATTGGCTGATTTAGGGGCAAACATTAATGTTATGCCTTATAAAATGTTTAAACAGCTAGGTCTTGGGAAACCCAAACAAACTAGGATGAGCATTCAATTGGCTGATAAAACCATTAGATTTCATAAGGCTATCATTGAAGATGTTCTTATTAAAATCGATAAATTTATATACCCAGTAGACTTTGTTGTTCTAGATATGGAAGAGGATAGTAACATACCTTTGATTTTAGGATGAACCTTTTTAGAAACTGCTAGGACCATTATTGATGTTGGTACAGGTGAACTCACACTTCGTGTGGGTGATAAAACAATCACTCTTCAAGCTCGTAATTTGAATAACACATCGAAAATTGAGGGTGGTTGTATAAATCATGCTACCAATACTGATAATGTGGTGTAACCTTCTTTGCAGGAAACACATTCGATGAGCATAAATGAGCCTTGTTCAAGTAACAACAAAGAACCCATCTATGAAGAACGAAGGCTACAGATTGAAGAACTAGATGAATGGCGAACACCTGTCAAGGAAAAACCAAAAGTACATGAAAAATTGAAGCAACACCACAATGAACACAGGGATGAAACGAAGAAAATTAAAGTTGGGGACAAAGTATTGTTAGATGAAAATGACCCCTGAATTGCTATTCTAGAGCACAATACGGACAGAGCGACTCCCTTCACGGTAACGAACATCTTTCCACGTGGTATAGTCGAGGTAACACATACTGTATTTGAAACTTTTAAGGTAAATAATACTCGACTTAGACCTTATTTTGATAAAATTGATAGCAGAAAGGAGGAGTGTAAACTCCTCGCACCACCATGACCACTCAACAAGAGAGGTAAGTCAAGCTTAGACTCTAAATAAGTGCTTCTCGGGAGGCAACCCGAGCACTAACAGTGTTGATTTTTTCTCAATTTTAGTTTTTAACTTCTAAATCACTAACTGAGTCCTCGAACTCAGGTTTTCCACATCCACACGGGCATGCCTTAGGCCGTGCTCATACCACGGGAGGCAACATGGCCGTGCGATATGGCCGTGTGAGAACAGAGCAAAATTTTTCCCCAATACGGGATTTGTTACATTGCCCCAGCCATGCAACTTGGCCATAGGCAATTCTGTCAAATCAACACGGGTGTACGACACGCCCTTGTCTATAAACTGTGGTCGAAACTGCCAAACTAACATGGGCGTGCGACACACCCGTGCCCACCACCCGTGGTCAAAACTGTCAAAATAACACGGGCGTGCGCACATATACATGGGCGTGGGAGAAGCGAACGAAGTAGGACACGGCCGTGCGACACGGCCGTGTGCACCAACACGCCCAAGAAACACAGGCATGGACCGAATTTCAGACGCGCCCAAATTTGAAAATCACGGGCACGGCTGTGTGCCCCAATATCTATATAAACCCCTCACTACTCATCATCCCCTTCCCCAAAAACCCTAAACCTAGCCGCCAAAATCTCTTTTTCCCCACTGACCGGCCACCCCTAGCCCCCTTTTCTTTTCCATTTTCTCCCCTATCTCTTTCCCCTCTTTTCTCTTCTCACCCTTGCGCGCCCCATGGCCTCACTGCCTACGCCCGTGGCCATCGCACCAGCCACACCGTCGCCGCCATCCGCCGCACATTGATGTCGCATCCCTCCTTCGGCAAGACCACCATCGTTTATCAGTTGTTTGTTTCCCTTTCACCCCATTACTTTTATGTCTTGTACTGATTTCTTAACTTATTCTTGTTATTCTCTCTATTGTTAATAATTTGCATGTGTATTAACCTTATCTATGTTTCCATTTTTCCCTAATGATAAAGATTTACTTACATAGTTGTGTTCTCATTGATCTTTACTCTTGCTTGATTTTCCCATTCACTTGATTGATCTTTTAGCATTCACTTGGTTTAACCTTAGCACTATGTCCATCTTTAACTTAACCCGTTGATTCATATGCAATATCACCACGTTTTTAGCATGCTTAAATGTGTGTCCTAGCAAGTCATTATTTTTGGATTACTCAGTACTTGAAGATGTGGGCATTATTGTTGACTTAATCTTTTCTTCTTGCAGGTATACCATGTCAAATCCACGTGGTAAGAAAACCACTATCCTCGCCTCAAAAAAAACGAAAAGGAGCAGCATCCTCCTTGGGTCCTACCATCGAAATCAAGCACCCATTTCTCCAATTTCCACCGAGACCCCAGGAGGAACTATTCTAGATACTACGGGCCCAACCCCTAGGTGTGGGCCATTGCATTGATTAGACTGCCCTAGACCAGATCCAACTCGCTGACGCAGTTCGAGATCTCCTGACTACCGACCCGTGGGGACTCTTCTTCGAGATCATTGAGCCGACGTACCTTGAGCTCCCACTCGAACTCTGTTCAACCTTCCATCTTTAAGTCGTTATACCAGAGTTCGATGATCCTGGAATGGTCCAGTTCTGTCTCGGCGGTTTAGTTCGCTAGTTGAGTGTGCTTGAGTTTGGAGTCACGTTAGCACTATACACAGAGGAGTTCATGGAGGACAACGACTTCGTTAGCCTCCATCGCCACATCCATTACTCTTCTTCAAACTACTGGAGGGCCCTCGTCCCTGCTTCGGCCACCTCTGACCCGAGTCGCTCCAAGGCATAGGCTCTCGCCCCATCCTTGAGATACCTATACGCCATCCTAGCCCACACCCTGACAGAACAATAAGAGAGCACTGGTGTCGTCAACACTAACGACGCCTATTTTTTATAGAACATGGCACATGGGCATGTATTCGACCTTGTCTATTTCATTGCCCTCGCCATTCGCCATCAGACGGAGTGGTATAGGAAGGGATCATTTCCATCATCCTTTATGTGACTCGCCTGGCACGGTACTTCGGTCTCCTCAACACGGCAGTATAAGCATTCTCCCTTACTCTCATCTGTCAGATATCCCTAGAGGGCATCCCGAGTATGCTGTATATGAGGATGATCGAGTGACGACTTGGATTTGATCCTCCCTAGTACCACCTCATCCAGTCAGCCGAGTAGGAGGACCCAGAGGACATTACCGATGATGTCCCTCCACCTTACAAGGATCCAGCCTCTCAGCCACCACCTATTCAGCATCCAGTTCATGTGGCGACTTCACTCTCTCACATCTCTGAGCGCCTCACTCGATTCGAGTAGCAAATTTTTTAGCACTTTGATCACATTGATGCAACTCCACATCAGATTTGTCAGTACCTTCACATCTCATCGCCGCCCTCACCTCGCGAACCATCTGGCGATAAAGATGTTTAAAGACTTTTTAAAACTACTTTTTATTTTATTTTTCTTTAATTTTATTTTTACTTCATCCTTAGGTTTTATAATTTATATTAAACAATTTATATTTTCGACCATTTCTTTACGAGTAATCATGCTACTTTATATTTCCTAAAGAGTTATTGATTTTATCGCAGTTATAAAGAGCTCCAAAGCTCACTATTACTTAGGAATTTACAACTCCGCTGGAAAAGGTTTTCCACGACTGCCATATCCTGATCGACCACGACCATAGCTACCACCAGATATGATATTCTTTTGGCACAGGACTTGTGGACTAACGAACCTCTACCACCACCGGAGTATCCTCCTCCAATCTTACACTTGCCTTAGCCGACCACTCTCTATGAATCCAGTTCAAGGATTCCATTTAACATTTAGGAAGTTTCACTTCTCTCCCTATCTTATGATCTTATATCTACATTTTTTAGTAAATCTATCTTTGTACATTAAGGACAATGTACATCTTAAGTGTGGGAGGGTTATTCATATCATTATCAGAAAAATCCCTGAATTTTTCCTTATTCTCACGTGACTCGCTCTTATCACTATTAGAATGAATTTTGGTTAATTTATTATTCTTATTGATATGTCTTGAATTAAAACATAGGCATTTATGCATTGACTATTTAAACTTTAAGGAATTAGAGAATCAAGCATGATAAGTTAATTTTTGAAAATTCAATTTTTTAGGTTGTTTCCCCAAGTTTAGGTATTATCTTAAGTTGAAATTCACAAGATTAACATCAAAGAGCCATAATTTTTGTGAGATCTTGAGCCTTTAGAGCATATATTATTTCTTTCATGCTCACTTTTATTGTTCCTATGAGTGCGTCAATATTGATTTGTTATTCTAGAACTTGCTTCGATTATGCATGTCAAGACTACACCATTTGATTTGATATGTCGAGATGATAAAGGCACTTAGGTTTAACCCACTTACTCCATAAACGTCTACCCTCATAATTAACCCTTAGTGAACCCCCTTGAGCCTAACAAACTATTCATTGATTTACCCTCAATATTAACCCATAACCCATTATTGTTGAAATCCCCTCATTTGATCCCTATTTTTGTCGAGATTTGATTTGAATAAATTGCTTAGCTATGTTTTATTTTTGATAGTTAGAAAAATTCTATGTTAACTTGATTTGTTCTTAAAAAAAACATACATACATATTAGTAGTAACTTTTTGTTTTTGAGCTTAAGTATTTAATTCTATATCCCATGAAGAAAAGCTCAATTCTAGGATCTTCTAAATTAGAAAAGAAATTTATCAAGTTTTAGTATTTTTCTAGTTAGGTAATTTTTCAATTCAATCTCGATTCTAACTATTTCTTTCAGCTTGTGACCACAGCCCCTAACCAAAGCCACGTTACAACCCTCTAAAGACCTTTTGATTAATGAATTATCTCAATATATAGTGGTGGAGATTTGATTTTCACGCAAGCCTATGGTAAAAACTTTTCATATTGACTGTTGAGTGCTAAATTTCTTGTCCTTCAACACCTCGAGTGATTTGAGTGAATCTTTAGTGAGGATGTGAAACTCTGTGATATTTTGAATCAAAGGTGATTACTTAGATAAGGGGAGACACCTATGTTTTTGTGATAAAATGCTCAACTTGGAATGTTTGAAACTTTGATGTTCTTCGAGTTGAATTTTCAATGTATGATTACTTATGGATTCTTTTGAGATACTATTGATGAGAATTATAAGTTGAGAATAATTTATTTTGATTGTGAGTTGAGGATTTTGCTTGAGGACAAGCAAACACTTAAGTGTGGGCGTATTTGATAAGTCATAATTTATACATATTTTTATCCCATGCTTAGCATATTTTTGGATGAATTATCATCATATTTGTGGAATTTGATGCTCCTAATCCTTTAATTTCATGTTTTATACTTAGGTGAGCATAGGAGAGTAAAAAGAGCAAGAAACGAGCCAAAAATAGAGAAAATGGGTCAACGTAGGAAATCAACATGGCTAGGACTTCCTTACACGGGTAGTTCACACGGCCGTGACTATTTAACAGATTGTAACACGGCCTAAGCCACCTGACACGGGCGTGTCCCTGTCAAGCCCAAGTCTTGTCCTATTCAGAAAAGGCCACTCTTGAGGGTTTTGAAGCATTCTAAAGCCTATATAAACACTCCAGGAGGTACCTAAATAAGACACATGGAGTAGGAGGCAAGGAATTACTCGAAGGAAGCCGATTGATCCATCTTAGAAGTTGGATTCTCCTTTAAGACTGAAGATCTCCATTCAATTTCCTTTAGGATTTTTGGGTTTCTTTATGTTTTGTTATCATTATTCTTCTGAGATATTTTCATTTACACTTATGAACTAAATCCCCTAAATACCTAAGGGGAATGAAACCTAAGATGGATCTTGTTATTATTTTCTAAATTATATGATAAATATTTGACTTGTTCTTAATTATGAGTTATTAATTCTTGCTTTAATATTCTAGGATATTTATTCAAGTATTGATATGATTATTCAGAGGAGCAAAAGTCCCTGTCTAAGAGTAGATCTACCATAATTAAGCGGAGTTGATTGCACCCCTAGACATAGGGTGACATAATTTTACCGGATTAGGGTAAAACCTAATAAGGGAATCTATAGATCAAGTTAATGCAACACTAGGGGTTTTAATTAGAAAGAGATTTCAATTAATCAACCTAGGGTTAGACATTGCTAGTCTCGAAAGAGATAATAATATAACTTAGGGATTTTTACGGATCAAGTCAAGTGAATAAATCGTCTGATTCAAAGTCAAATAGCAAGTGAAGTCTAGGTGGATTTTCCCTTGGGTATTGTCCAAATCAATCAGTTTTTCCTAAAAGTATTTCCCTAATTTACTTTCTGTGCATTCTTAGTTTAGTTAATTAGTTTAGTTAAAACAAATACCCTTAATTTTAGGATAGATAATAAAAAGGAAGTTAATATTGGTACTTTTAGTTCCTGTGGGATCGACATCTCGGTCTTGCTATAAACTATACCACTGCTCGATAGGTGCGCTAGCCTTCATCGTGATAATAGTTAGTTTTCAAGTACGGTCAATTATAAATTTAAAACTTATCGCGATTTGCATCAATCATCATGACATAGATACATGATGCTACTCACACAAGCAGATAAGAATCTGCAACACATGCTGGTTAACTCAGCCACAAGTAGGACATACGGACCAACACCCAAACATATAAGCCCTAATGTCATGTCATTCGTATATTAATCTATTCCTAAGGTTCAACCGGGATTTCACATTTGCCGAATCGAAGTCGAACATATCCTCAAGGTCGTATTCACAAATAATTCAATAATAAAGTATTTAAAACACAATTATATTAATACTTATTAACATACGAACTTACCTCGAATGCAAAAATGACGAAATGGATCGATTAGTCCAACACTTTATTTTTCCCCAAATCTAAATCCGAACTTCATTTTTCTTGAGTTGTATAACATTGAAGTTAACTTATTCAATTATCATTCTATTCAATTTAGCCCAAAAATCACATTATGGCAACTTTACACTTTTACCCCTAATATTTCAACATTTTTATAATTTAGTCCTTATCTCATAAAAATACAAATTCATGTAATTAAGTCCCTACCCATGCTAGCTGAATTTCACTTATTACCATAGCATCGCATATTTTCCATTTATTTCATATTTCTACCAAAAAATTTTCACATTTCTCAATTCAATCCCTAATTGACAATTTTACTAAAAATCACTTTACAAATGTTGTTTATCTAACAACAAGCATACATTTTCTATCATCAAACATCAAAATACATGTACACTCATCAATGGAAAAACCCTAAACCTTTAATGATTTTGCAAATTAGTCCTTGAGCTAGCTAGATTGAGTTGCAACGATCTCAAAAACATAGAAATCATTAAAATCGGGACAAAAACCATACCTAAATAGATAATGGAAGCTTCACCGAATGAAAACCCTAGCTATGGCTTTTTCTCCCCTCTAATTTCAGTAACGAAGAAGATGAATGAAACAAAATTTTTGTTTGTTTTATTTAATTAACCTTTATTTACTAAATACCAAAATTAACCTTTAAAAATATCACAAATTTCAAAATTACCAAGCCATTATCATCCACTATCATATTATTGGGCTATTTACCACATAAAGACTTCCATTTTAAATTTCTATAGCTATTAGACACCTTTAGCTACTAGAACTCTACTTTTACACTTTACGCGATTTAGTCCTTTTTATCAAATTGAGCATTCAAACAGTAAAATTTCTTAACAAAATTTTTACACAATCACACTATCATGTTGTATACATTAAAATAATATTAAAATAATTATTTTGACCTCAGATTTGTGGTCCTGAACTACTTTCCTGATTTGACTAAAAATGGGCTGTTACAACTCTCCCCCCAAGGAATTTTCGTCCCCGAAAAGCTTACCAAAAAATAAGTTAGGGTACTATTTTCCCATAGATTCTTTGGGTTCCAACATAACTTCTTCAACCCCATGACGTTGCCACAAAACCTTCACCAAAGATATGTTTTTATTTATCAAAATTTTAATCTCTCGAGTTAGAATTCTGATCGATTCTTTGTTATACGTCATATCCAGTTGAATTTCAATCTCTGTTGGAGAAATTATGTGCGATGGATCTGATCTATATCGGCGTAACATCGAAACTGAAACACATTGTGGATCCTTTTTAACTCTGATTGTAAATCTAGTCGATATGCCACTGGCCCTATTCTTTCGATAATCTCATACGGCCCAATAAATTGCAGACTCAAATTTCCTTTGCGACCAAAACAAAGAATCTTCTTCCACGGAGATACTTTCAAAAATACTTTTTCGCCAATTTGAAATTCAATGTCTTTGCGTTTCAAATTTGCATACTATTTCTATCAATCTGAAGCTGCTTTCAAACAGTCGGGAATTAATTTCACTTTATCTTTGGTCTCTCTAACCAAATCAACCCCATGAATATTTTTCTCATTAAGCTCAGTCCAGTATAGAGGGGTTCGGCATTTACGACCATATAATGCTTCATACGGTGCCATCTTTATACTCGATTGAAAACTGTTGTTATACGCGAATTCAACTAATGGTAAATATTTCTCCCAATTGCCATCAAACTCTAAAACATAACAACGAAGCATATCTTTGAGAATCTGAATTACTCTCTCAGACTGACCGTCAGTTTGCAGATGAAAAACAGTGCTAAAGTGCAATCGCGACTCAAAGTTTCTTGTAATTTCTTCCAAAATCATGATATGAACCTCGGATCTCTATCCGAAATAATAGAAGCTGGCACCCATGCAATCTAACGATCTCAGAGATGTACAACTCAGCTAGTCTATCAAGTGAAAAGTTTGTACGTATTGGAATGAAATGTGTCGATTTTGTCAAACAATCAACAATAACCCAAATAGCATATTTCTTTTTCAGAGATAGGGTTAATCCTGATACGAAATCCATTATAACTCTATCCCATTTCCACTCTAGTATCATCACTAGTTGTAGTAATCCCGAAGGCACTTGATGTTCGACTTTGACCTATTGACAAACTAAGCATCTCGGCACAAACTCTGAAATGTCTCATTTCATGCCTGACCACTAGTACAACTATTTCAAATCATTGTACATTTTAGTACTCCCTAGATGAACAAATAAACAACCACTGTGTGCTTCATGTAGAGTTTTCTGAATAAGCTCAAAATTCTTTGGTACACAAATTCTACCTCAGAATAAACAATCATCGGATCCTATCTAGTACTCTGAATCAGTAATCGACTCACATTGTACTCTTTTAGCTTGTAACTCGTTATCACATTTTTGAGCTTCACAAATTTGTTAAAGGAATAATGGTTTAGCTTTTAATTCAGTTAAAATCGTACCATTATTAGACACAGTTAACTGCGCGTTCTTCTCCCGCACAGCAAACAAAGATTTTCTACTCAAAGCATTTGTGACTACATTCGCTTTACCGGGATGATAATGAATCACTAATTCATAATCTTTCAACAACTCAAACCATCTTCATTGTCACAAATTCAAATATTTCTGAGTCATTATACACTTCAAACTCTTGTGGTCGGTAAAGATATGACACTTCTCATTGAATAAATGGTGTCGCCAAAATTTTAAAGCAAAAACAATAGCGGCCAACTCTAAATCGTGCGTCGAATAATTCTTTTTATGCATTTTCAATTTTCTGGAAGCATGAGCTATCTGTAACAGTCTGGTTTTGACCCTAGTCAGAATAGTGGTTTCGGGACCACAAATTTGAGTCTGAAAAATATTTTAATATTATTTTCTGTGTCTGTGATATGTGAATTTATGTCTGTGAAATCTCTGTGACTTAATTTTTCTGTTTCTGTGCTTAATTATGAAAAAGGATTAAATCGCGTAAAGTGTAAAAGTTATCTGATGTTTGTTAAAAGTGCCTATTTATTTTGGCTCATTAAAGGTAAGGTCCTTATGATGAAATAAATCCAATTATATGATAGTGGAATATATGGTTTGGCATAATGGTTAATATGGTTATTTTTAAAGGGTGGTTAGGTAAATGGTTTATTAATGTATATTATAATAAAACCCAAGCATAAAATATTTCCATTATGCTTCATCTTTGCCGAAAATTAGGAGAAAAAGGAAGCCATTGAAGCTTCAAGGTATTCAGCCATTGCATGAGTGAATAGGTTAGTCTATTTTGTTCTGTTTTTGATGATTTTTACGTTTTTGTGATCGTTACTTTGTGTTCTTCAAAACCCATGTCTGAATTTCTGTTTCTGTTAAACATTTCATGAAATTCCATTGTTGATATCATGAGTTTTGTGATGTTTTTGGATGAATTATAAAGGCTTGGTAGATGATTTATAAATTTTGTCTTTGAATTTTGATGAAATAGAGCTATTTGAGCTAATTTGTGAAAATGAGGTTTTGAAGGACTAAATTGTGAATTAAATATGTTATTTGGGCTGGTATGGAAGCCATGTATATTCTTCCAAGCTATAGTCTTCGCGAATTTTGCATATTTGTGATTTTGTGAAAAATGGATTAAATTGTCAAAGTGTGAAAATGTAAGGGCTAAAATGAAAAGTGTGCTAAATATGTGTTCATGGATTATTTTGAGTGAAATGAATGATTGAATGGTTGAATTTGAATTGTATTAGATCAAGAACAAAGAAAATCAGGCTTAGATCGAGGGAAGTCTAAAATAGTTGAATAGTCGACTCGTTCCGTCCGAAATCCGTACGAGGTAAGTCAAATTACAGTTATGTGTTAAATTTACTAATTTCCATATATATAAATTGTAATTTATATTGGATGGCCTTGAGAGCCTGATGAATATCTTTCGAGTAAAGCCTGATAATTTGTTAGTATCCTAAAAGCTCTGTATACTTCTAAAGGAATATTGACATCTATCTGAGATATCGTGTAAGACCGTGTCTGGGACACAGGCCTCGATTGAGATTTACGTATAAGACCATGTCTGGGACATTGGCATCGTATTTGATTTCATGTAAGACCCTGTCATGGACAGAGGTATCAGTATTGAATTACATATAAGACCACGTCTGGGACGTCGACATTGTACTTGTGTATGAGTATCTGTATCGTTTCTGAATCGTCTGATGATAGAGTACGAAATATGAGAATGAGTATATGAAATGTATAACCTATACAAGTACGTTTGTATCGTACTAAATTTCTAAATATGAAAGACTCTGTCTCTGTGAAATATGTATGGAATTTGGAAATGAAGCATGACATATATGCAAACAAAGGAGCATGGTTAAGCTTATGAATTATTTAGGAAACGGCTATGAATCTTTACTGTTAAATTGTACTTATATGCTTTCGTAGTTGACCAATTGTATTTGGCTTACTAAGTTACTCTATGGGATTTCTGTCTGTTTTACAGTTATCGTAGCTACTGAAGGCTTGGGGATAATCGAGGGTCGTCACCATACTATCGAACTCATTTTTTTACTTTTGAAAGTGTAAATTTTAAAGTATGGCATTTATAGGCTAGAATGTCTAAGTACGTAAGTTTTGAATTGTATATATGTTAGGAAATGACAGTTGGCTAACAAATGATAAGTTTGTGTATAGTTTTGGTGTATGTTTGTAATGTGCTATGTTCTAATGTGATTTGGCCATTTTGAACATAGAATTGGTTGAAAATTTTGGTATGATTGATGTATATTATTACTTGTAGGATTGAACCCAAAAAGGGGTGGCAAAATTCGCTTAAACCAAGCCTGCATTGTGCCACACGGTTAAGACACACGGGCGTGTCATATGGCCGAGTAAGTAGCTAGCTAAGTACCACACGGCCATGGCACACGACAGTGTCTGTTAGCCGTGTGAAAAGTCAGTATAGGACCTCTTTTTGGCACGGTTGGATCATATGGGCGTGTCTGGTGCCCGTGTGTGTCACATGGCTTAGTCACATGGACACATGGGCTTGTGACTTTAATAGTTTTGAAAGATTTGGTTAAGTTTCGAAAATTTTGAATGTGTTCGTTTTAGTCTAGACCTTTCTTAAATGTATGTTTTAGGTTTCGTAGACCTTCTTAATGGATGAATTGTTGATGAATACCTAAGTATCATTGTTATATAATATTTGTGATTTTATATTGTTCTAAAATGTTCTGTCCATCCGGTGATGCTCCTTGTCTATTCTGGCAACAGTTAGGGGTAGGGGTGTTACACTGTCACTTTGCCTTCTTGCATCAAAACACAACCCAAACCATTCAATGACGCATCACTAAAAATCACAAACTCTTTACTCGACTCAGGTTGAACTTGAACTGGTGCTTCAGTTAACAATGATTTCAACTGTTTAAAACTTTGTTGGCATTTCTCAAACGATTCAAACTTCACATCTTTCTGTAGCAATCGAGTCATCAGTGTACCAATATTAAGAACCCTTTTACAAAACAACGATAGTGGCCAGCCAATCCCAAAAAACTTTTAACTTCGAATATGTTTCTTGATGGTTTCTAGTCAACAACTGCAGAAATCATACTCGGATCAACTTACCTTCCGCTGAAACAATATGCCCCCAAAATCCAACCTCTCAAAGACAAAACTCGTATTTCCTGAATTTAGCAAACAATTTCTTATCTATCAATGTTTGCAACACAATTCTCAAATGCTCAGCATGCTCAGATTCATCTCAGGAATAGATCAGAATGTCATTAATGAATACAACAACAAATCTGTCCAAATACGGTCTAAAGATTCGATTTATCAAGTCCATAAAAACTGCAGGAGCATTAGTTAATATGAAAGGCATAACAAGAAATTCATAATGCCCGTACCTTATTCTGAACGTAGTTTCGGCACATTCGAATCTTTAACTCACAACTGATATGGCCAGATCTCAGATCAATCTTCAAAAATACTGTTGCTCCTTTCAACTAATCAACAAATCATCAATTATCGGCAACAGATACTTATTCTTAATTGTTTCCTTGTTGAGTTGACAATAGTCAATACACGGTCTCATCGATCCATCTTTCTTCTTTACAAACAACACTGGCGCATCCCAGGGCGAAAAACTAGGTCATGCAAAACCTCTATCTATTAACTCTTGCAACTGAGACTTCAACTCTTTTAATTCTGTCAGGTCCATTTTGTACGATGCTATCGATATCGGTGATGTTCCCGGTACTAATTCAATAGCAAAATCAACTTCTCTAACTAGTGGCAACACAGGCAATTCTTTTGGAAACACATCCTGATACTCACAAACTACTGGCGCTGATTCAATCTTTGATTCAGACACTTTTGTATTCAGTAGATACGCAAGGTAAGCATCACAACCTTTTCTCACATATTTCTGAGAATAGGCAATAGGCAATACACTCGGCTCATCTGACTCAATTCGAATAATTTCACTATTTTGATATTTCAATTCAATAGTCTTTCATCTACAATTCACAACAGCATTATGCAGAGTCAACCAATCCATACCCAAAATCACATCGAATTCATCAAACGAGAAAAGCATCAAATTTATCAGAAAACAGTAACCCTGAGTCATCAAAGGACAATTCTTGCAAAGTTTATCAACTAGGACATACTTGCCTAAGGGGTTCAATACTTCAAACACAAATTCGGTAGACTCAACAGGCAAACTCTTATCAGACACTAGGTTCATACAGATATATGAATGAGTAGATCCAGGATCAATCAAAGTAATTACATTAGTGTCATAGAGAGAAAATGTACTAGTGATAACATCTGGTGACGATGCATCTTCGTAAGTGCGAATAATGTAAACTCTAGCTAGTGCTCTAGCCTCAGATCTCACAGCAGAATCCTTTGTCACTCTTTTCCTACTAGTCACATTTCCTGTATTTCTAGGTGGTCTCCCTCTAGTAGCTGTGTTACTCGATCTTGCATTCTGATATATATTTGTCTCGGGTAACTCAGGACAATCCCAAATGAAGTGATCTTGCGAGCCACATTTGAAACAACATTTATTACTCATCTAGCAGTCTCCAAAGTGCCATCTACCACACTGTGGACACTCGAGTTTGTTGACTCTAACACTACTAACGCTCGATATTGAAGTGGCTTGGGGTTTAGGACTTCTGTATTGTTTCCTACAATCTATTTGAGAATACCCCACTAAAGCATTAGAACGATTATACGAATCTCGTGAATTCTTTTAAGAAGAGTGATATGGTTTACAAGCTCTGTCAACTAACACTACAAATTCTTTCAATTCTAGAATCCCAACTAGAAGTCTAATGTATTTGTTCAACCTGTCTTCGAATCATTTATACATAATTGCCTCAGTTGAAACACATTCTTGAGCATATTTACTGAGTCTCACAAACTCTCTCTCGTACTCAGTTGTAGACATTCAGCCCTGTTTCAGTTCTAGAAATTCCTTGCGCTTCTGGTTGATAAGCCGCTGCCTTATATATTTCTTTCTGAACTTGGTTTGAAAGAATTCCCACATGAATCTTTCTCTCGATACTACGGATATTATGGTATTCCACCATAGATATGCCGTGTCTCTCAGAAGTGATATGACGCATTTTACACATTCAACTGGCGTGGACGATAGTTCATCAAATACTCTGATCGTATTCTCAACCCAAAATTTAGCTCTATTAGGATCATCATCAATAGTAGCTCTAAACTCTTAAACCCCATACTTTTGAATTTTATCAATAGATGGCTTATTCAATTGTAAAGGTTCCAAACCTTGAGGAGCTACAGGGACCGATTGGGGAATAGGTGGGGGTAGAGGTTGTTGAGCAACCGGATTAGTTCAGACAAACTCAGTAAACCACTCGTTCATCATTTGGAAGAAGGCTTCCTTAGCCTCTCCTCCCTGACTATCTGATAAGGGTCTCAACTCAGATTGCACTACTCTGTGAAGGAGGCTAGCGCGTTACTCTTAACATCATCAGCCATTTCTCGACTAGGATCCATTTCTATATAAAAACACGATTCAAACTATCAGGAGATATCGCACTATCACAGGTTATTTATGGCATGTATAGCTAGACTCTCACATACGCTACGTTAGTCCAAGAATCAACGAAATCGTAGCTCTGATACCAATAAATATAACACCGTATCTGTCGCCAGAATAGGGTTACGGAGCATTACCAAACTTATATTACAATCAAACATACACTTAACATACATTTTAAATTTCCAAGTAAACATCATTCAAAATCATTCATAAAGTCCCTAATATGAGCCTACGAATTCTTAAAACATGCTTTTGGAATGGTTTGGGACAAACCGGTAACTCAGGAAATTTTTGGAAAACTTAGAAAATTTTACAATATATAGGGGAGACACGCCCGTGTGGCTGGACCGTGTGTGTCACACAGCCAAAGACACGCCCATGACACAGGCTGTGTGGACATTCAAAATGGGATCACATGGTCTTGTTCTAGCCCGTGTGCCCTTAGAAATGGCCTCACACGCTATTGTTCCACACAGCCAAGTCACACGCCCGTGTGCTGGGCCGTGTGGAGCATACTGACTTGATTTCTAATTAAACACCAGTGGATACACAGCCGTATCACCTGATCGTGTGTCACACACGCCCATGTCTCTACCCGTGTGTACAAAAATAGGCTATTTACCAAGCCATTTTTCTCACCCAAACTTTCATCCATTTAAACACATCAATTAGCATATAACATATCATCAATAGACAATCTAACCAATCTCAATCAAACCTAATTCATGCCATTTCAGTACCAACAACTATAAAGCGCACAAGTACCACAATATGCCATTCAATTTCATACCAAGTTCACATTCTCAAATCACCTAAATGGTCACTTTTGTTTATGCACCAATTTGCCTAAAATCATAAGCATACCAATTCTCAATTATTTTATACTCAATTTACCAATTTAGAAACAACCATTCACCACAAGCATTTACATAGCTACTACCAAATGCATAACATATCAAAAGGCCTTTCCCACATATATACATACATCACCAAACATGCCAAAATAAGCCAAATCACATGGCTATACACATAATAAACCTTTCATCATTTACAAGCCAGCTCAAATGGCTAAATGCATTACTAACTTATACCAAAATGACCATAACTCCTATACATGCCATATAACCAAATTAGAAAAGATCAAAAGTACCAAAGTGATAGCTTGATAGTGCGATGAGATCTCTAACGACTCCCATACATGCACAATTTATGCAATTAAACTTATCATAATATAATCTCATTTTGATCCACAAACCTATCACATATTCATTCACAAGGTTAGATATGAAATTAACAAGTTTCTTCGGTTTAATGCTTGTATGGTTCATGTACATACCTGTACCAACTCGTATCAATCTCATACTTATCCATATTCTTGATATAGCCGTTGAACCATTTGGACTAGTATCAAATACTTGGGAATCTTGCACCTTAAGTGCCAATACAAAGCCGAAGCTATCTCAATCTCATATCACATATAATGCTCACTCTTGAGTTATGAACGGGTCTGCTCACAGAAGCTGATGTTCATGACGTAACTATACAATGCTGCTCACACAAGCTGACGAGAATCCACAACCCATGTCGGATAACTCAGCCAGGGGTAGGATGTACGGACCAGCACCCAAACACATAAGCCCTAATGACGTGTCATTCGTATC
The DNA here is from genome assembly GCF_007990345.1 of Gossypium hirsutum. NCBI lineage: Eukaryota > Viridiplantae > Streptophyta > Magnoliopsida > Malvales > Malvaceae > Gossypium > Gossypium hirsutum. The sequence goes on along the minus strand of NC_053432.1, from coordinate 23,081,517 downwards.
CTAATCTATTTCTAAGGTTCAATCGAGATTTCACATTTTTCGAATAATTGTCAAACATATCCGTAAGGTCGTATTCACAAATAATTCAATAATAAAGCATTTGAAACACAATTATATTAATGCTTATTAACATACGAACTTACCTCGAATGCAAAAATGATGAAATGGATCGATCAGTCCAATACTTTATTTTTCCCTCGATCTAAATCCAAACTTCATTTTTCTTGATCCATATAATATCAAATTTAACTTATTCAATTATCATTTTATTCAATTTAGCCTAAAAATCACATTATGGCAACTTTACAATTTTACCCCTAATATTTTCAAAATTTTTAAAATTTAGTCCTTATCTCATAAAAATACAAATTCATGCAATTAAGTCCCTACCCATGCTAGTAAAATTTCCCTTATTTCCATAGTAGCCCATATTTTCCATTTATTTCACATTTCTACCACAAAATTTACACATTTCTCAATTTAATCCCTAATTGACAATTTTACTAAAAATCACTGAACAAATGTTGTTTATCTAACAACAAGGTTACATTTTCTATCATTAAATATCAAAATAAATGTACATTCGTCAATGGCAATATAACAGCCCGATTTTGGGCTGAGTTAGAACAGTGGTTTCGGGACCACAAATCTGACTTGGAAAAAATTATTTTTATTATATTTTTATGGCCTACAGTTTCATGAAATGATTTTGTGAAAATCTCGTTCAAAATTTTGAATGTTCGGGTACTCAAATTAGTAAAAAGGACTAAATCGTAAAAAGTGCAAAACTTAGGTTCTAGAAGCTAGAGGTATTAAATAGCTATAGAATTTTTAGTAGAAGTCCTTATGTGATAATTAGCCCATTAATAAGTTAGTTGAAGAAATTTTTTTGGTATTTTTTAAATTTGTTTGAAAAGAAAAGGGGCAAATTGGCAATTAAGTTAATAAAGGCATAATAAGACAAAAATTTAAAAGCTATCATCTTTTGTTATTTCTTTTTCAACCGTTTATGAAGAAAATGGGCAGCCATGGATGAGCAAACATTCGCCAAGCTTCTATGGCTCATCTAGGTACAGTTTTTGTCCTATTTTTAATTATTTCTACATTTTTGGAGTCGTGGTAACTCAATTTAGCTATCTCCTACCTTCGTTTTCAAAATTGTTAAAGTTTGTAAATTTTTCCATTTATTAATTAATGTGTATTTTGATTCTTGATGATGGAAAATTCAACCTTGTTGTTAAAATGACTTTTACTAAGTGATTTTCGGTGAAAATGTCCGAAATGACCATTTTGTAAAAGTTGTAAAAATGGTATAAAAGTGTGTTTTGATGAGAATTGTAGTTTGCTATAGTTATGAAAATGGTTCGGCTAGGCTTAAAGTATGAAGAAATTGAGTGCATTTCATTTTACGAGCCTAGGGGAAAAAGTGTAATTATGATAAAGTTTAGGGGCAAAAATGTAATTTTGCCAAAATATGATTTTTGGATCATATTGAATAATGTGACTAATAATTAGACTAAATGTGATATTTTAGATTAAGAAAAACAAGATTCGGACTTAGAACGAGGGAAATCAAAGAATATGACGGTTATGTCCAATTGCGGATTTTGTGTCAAGGTAAGTTCGTGTGATTATAATAATGCAATGTTATAATTGAATATTAAATGCTTTATTTTTATTATTATATAAATTTTATGATTGATTATACGGATATTCTTGATGAAGATTGAACAAGTAAGTACATAAGCAAATAATGTGATGTTGTAGCATATTTTAATGCTTTGATAATATGTGCATTTAAATGTTTTATTACTATCATGAAAGTATGAAATGTATGATGGAAGAATAAATGACATTATGAGCAAGTGCGACGACATTGAGCTAGACAAGAAATCACGTTTGAACCACGAAAATAGTATAGGATACAAAAGGTAAGTCATGAGAAATTGAGTGGTCTAAACTCATGAGTTGAGTCTGAGATCATGAGATAAGTGATACATGTAATGTGGGCCCTGGTACTAACTTTGTGTATAAACCTGTGAGCAACTTGTTGAGCGAGCATACCATGCTAATGCTTTGGGGTCCGGGCACTGACTTTGTGTATAAACCCATGAGTAGCTCAATGAGCGGACATTACTTGATAATGCTTTGGGGTCTGGGTGCTGACTTTGTGTATAGACTGGTGAGTAGCTCAAATGCAGGCATTATAAAATATGTGGTAGCTTTAGCTACATACATTACGCGCTAAAAGTTGGTTCTAGCTGCGTATATGGCACTATGTGCAAGTTTCCATGTATCCATTAGTATTCCAAGTGTTCAATGGGTAATTCAATGAAGGATTTGATGATGGTCCCAATGAGGTATGTAATTGATGAGAATGAACTTGAGTTATGTTACGAATGAGTACAGGTATGTACAGAAACTCAATTGAATATGAAATCCATGAATGCTAAGTCTATGAGTATTGTGAAATGATGTTGTATTAATTTGGTGGACTATGATATATGTTTATAAATGCATAGATTTCTAATTTAAATGAAATGAAGGTGTGATGAATTTAGTTATCATCATTTTTGTACTAAAACTATTTTGGACGGTAGTTGTAGTCCACATTTGAAAATTCACCAAAAATTGTGGAAATTGAATTTGAGTCTGAATAAAATATGAAATTAAAGATTATTGAGCCTAGTTTCACATAGAAGAAACGGTGTAAGAAAAAGAATATTAGATTATGACATATTTGAATTTTCATAAGATAGAGTCAGAATTTTTTTGGCATCCCCTGTTCTAATTTGGGAAAATCATAAAAAATTATACAAAAATAATTATGGGTTATAATTTATATGCTTATAAAAGAAACAAATGGAAACATCATATGGATCCTATATAAGGAGTTAATTAATTTTTAGTGAAGAAGGGTCGGAACTGTCAAACAGCATAACAGGGGTGATTTTGAAGAATAAACTAGACTAATTGGCTAAACCAAAAATTCTAAAAATTTTATAGTAAGGAGATATGTGAGTCTAGTTTTAGGAAAAAATTGTGGAACTTAATTTGGAGTTCCATCACTTAAGATATAAATAATTTAGTGACTACGACTCGAGTAGACATCTTAACTAAAATTTGAGCAAATAGTGGAGTAATGTGCAAATATGATTGTGATACCTTAAGAACATGTTATAAGAATTTGGCAAAAGCATATAAATAAATTGCTTATTATTTTCATGTGAACTTACTAAGCTTTAAGCTTACTCCCCTTCCTTTCCATCTCTTATAGGTTTATTTAGCTAGCTCGGGTTGGAAATCGCCAGCGATGCTATCGCACTATCAAGCTACCATCTGGGGTATAAGTATTCAAGTACTCAAGTTTATGGCATGTATAGGAATTATGTCTTTTCTTATATTATTCATTACTATTAGGGCCAAGTGTCTTGGCCTATAATGAGTTGTGATTCAATTTGAACATGCATAGCCATAAATGATGGCTTATGATAATCATATGCTTAATCTTATGTAAATGATATGTTATTGCATGAATGTGGTTAGTTTAAATTGCATTTATATGCTTGATAATGTGCCATGTGATGTGATATGAAATTGTGCAAGTAAGGGTGACAAAATGGCTTGGAAAATAGCCTTGCAATCGTCCACATGGGTAGACCCACGGGCGTGTGTCTAGGCCGTGTGTGACGCACGGTCCGCCCCCACGGGTGTGTGTCTTGGCCGTGTGCCCCTAAATGAATGATGATGTCATAAACAGAGAGTTACACGGGCGTGTCCCAAGCCACACAGCCTACTCCACTCAGGCGTGTGACTCTAAAAATGGGAAATTTCTTAAGTGTTGTAAAATTTTTGAAAATTCTCGGTTTAGTCCCGAATCATCTCTAATGTATGTTTTGGGCCTCTTAGGCCCATATAAGGGACGATATGCATGTGTATGAATGGTTTTAAATTGAATGAAATTTTGTGGCTCGATTTTGTATGAATGTTTATGTTTAAGTCTGGTAATGCCTCGAGCCCTGTCCCGGCATCAGATGCAGGTAAGGGGTGTTACAGGCAAAACCCTAAAACTTTAACAGTTTCGCAACTTAGTCCTTGGCGAGCTAGATTGAGTTGCAACGATCTCAAAAACATAGAAGTCATTAAAATTCGGATAAAAACCATACCAAAATAGACAATAGAAGCTTGGCCAAATGAAAACCCTAGCTAAGGCTTTTCCTCCCCTCTAATTTCAGTAATGAAGAAGATGAATGAAACAAAATATTCATTTGTTTTATTTAATTAACCTTTATTTACTAAATACCAAAATTAACCTTTAAAAATATCACAAATTTCAAAATTACCAAGCCATTATCATCCACTATCATATTATTGGGCTATATACCACATAAGGACTTCCACTTTAAAGTTTTGTAGCTATTAGACACCTTTAGCTAATAGAACTCAACTTTTACAGTTTACGCGATTTAGTCCTTTTTATCAAATCGAGCATTCAAACGATAAAATTTCTTAACAAAATTTTTACAAAATCATACTATCATGCTATAGACATTAAAATAATTATAAAATAGTTATTTCTACCTCAAATTTTTGGTCCCAAAACCGCTGTTCCGATTTGACTAAAAATGGGTTGTTACAAATCACCTATCATTAGATTTGATTCTTTTCTACTTTTCTATCTCTTGAAATTTAGTTTTTTCTTTTATTTTCTTATTATTAGTAATATAAAACTCCAAAAAATCTCTTATTTACATTCCTGATGCGATCCCAACCGCATCATGTTTTGACTCACTTCAACAACATCGAGATTGGCCTAAACGTGAGGGGCCCAAGTGCAAAATGAAATCTAATTTCAGTTTGTTAATTTGTGTGTAGGTCTTAATTAAGCGAACTTGGGTTGGAAACCATTTTTGGACTAATCGAACCATCAAGGATGTTCAATTCAAGTGTTCCATGCAATGTGCTACAAGCTCATTTAGCTCGTTCATAGCTCATTCGAGTTTATTGAGCCCAACATTATTCGGTTTTAGCTTGTGCATCATTTTGCTGGAATATTTAATTTGGTTTCAGCTCAATTTTAGTTTTATGTAGTTTATGTGTTTTGAGCTAAATAATTGTTGGATTGAACTTTTAATATGTTTAGTTAATTAATTCAGTTGTTTTAATTGCTAAAATACTTAGTTTAATTAATTAAGTTGCTGGAATAAATTACTCATCTTAGTTAATTGAGTTCATCTTAGTTAATTTAGTTGCTGGAATAAATTATTCATGTTAGTTAATTAGGTTCATCTTAGTTAATTTAGTTGCTAGAATAATTTAATGATGCATGTGTTTTTTAATTTTTAAGTCCATTTATTTAAGTTAAGTGTTTAATGTGTTTTATGTGTTTAAATGTGTTTAATTTCAGGTGTCTTTTTAGTTTGAAACTGTTACATTCAGGGGCTGTTACAAATTGATTAATGTGAATTTTCAAGTGAATTTCGGTTACATACAAGGGGGAACATTATTCTTTATTAAAAGGAGTTGTTATCATCAATTTAAGGGAGCATTACACATCCTTAAATTCGGCAGTAGCCTCTTCCATCTTCCATAATCTGTTGTTGATTAAAATGATCATTTCATGAGTTAATTTTTCATTAAAGTTATTGGTTTCCATTCGGTTGACCAAGGAGACTTCAAAGGTTTTTCCTAAGCATTCAAGTCTATTGATTCAGCTGAATTGAAGAGTATTGAAGGGTGGAGTTACTTAGTTCAGCATTTCAAGAGTTTTTGAGCTTTATTTCAACTCATTATTAGCTTATTAAGATGATCACGTCTGACTATTTGGATAGACCTCTTTTGTACTATAAATATGTGTAATCAGCCTTTGTAAGGAACCTTTTGCTGAATTTATGTTAAACTTGAGTTTTGTAAGTTATCCAATTCTCTTTGTTCTTTTGGAACTGATCTAACTTATCAAGCATTGCTTGTGGCGTCTATCCTTTCCTTGTTAATTGAACTTATCACTTTTCTAAGTGTGGTATTCAACTTTACCTTTGGTTCCTATCTTGCATAGATAAAGGGTCAAGGTTTTTATCCAACTATCCCTTATCATTTCCACCGATTTCAACCTAAGTGCTTGTCTAAGTTTCGGGTCAACAATCCAATATTTTTGGTTCACTCTTAAGCCTTAGCCTAATCCAATTCTTTAATTCCATAACCATTTCAAAACCATTCCATTTGAGCCTATTTTCATAATTTCAAGCCACTTTTTCTAACCGTTCAGATTTACTCAAATTCACGATTGGGCAACATTATGACTCGAATCATCACCGAGGTGAGTTCATATCAGTCATCGTACCATAACTTAATTAAAGTATTAATTAGATGTAACACCACAAACCCAGCCTAGATGTTACGACCGAATCCGATGTGTCACATTACCTACCACTAACCAAGTTACCTAGTTCACTAAAGTTTGGGTGAGCTTTGCAAAAACCATTAATGAAGTTTTAAGAGAGATGTTCCGATTCACTAGTGTGAGTCCTATCCATTATCAATTGTTAAGGGTTTAGAAAAACGTGACTTTTTTTGCACCTTGAAAAGTTTCATTTTGAAGACGTTTGATTGTCATGTCGGTTTGAAACAAGTAATTTTTGATAAACCTAGAGTTAACCAATTTCAAGGAATCAATTTAAGTGATGTGAATCTCAAGTCGAAAATGATTTAAGTAATTTAAAAACCCAAAATAAAAATAATAGAGCGGCCTTATTACAACTTTAACCAAAATAGAAATAATCAAAAATAAATGCGAAATTTAAAAGAAAGCTACTTGAAACTTATTTAAAACCAGAAACTTAATCTTCGTGGCCACTCTGAATCCCGCCCAGCTCTAAGTCCACCAACTAGGGCTCACCTGCAAGGATGGAAGAGAAAGGGGGTGAGTTTGGAAAACTCAATGTATATGGAAATCCCATCCAAAGCCCAAGTTAGCTCAAGCCCATTGGGCCTAAGCCCTATTCAAATAACCGCGGGTACTGGGCCAAAGCCCTTTTCAGAATACGATAAATTGGGCCTTAGCCCCTTTTCAGATAACGATATGGCCCATAGGCCCATTCCAGAACAAACAGACATATTCGTGTATGCAAGCCCAACCCAGCCTATAACCAATCGCTACACTCCACCCGTACCAGCCCTCCACTCCATGTGGGGAATAGCTCAACCCACCCAGCCCTACACTTCACAGTTGCAGCATAGCTGCTCAGATATCAGTAAGTTGAGGCAAAGCCTCCAGTACGTGGTCAATCCACTTTCAGTACTTCCTCCATCAATAATCCAGTCCCATGCATCAGATAATAATAACATGGCATGCAGTAAATAGTAACAGTCAAACATGCATTCAGGTCAACCTTAACCCAGGGGTGTATCAGTAATTTTGCTCCTAGGGGTAAAACTGTAAACTTTCCACCTACACAGGTATTTCAGTACTTTTATTAGTTTTCAGGGTTCTCATAAATGTTATGGTCCTTACTAGCCCATTTGTCATCGCAGTAATTTATTTATCTCAATTTCACAATCTTAGCCATTGGGCCCTAAAACCCCTAATGGGCCTTATAGTGTCCATTAGCCATTTAAGCCCATTTAACTCAAGTTTTATGACCAGTTTACCGGTTTAAGCAGTTTTGATTCTACAGTCTAACAGAACATACTTATTGCCTATTTTTTTATATTATACATATATTTTTTTATTTTTTATTTATTAACCCATATGAGCCAATAAGCCCATTGGGCGTAGTTTTAGCCTATCGAGGCCCAATTATCGAAGTGCACAAAATTTCAAACACGACTAAATTACCACTTTGCGATTTCAGATCTAATGATTTCTAAATGTCTTGTGAGCACTCGTACACTCGCAAGCCCACGAAATGCCAAAATTTCGGCATTTCGGCTTTTGCCGAATTGAACTATGAAAGGGTGTTCGATACACACCTGTTTCGCGATGACTACTACTGAGATCCCTTACGATGTCCTACAATTGATTAACACAATTCTTAGATTGCAACCCACAACAACCAATCCCAATATTCAGCAACCCATATTCGAACCATACCCCTAAAGCCTTTAGAATCTTACCTTTTTGCCGAAAACCGATGGCTAGATCTAAGTCTAGTTGTTCCAAAGATCCAAGCCTTCGATCAAACCTCTAGAAGACACTAATCAACAAAAGAAACTGTCGGTTAAAGACCTTTAAAGCCCTATGCCCAAATGATAGCCTCCCTAGATTTTTGAGACTTCGGCTTTTCTAAATTGTAAAATAAGACTAGATCTGAGGTGATGAGCACTTACCACTAATTCCTCTTTAATTTCTACACAGATCTGATACAGATCTATCCTCTAAATGATAGTAGAACTTAAATCCAGGAGATCTAAAGTTTCAGCTATGAGTCCTTAAATCTATGGTATTTCGGCTTTTTAAGCGATGAAGAAGATGACGATTTGAGGCTATAACTTTGAAGTAATGTTGCTGACAGATACTAAGGGTTTAGAGACGATGAAATTTGATCAAAAAGAACAAAAATAACTGAAGGATTTTGGCTTGGAGAAATCGGCACAAGAAGTGAGTTTTCAGGATTTCGGCTTTTATGGCTATCAGCTATGGAGGTTTTGTGGAGGATGGGATTGACAGAGGAGGTGAGTAAGGTGATCAAAAGGTTTTGGCTAGAAGAAAAAGCAAAAAGGAAGAAAGAAAATGGAGGAAAAGGAGAGGAAGAAGAAATCAGCACCATGGAGAAGGAATTTGTGTTTTCGGCTTTTGTGAGAACTCAGAAAGGATGAATGGTAGTGAAAGCTTTCAGGTGGCTAAACCTAATTCTCTAAGATAGAAAAAGAAAAGAACCTAACCCTAATATCAACTAAGACAATTGGCCCAACCTCCCTAAAGACCTTGCCGAAATTCACTTAAGTGATCACATGCCCGGCGTATGCTTAAAATTAAAAAGTAACCATATGCCTACCTTGCAACTTGAACCCTGGACCTTTAATTACTTCCCAGACGCCATTTTTTTAGGAACTTAGTGGCGCCACCTTGCCACTTTACCAAGGCCTTATTTGCGTCATAATTTACAAAGTTCTTCTTAAAAGCCCACTTAACCAAGTCTCCTATTCACTTAAAATCCAACCTTGATATTTTACCGTGTTTAACTTAGGCTTGGGCCTTCTAAAGGCCCACTAACACACTTAAACACAACTCCAATATTCAGAACACCAAAATTTCAAAATTTACCAAAAATCACAGAAACTTGGAAAACCCCGAAAATTAGGGCGTTACATTAGATCTTTTAGTGTGAAGGTTAAAATTGATCTAGCCTTTGCCTCCATTGGGTATGATCCTTAGATTACTTACCCACTCCATTGTAAAACTATATTACAACTAGACCCATACTTGCGGATACCTCCTTGTAATTCTATATTTTAATGTAGTATTCACACTTTTGGCGTTAGTACATTTAGAGGTTGTCAGAAGGCTTAACCAAGGTCCATGGATAAGGAACCACCATTAAAAATTTCCCAAGGGTATTTGGGAACCCCACCAAGTTGGTAATGGATCGAGACTACACCGACTAGTCAAAAAGGATAGTGGGTCTTGTCTTTGATAAAAGAGTGGGGTTGATTAGAACTTGTTGATAAGGAAGAATATAAGGAATGATAGAAGTGTCTTGATAGACTATTCCACTTTTAGGGGAAAGAACTAGTATAAGGGTACCAGCGAAATGGATAATTCTGTAGGAACCAGAAGGTAAGAAAGAGAACTTGTGGACCCAAATGGTCAATAATCAGTTATGTTTTGACGTCTGTACCTAGATCCATTGAACTGATTGGGTGGGGTGTTACAGAGTGAGCAGATACCTATTTTTAGGCCTAAAAGCTTCTGGAATGACTATTAGGTCACAAAACAGGCTTCTGGGGTCACAACATGACAGAACGGGCTCCAGACTCTAAGTTCAAAGTTGTGTGTCACAACATACCACTAACGAGCGCCAAAAGTTAATTGAGGGTGTTTTCGTCCACACAATCAATACTTATCAATTTTAAGGCTTGTATTTGACCTAGTTATGGCAGCTCATAATTTATCTTGGTTTTAAACTAGGTTTTTAATTAAAAATCTAATTAAAAACTAAATCTAATGTCTAAACTTAACTAAATCTAATGTCTATTGAGCACCTCATAACTTATCTCGGTTTTAAACTACAAGGTCGAAAGATAAGTGGGTTTTTATCGATTAATTAATCAGTTATAGGTTGAAAGGTAATAATTGGTTATATTAGCTAATTCACTAAAACTCGAGTTTTGAAGTTAATTACAAATAGTGAAGTGAGTTAATTTTCTATCTATTATTCAATATTTTTTTAATTGATAATTTCTTTTCAACAAATTTAGTTTATTTTATGATCTTAAATTTCACTTTTATTTTTCATAATATAATTTCTAGTTATTATTTAGACCTTTGCTGTAGAATATAAAACTAAGTTTAATCCATCCTCCATTGGGTACAGTCTTCAGAGTACTTCCTGTACCCCATTGTACAATATTGAATTACAATTTGACCTATATACTTGCAGACACCCCTGCTTTATTATATATCTTTTTGTTGCAATATTTCTAGTCCAAACATTCGCACAATTGGCAGTGATCAATAAACGGGTGAACTACACCATACCAGGATAGTTCGTGTGAGCTTAAACTACACCACACCAAGGCATTGAACTGCAAATCCTATAAGTATAAAAATTTAAACAATTTCAATTACATCCCTCCACTACACCAAAGTTTTCGTAGAGACAAAGAATACTCGATGATCCACAACAGATGCTAGATCTCGAAATAACCTATCATAATTTTTATATCATCAAATTTCTCATACACAAGCACATATATGATCCTATTTGCATGCCAATTGTATCCTAAATTTTTACTATGTTCACATGGGTATCAACCAATCATATTTTCATATTCATACATTGTAATCATTCATATCTTCATACCCATACCTTGTATTATCATATATCAATCACCAATCCTGTTTCATTTCAATTCAATCCAAATCCATCTCACTTTCTAGCCATGTATGCCAACTTTTTCAAAATTTAAAATTATGTTCAAACATAGATAAAAATGGAATCAATGCAAGAAAACCTATTAACTAAGTAAGGCAAGTAATTTTCATAAGAACTTACCTTTTTCAAAACACAAAACGGGTAGATTTTGAAAAGCCTAATCCGCAATTTTTTCTTATCCTCTACTAGCTCCACTTTGGTCCAACTCTTAGTCTATTAAAATATATTTATATACCAAACCAATACTGTACATTAACACACAATTTTTGGATCCAATGCCCTAAGTGTAGTATTTTCGTCAGTGTACACTTGTAATTTTTTCAAACAAATTGGTTAATAAAATTATTCATGAATTACATTAATACGTTGTATAACTTTCCTATATGGTTTTTGGACACAAAGAAAATTTGAAGCAAATGTTGCTCATTGGTTGTCTAATGTTTAAACTAATACAAAGTGGTATTACATGATTGAATCGTATTACGGAAAGACAGCTTATATTAATAGATGAACCTAAACATATCCTTAGTCTAATCGAAAATGAGGAAATTGATTGAAACACTAATATGTCAGCTATTGAGTCCAATTGGAGGGGATACTTTGTCTTGAACATCAGAGTGAATGACTCCCAAAAGATAGAGGCATAGATGTGACTAATTAGATTGACTGTATATACTAGAGCCAAGAAGAATAGATCCTGGATATGTTTATGGATTTATTCACTAGAAAAATTCATTGACGTGACTCGTACACTTTGATGTAAGTAAAAGCTTGAGTTCAAATAGATAAGGTACCTAAAGCTGGTGCGTTGGGTGTACAACTTCTACAGTATGTAATGTCATTAACAACAGTGAATTCATAGCCCGATACATGGGTAAATGATATCCTCTCATAGATACATTCAAGCATTATATACATAATCAAATATTCAATGCATAAATACGACTAAGTTGCATTATTTACATTCAACTTGCTCGCTTCTATGGGATATCATATTCCATCAAACTTCTAATGTATTCTATCATCATATGAATATTATTAACGTTTGGCATCACTTTCATCATACTCAATATCATCAACATATAATTCAATATAACCAAAGCAAGATATATTTCAAGGATATTAACAATAACATGGATAGCATGCTCATTTAGTCACACGGACTTACCTCGAATGCAATTTCGGCCAATTATTCCATTTTAGTCCAAAACCTCGTACTTTCCGATTTAAGCCCAAGTCTCAATTTTCTTGATCTAACATGATGAATTCACTCGTTTAATCATTACATTAATTTAAACATTCTATAATTCATAATTTGGAAAAATGACTGTTTTGCCCTTAGACTTTATAAGAATTACAATTTTTCCCTTAGGCTCGTAAATTGATTTTTATCGAATTTCCTCCTTTTCCAAGCCTAGATGAATTCTTTTTATAACTATAGCAACTCAATTTCAATTATTTCACACATTTACAACTTATTTTACAAACTTTGCAAAATAGCCCTTTTTTAGGTGTTTTCATGCAAACTCCTTTCACAAAAGTTGTTTATTAGACAACCATGACTCATTTTCTTCCGTAAAAATTCAAAAAACAACATAAATGCTCTCATGGCAAAACCCTAGACTTGCAACCATTTTGCAAAATAGTCCCCCCTTTAGTTAGCTCATGCTACAAGGGTCCCAAAAACACAAAAATCAATAAAAATGATCTGCAAAATCACTTGCAAGGGATGGAAGTTGCTAAAATTTTGAGCTCTCAAAACCCCTATTTTTTTGGTATTTTCGGTGGAGGAAGGAAGAAGAAAAGATGATTTCTCTTTTTTCTTTATTTTATTATTTTACCAGTCAAAATAAGCCACCAACTTCACCAACTTTTGACTTTTTGACTCATCTTTGTCTCTATGGCTGACCAAGCCTTTCTTAAAGGTCTATTTTCTCTTTAAAGACCTTCTATTTTGGTTCTCTAGCTATTTAACATATTTGGGTAGTAAAACAAATCTTTTTCCCTTTATGCAATTTAGTCCTTTTTTGCAATTAAGCTCACAAACGCTAAAATTAATTCACCAAAATTTTCATGCATTCATATAATCATGGTATAACACATAAAATAATATTAAAAATAATTTCTCCTGACTCAGAATAGTGGTTCCAAAACCACAATTCCAACTAGGCCCAAAATCGGGCTGTTACAATTCTCCCCCCTTAGGGATTTTCGTCCTCGAAAATCTTACCAGGAAATTGGTTTTGATATTAACATAAACTTCACTTTCCCATAATCATCACTAAAGAAATTTCACTCGACTGTGCCTCTAATCCTTATCTCTTTACTTTCTCATATCTGTAATATCCCGAATTAGGGCCTAATCGAAATAGTGGTTTCGTGACCACAAATCCGAGATAGAAATAATTATTTTATAAATATTTTGAGGTTTATGATATGATTGCATGATTGTGTGAAAATGTCGTGATGAAATTCTATGCCTAAAGTGCTTAAATTGAAAGTAGGGACTAAATCGAATAAGTTGCAAAACTTGCATTCTAGAAGTTTTTAGTATGAAATTGTTTTGGAATATTAATGAGGAGGTCTTAAATAGCAATTTGACAAATTTTAAGTTCATGGACAAAATTAGGACATGGAAAGAATTTTTGGAAAGTTTAGTAGTAAGGGTATTTTGGTCATTTAGTTATTAAAATGAATTAAAAACAAAATTAAAAGCCAATTTTTGTCCATCTTCTTCATTAGGCCGAAATTTCAAGGGTTCTCCATAGCTAGGGTTTGTTTCAAGCTTCCAAGCTCCATAGTAAGTGATTCCAAGCCCCGTTTTTAATGATTTTTACGATTTTGAGATCCCGGTAACTCGATAAAGCTTATGTTAGCAATAATTTAACCTAGGGTTTATATTTGGAAAAATACCCATAGGTGAAATTTGTGTATTTTGATGTTTTATGATAGAATATGGGGTTTTAAATTATGTTAGACAACTTGTGCTACTCGGTTTTGAGTGAAAACGAGTAAAAGGGCTTAATCGGTAAAAATACCTAATAGTCATAAGTACATGTTAGAGTGAGAATTTGATGTTGCCATAGAAGAAAAAAGTGATCAGCATGTTGTAAAACATAAGAATAAGGAATAAATTTTAATCCCGAGCCTAGGGGCAAAAATGTAAATATGCAAAAGTTTAGGGGTAAAATTGTAATTTTGCCAAAATTTGAGTTAAGGATTAATTTGATAATGTGAGTATTAAATAAGCTAAATGTGTTATTTTAGATCAAGAAAGACGTGGAATCGACCTCAATCGAGGAAAAGAAAAGATTGTGGACTAAATTGCAAAATCTTTGTATTTTGGTACCAAGGTAAGTTCATGTGTAAATAATGTATCATAATGGTTATTTTTAAGTTATTGATGCTAATTATATGTTATGCTGAATTTTATTATGAAATGTATGCTTTGTGGTTAATTTCAAATAATATGTAAATTATGTGAACTACTTGTTAAATATAATTGTTACCGAGTATTGATTTCGGCATTCTACGGAAGACGGCAAGGATAAGTGTTCGAGGAAAAATCCCGTTTGAACCTTAGGAATAGATTAGGATACAAGTGACATGTCACTAGGATGGTTGAGCATCCGAACTCGTTGAGTTGAGTCCGAGTTCACTTATGGATGCAAATGTCCGAACTCGTTGAGTTGAGTCCGAGTTCGTGAGATGTAACTAGGCATCCGAACTCGTTGAGTTGAGTCCAAGTTCACTTATGGATGCGAACGCCTGAGCTCGTTGAGTTGAGTCCGAGTTCGCTTATGGGCGGGTTACATGATTGCTTGATTGAATATGTGGCACTTATATGCAAATTATCCATGTATCCGAATTATATTCTGATGTGTTCAACGAGTAAAGTTCTACTCAATGGAGGAATATTCGAGATGTAAAGAGAAGTATTGGTGAGTGATGTGAAATGGATATTTTGGACAGGTCTGTATTTAACCCTCGGGTTGAGTATTGATACAACCACTATAAGGTAATAAGATGATGAAAAATGATCAGAAATGTGATATGTGTTTTAGTGATGTATGCTAATGTTGATTGGTATAACTATTTGTTATGTTACTTATTATTTGCATATGAACTTACTAAGCATTTATGCTTACTCCCTCCTTCTTACTCATTGTAGTTTTGGACAAGCCAGCTCAGGAGTCGGGATAGGTCGAAGGCTCAGTCACACTATCCGGAAGACTTTTGGTAATGGCTTGTAAATTTAAGTATGGCATGTATAGCAATATACTTTTTTTTTGTGTAAATGATCTTATGGTATGGTTGTGGAATGGTTGAGGAAATGCTTGATAATGATAAATTATGAAAATGGTTAGTGTAGATTATGTTTGATGTTAAGGAAAACTATTAAGATACTTAGTGGATAAAAACTCATAAAAGGGATGAAATTTGCCATAAACAGAATACTGCAGCAACACTGATGCGAGTTTGAAAATTTATTAAAAATCATAGTAATTGAATTTGGTGATGGAATACATATCAAATTGAAGCTTATTATGTCTAGTTTCACATGAAACAAATGAAACAGGTAAAGGAATTATATGTTAGAAGATATTTGAATTTTAGTGAAATAGGGTAATAGGAATTTTTGAATCCCCTGTTCCAAATTTAGAAATTCATTATAAATTATAAAGATATAATTAGGTGGTATATTTTATATCCTCAGAATCCTTATTGAGTCTAGTTTTAGCAGAAACAAATCTCCTAGTCATATGAATTTTGTACAGAGATAAATGTGGTTCGTAGTAAACAGAGGTCAGACCAGTCGAGTCCTGAAACAGGGGTAACTTTAACTAATAAACTGTACTAATTGGCCCAACCAAAAATTATAGAAAAAATTTAGTAGATAGGTATATGAGTCTAGATTCAGGAAACATTTACGGATCTTGATTTCAAGCTTTGTAACTCGAGATATGATTTTTCTTGTGACTGTGACGCAAGTAGCTTAAAAGCTGTGAATGTAGAAACAATAATCCAAAGTTCTAAAAATGTTAAACTAAGCTTAGTAACACCTCATACTCGACTCCGGCGATGGTCTCGGGTGTGGGGGCGTTACATTTAGTGGTATCAGAGCAGGTTTAGTCGGTTCTTGGACTACGTGTTATATGTACGGATTTTGCTATACATGCCATATGTATGAATTGTGATAGCGTGACGACTTCTGACCTTTTTAAAAGATTTTTATATAGTAAATGGATCCCGATCCAGCTGTGACAGATGAAGTAGAGAGTAATGCGCCAGCTCCGGCTGAAGGAGCAGCGCCGACTGAAAATCCACCTCCTACTGTTGCTCAGGGAGGAGGAGAAAGGGGTCGGGAAGCCTTTCTCCAAATGATGAGTGCATGGTACACTGAGTTCGTTCGTACGAACCCAAATGTACGACCTCCCCCAATTCCTCAACCTGTACCCCCGATGCCTCAAGGTATGGATATGATAAAATTTCACAGAACCCCCGTTGACAGAATTCGTAAACAAGGGGCTGAAGAATTTAGAGCAAATATTGATGATGATGCAGAGAAAGCAGAGTTCTGGCTTGAAAATTCTATCCGGGTATTTGATGAATTATCTTGTACATCTGAAGAATGTTTGAAATGTGCTACATCTTTGTTGAGAGATTTAGCCTATAATTGGTGGAAGACTTTGATTTCGGTGGTACCGAAAGAGAGGGTAACCTGGGAATTCTTTCAAGAAGAGTTTCGGAAGAAATATATTAGTGAAAGGTTTATTGATCAGAAATGTAAAGAGTTTCTTGAGCTGAAGCAAGGTAATATGACAGTCTCAGAATATGAAAGAGAGTTTGTTCGATTAAGTAAGTATGCCAGGGAATATGTTCCTACAGAAGCCAAGATGTGCCGACGATTTGAAGACGGGCTTAACGAAGACATTAAAGTATTTGTCGGGATCCTTGAACTAAAAGAAATGGTAGTACTGGTTGATCGAGCTTGCAAGGTTGAAGAACTACTTAAAGAAAAGAAAAGGTAGAGGCTGAGACTAGAAATTGGAAGAAAAGACCGATGAGTAGTTCATTTTCACAGCAACCTAGAAAGTCAAGGAATATGAATCCTCGTTCCCAAGCTTCAGCTGGACAATCATATGGGAATTATAAGAAGCAAAATGTGGGTCCTAAATCTCAGAATACTTATGCAGCCAGTGTAGGGAACTCGAGATTTGTTAAACCCGAGTGCCAGCGATGTGGTAGAAATCATTTTGGTCCGTGCAGAGCAAATGAATGTTTTCGATGTGGTTCTCCGGATCATTTTATTAGAGACTGCCCAGAGAGAGCTGAGAAAGAAAAATTTCAGAATGTAAAAGCTAGTGGTGCAGACTCGAGGGGAAGGTATCCGAGAAAAGTTGAAAGTGAAACAAGCAGTAAGAATGTAGCCAGGGATGCACCGGTTAGACCTAAAGGAAAGGCTCCGGCTAGAACTTATGCTATTAAAGTGCGTGAAGATGCTTCCTCACCTGATGTGATTACCGGTACATTTTCTCTATATAATGTTAATGTTATTGCTTTGATTGATCCCGGTTCTACTCATTCATATGTGTGCATAAAATTGGTGTCTAGTATGAATATACCTGTTGAGAACACAGAATTTATGATTAGAGTGTCGAATCCGTTAGGAAAATGTGTGACTGTTGATAAAGTAAGCAAGAAATGTCCTTTAATGATTCGGGATCATTACTTTCCGGCCGACTTGATGTTGTTGCCGTTTGATGAGTTTGATGTTACTTTGGGTATGGATTGGTTGACATTGCATGATGCTAAAATAAATTGCAAAGAAAAGGTTATAGAATTAAAGTGTGAAAATGGTGAAACTCTGCGGGTTGAATCAGATAAATCAGAGGCATTGCCTAGTGTGATTTCTTCAATGTCGGCTCAAAGATATCTGAGAAAGGGTTATGAAGCTTATTTGGCGTATGTAATTAATACAAAAGAAGTTGAAAAGAAAGTTGAATCAGAGCCGGTTGTGTGTGAATTTGCGGACGTATTTCCAGAAGAATTGCGGGTTTGCCTCCAGTCAGGGAAGTAGAATTTGGTATTGATTTGATACCGGGAACAACTCCGATTTCGATTGCTCCGTATAGAATGGCACCAGCAGAGTTGAAGGAATTAAAGTCGCAGTTGCAAGAGTTGACTGATAAAGGTTTTGTGAGACTGAGTTTTTCACCTTGGGGTGCTCCCGTGTTATTTATGAAAAAGAAGGATGGTTCTATGAGGTTGTGTGTTGATTATCGGCAGTTAAACAAGGTGACAATCAAAAACAAGTATCCGTTGCCAAGAATTGATGATTTGTTTGATTAGCTAAAAGGAGAGACATGGTTTTCAAAGATTGACTTGAGATCTGGGTATTTCCAACTGCGGGTAAAAGAGTCGGATGTGCCTAAAACTGCTTTTAGAACAAGGTATGGTCATTATGAATTTTTAGTTATGCCATTCGGATTGACAAATGCTCCTGTTGTGTTTATGGATTTAATGAATCGAATATTTCGGCCATACTTGGACAGATTTGTTGTGGTGTTTATAGATGATATTTTAATTTATTCAAAAGATGAGACAGAGCATGCTGAGCATTTGAGGATAGTTTTGCAAACTTTGAGAGATAAGCAGCTGTATGCTAAGTTTAGTAAAAGTGAATTTTGGCTCCGGGAAGTTGGATTTTTGGGTCATATTGTTTCAGGTGATGGTATACGGGTTGATCCTAGTAAAATTTCAGCCATTGTTGATTGGAAACCACCGAAAAATGTAACTGAAGTTAGAAGTTTTTTGGGGCTAGCTGGGTATTATCGGCGGTTTGTAAATGGATTTTCTATAATTGCTGCTCCTATAACTAGATTACTCCGAAAGGATGTTAAATTTGAATGGACGGAAGAATGTCAACAGAGTTTTGAAGAATTGAAAAAGTTATTAACTGAAGCACCAGTGTTGGTACAACTCGGATTAGGTAAAGAATTTGTGGTGTATAGTGATGCTTCTCTAAATGGTTTGGGGTGTGTACTCATGCAAGAAGGAAAAGTGGTGGCTTATGCTTCGAGGCAGTTAAAACCTCATGAGAGGAATTATCCTACTCACGATTTGGAATTGGCTGCAATGGTGTTTGCTTTGAAGATTTGGCGACATTATTTGTATGGTGAAAAGTACCGAGTATATACCGATCACAAAAGTCTTAAATACTTGATGTCACAAAAAGACTTGAATTTGAGACAGCGAAGATGGTTGGAGTTATTGAAAGATTATGAGCTTGTTATTGATTATCATCCGGGAAAAGCGAATGTGGTTGCTGATGCTTTGAGCAGAAAGTTGTTATTTGCTTTGAGAGTTATGAACACTCAGTTGAAAATGTCAGATGACGGTTCGATTCTAGCAGAGTTAAGAGCAAGACCGATGTTTTTACAAGAGATTTCTGAAACTCAGAAAAATGATCAAGATTTGCTAGCCAAAAGAAAACAGTGTGAAGCTGATACGGGATCAGATTTCAGAATTGGTGCTGACGGGTGCTTAATGTTTAAAGATCGGATTTGTGTACCGAAGAATGAGGAATTGATTCAAAAGATCCTACAGGAAACACATAGTGGTTATTTCTCGACTCATCCGGGTAGTACGAAAATGTATAATGACTTGAAGAAAATGTATTGGTGGAATGGAATGAAAAGAGATATATCAGAGTTTGTGTCCAAATGCTTAATTTGTCAATAGGTGAAAGCTGAACACCAAGTACCTTCAGGATTACTCCAGTCTATTATGGTTCCTGAATGGAAATGGGATCGGATTACTATGGATTTTGTTTCAGGATTGCCATTGACTCCGGGAAAGAAGATGCCATCTGGGTAATAGCTGACAGATTAACTAAGTCGGCTCATTTTATCCCGGTACGTATGGATTATTCTCTTAACAAGTTGGCTGAACTGTATATTAGAGAAATTGTTAGATTACACGGAATACCATTATCGATTATTTCAGATAGAGATCCAAGGTTTACCTCGCGGTTTTGGCAAAAGTTGCAAGACGCGTTAGGTACAAAGTTAAATTTCAGTACTGCTTTTCATCCACAAACTGATGGACAATCAGAAAGAATAATTCAGATTCTTGAAGATATGCTTAGATGTTGTGTATTGGAATTTCAAGGAAGTTGGGAAAGATACTTATCGTTGGTGGAATTTGCTTACAATAATAGTTATCAGACGAGCTTGAAAATGGCACCTTATGAAGCATTATATGGTCGTAAGTGTCGAACGCCATTGTATTGGACTGAACTCAAGGAAAATCAAATTTATGGAGTTGATCTAATAAAAGAAACTGAAGAAAAAGTGAAGATAATTCGAGATTGTTTGAAAGCTGCTTCAGATAGACAGAAATCTTATGCAGACCTAAAGTGAAAGGACATTGAATTTCAAGTTGGTGATAAAGTATTTTTAAAGGTGACTCCGTGGAAGAAAGTCCTTAGATTTGGACGGAAGGGCAAATTAAGTCCGCGTTTTGTTGGGCCGTATGAAGTAATTGAAAAAGTTGGACCGGTAGCATATCGGCTAGCATTACCACCTGAACTAGAGAAGATTCATGATGTGTTCCACGTATCTATGTTACGTCAGTATCGTTCGGATCCTTCACATGTATTTTCACCGACAGAAATTGAACTAGAACCAGATATGACCTACGAAGAAAAACCGATTAAGATTTTAGCTCGAGAGGTCAAACAACTAAGGAATAAAAATGTTACACTTGTGAAGGTGTTGTGGCAAAGGCATGGAGTAGAAAAAGCTACATGGGAATCCGAAGAAACTATAAGAAATCAATACCCACATCTGTTTACAGGTAAGATTTTCGAGGACGAAAATCCTTAAAGGGGGGGAGAGTTGTAATATCCCGAATTAGGGCCTAATCGAAATAGTGGTTTCGTGACCACAAATCCGAGATAGAAATAATTATTTTATAAATATTTTGAGGTTTATGATATGATTGCATGATTGTGTGAAAATGTCGTGATGAAATTCTATGCCTAAAGTGCTTAAATTGAAAGTAGGGACTAAATCGAATAAGTTGCAAAACTTGCATTCTAGAAGTTTTTAGTATGAAATTGTTTTGGAATATTAATGAGGAGGTCTTAAATAGCAATTTGACAAATTTTAAGTTCATGGACAAAATTAGGACATGGAAGGAATTTTTGGAAAGTTTAGTAGTAAGGGTATTTTGGTCATTTAGTTATTAAAATGAATTAAAAACAAAATTAAAAGCCAATTTTTGTCCATCTTCTTCATTAGGCCGAAATTTCAAGGGTTCTCCATAGCTAGGGTTTGTTTCAAGCTTCCAAGCTCCATAGTAAGTGATTCCAAGCCCCGTTTTTAATGATTTTTACGATTTTGAGATCCCGGTAACTCGATAAAGCTTATGTTAGCAATAATTTAACCTAGGGTTTATATTTGGAAAAATACCCATAGGTGAAATTTGTGTATTTTGATGTTTTATGATAGAATATGGGGTTTTAAATTATGTTAGACAACTTGTGCTACTCGGTTTTGAGTGAAAACGAGTAAAAGGGCTTAATTGGTAAAAATACCTAATAGTCATAAGTACATGTTAGAGTGAGAATTTGATGTTGCCATAGAAGAAAAAAGTGATCAGCATGTTGTAAAACATAAGAATAAGGAATAAATTTTAATCCCGAGCCTAGGGGCAAAAATGTAAATATGCAAAAGTTTAGGGGTAAAATTGTAATTTTGCCAAAATTTGAGTTAAGGATTAATTTGATAATGTGAGTATTAAATAAGCTAAATGTGTTATTTTAGATCAAGAAAGACGTGGAATCGACCTCAATCGAGGAAAAGAAAAGATTGTGGACTAAATTGCAAAATCTTTGTATTTTGGTACCAAGGTAAGTTCATGTGTAAATAATGTATCATAATGGTTATTTTTAAGTTATTGATGTTAATTATATGTTATGCTGAATTTTATTATGAAATGTATGCTTTGTGGTTAATTTCAAATAATATGTAAATCATGTGAACTACTTGTTAAATATAATTGTTACTAAGTATTGATTTCGGCATTCTACGGAAGACGGCAAGGATAAGTGTTCGAGGAAAAATCCCGTTTGAAACTTAGGAATAGATTAGGATACAAGTGACATGTCACTAGGATGGTTGAGCATCCGAACTCGTTGAGTTGAGTCCGAGTTCACTTATGGATGCGAATGTCCGAACTCGTTGAGTTGAGTCCGAGTTCGTGAGATGTAACTAGGCATCCGAACTCGTTGATTTGAGTCCGAGTTCACTTATGGATGCGAACGCCTGAGCTCGTTGAGTTGAGTCCGAGTTCGCTTATGGGCGGGTTACATGATTGCTTGATTGAATATGTGGCACTTATATGCAAATTATCCATGTATCCGAATTACATTCCGATGTGTTCAACGGGTAAAGTTCTACTCAATGGAGGAATATTCGAGATGTAAAGAGAAGTATTGGTGAGTGATGTGAAATGGATATTTTGGACAGGTATGTATTTAACCCTCGGGTTGAGTATTGATACAACCACTATAAGGTAATAAGATGATGAAAAATGATCAGAAATGTGATATGTGTTTTAGTAATGTATGCTAATGTTGATTGGTATAACTGTTTGTTATGTTACTTATTATTTGCATATGAACTTACTAAGCATTTATGCTTACTCCCTCCTTCTTACTCATTGTAGTTTTGGACAAGCCAGCTCAGGAGTCGGGATAGGTCGAAGGCTCAGTCACACTATCCGGAAGACTTTTGGTAATGGCTTGTAAATTTAAGTATGGCATGTATAGCAATATACTTTTTTTTGTGTAAATGATCTTATGGTATGGTTGTGGAATGGTTGAGGAAATGCTTGATAATGATAAATTATGAAAATGGTTAGTGTAGATTATGTTTGATGTTAAGGAAAACTATTAAGATACTTAGTGCATAAAAACTCATAAAAGGGATGAAATTTGCCATAAACAGAATACTGCAGCAACACTGACGCGAGTTTGAAAATTGATTAAAAATCATAAAAATTGAATTTGGTGATGGAATACATATAAAATTGAAGCTTATTATGTCTAGTTTCACCTAAAACAAATGAAACACGTAAAGGAATTATATGTTAGAAGATATTTGAATTTTAGTGAAACATGGTCATAGCAGTTTTTGAATCCCCTGTTCCAACTTTAGAAATTCATTATAAATTATAAAGATATAATTAGGTGGTATATTTTATAACCTCAGAATCCTTATTGATTCTAGTTTTAGTAGAAACAAATCTCATAGTCATATGAATTTTGTACAGAGATAAATGTGGTTCGTAGTAAACAGAGGTCAGACCAGTCGAGTCCTGAAACAGGGGTAACTTTAACTAATAAACTGTACTAATTGGCCCAACAAAAAATTCTAGAAAAAATTTAGTAGATAGGTATATGAGTCTAGATTCAGGAAAAATTTACGGATCTTGGTTTTGAGTTTTGTAACTCAAGATATGATTTTTCTTGTGACTGTGACGCAAGTAGCTTAAAAGCTGTGAATGTAGAAACAATAATCCAAAGTTCTAAAAATGTTAAACTAAGCTTAGTAACACCTCATACTCGACTCCGGCGATGGTCTCGGGCGTGGGGGCGTTACAATATCAATGCCATAAGGGATTCATTTCTATATCCCACCTCGGCTAAATTTCAACCTCCATCTGAGAGTTCATATACACAATGGTCCGACCTATGCCATCATGTCACATATACATGCATACTTGAGTCTTTTCGAATTCGAATAATAAAACTAGCTAGTTCATCTTGGCCTTACACTCTCTATGATTTCACACAGTCTGATTGATTACCAAATCAACTCTCGGTTGCCTTTAAGTTTTAAGCCTCTTTTAGTTTTCCCAAGAAATCACAATATATAACCCGAATCTCAGTGTGATTAGTGGAGACTAGTATTCCAAGAAATCCAACAATCATATAGACATAAAATTTCATTAATCTGATGAGCGGGGATTCAGTATATCCTACCATGATTCGCAGATCTCGTCAAACATCTAGCTATAAACTACATCACAATTTTCCACTTTCCAGGCAGGAAAAATTCTGATATGGCCTCGAGAATAATCCTTTCTCATTTCTATTCTAATATCAGCACTAAAGAAGATAGTTCCGATAAAACATAATGCTCGGCTCTAACGCCATTAACAAATCAAATCTTTCTATGGCATTGAATGCTCTAAGCTATCACATTATCTTATTGTCTTAAAACACATCACAATTTATACAATAGTGCATCACTGAAAATTAAGAAGTTTCTACCAAATGCAAACTAGACCAGTTCAAATGCTTCAGTTTATAATATTATCATCAGTCCAAGTTTTGCTAACATGGAATAAGCTATTCGACTTTCATAAGACAAAACTTTTAACATACAATCATTCAGAAATCAATCCTCATGCTAATCAAAGACCATTTCACTTGCATTAGCTCAAATAACCAATATATCTCAATTGAAGACATTAGCTTTGATTAACTTACTTGAGAAAAGAGATCCATCTTACCAATTGAAATTCAAAATTTCACCACTTATGCCTTTGCTGATGTCAAATACTTATACGAAGATTAGAGAAATCCAAATACTAAAATCACCGCATTACCATGATCAAATCAGAAGCATAGCCACACTTGACATGATTATCACAAGCTAAAGAACACACTTTGAACATGAGTCATAATTGACAGATTATGGAACAAAGATATCAAGAAAACCAAATAAAGAAATGCATGATAGAGAAATCCCAAGTTACGATACTATATCGGAAGGCCGAAAACAAACTCTTAAGAAAATATGAAAGACCTCGATAATTCCCTCAGAGGGAAAAAGTCGAGAAGAAAACATCATTTCATCCCACTGGAATCAAATGCAACAATTAAAAGAAACAAAATCATAGCATCACATGCATTTTCTCATAAGTTCCCAACAGACAGAATATAACAGAATACCATAGAGAAGTAGAGCAAAACAGGTTATAAATCGATCAGACAGACAATAGATTCGTCTAACATTTAGATCAGATAGCATTCTCATATAACAAGAATTTCATCAGAAGATAGATAGCTATTATAACACTTCCGAGAAAAATGATCTTTCAGAATATATCAAGAGAGATAGTCATCATTTGTTCACCGTAATTACCACACTCAGACATCTCATATTTCAAATGTTATTTCTCTAACTATTTCTGTCATCATAAATCCCATATTATTCTTTTCACTAAAGAAGATCAGTTCTGAGAAGGTCACAATCATTACATTTTCTCGACCTCGTACTTGAGTAATTCGATTTACCAAAGTAAATTTCTTCTCTAACTGTGGCATTGCATAACTCAAATAATCTTTCTGTCAACCTAATACTTTTCTAGCTTTGGCTTACTTATCAACTCATTCTCAATCTTTAATCATGTTTATAATTATTCCCCCACTAAACTCTTTGGTTTCACACTTGTAAGTTTATTCAGCGCATATCTCATGAATTTCCATTACAAAGTACCACTCTGGTAAGGGGGTGAGGTCGTAGGGCCTCTGACTCGACTCTCATACACATATGCATATCATACAACTTTCATTATCATAGCAACATCATCAAAATCATACAATTCATTTCAGACAAATTGACATTCATATTAGTTTTACGCCAACTTTCTAGTTATCTCATTTAGACAAGTACACTTATGCATGTACTCTATGAATTCTAACTAACTTTACTTATCCCATTCATTTAATCAAACAAATCATATACATAACATCATACGAGAGCCAACAAACATGGATAAGTATATTCCAATCTATACTTTCATCTCGCACATCATCATATGCATATCATTACAAACATGTAAATCAATCCAAGCAATTTAACACTTATACTCAGACTATGCGAACTTGCCAATCATATTCATTCAATTAATTATACATGAACATTCGTTCTACTTGTATTTTGAGTACGTTTTCTAAACACATGCATTCACTCGAACAAATCAATCATATACACCATGGGATTGTCAATCAATCACAGATAAGCTCATTATGCCATGTACACATTCTATTTCATGTTTCTCATATCATAAATATATACATATACATTTCAAAAATTCTTATTCGTACCTTCCCGAGTTTCAACTCCTTATAATTGCACTTTCTTTGAATACCTTAACATCTTTATCTACGTGATAGGGTGTAGCTCGGTTGGAGAGTACCTTATTTACACAAGATATTTCTCATTTGCGTCAGAAGACATCATACTATCACAAATTTGTGGCATGTATAGCTAGGCTCTTACATGTTCTAGGTTAGTCCAAGAACTGACTAAACTATAGCTCTGATACCACTAAATGTAACACCTTTTACCCATGTCCGGCACCAGAACAGGGTACAAGGCATTATCGGACTTAATCGTTCACAAACATGCAAAAACCAGGCTACAAAATTTCATTCGTATCAAAAATTTTCATACACATGCATAATGTCCCATACATGAGCCTACGAAGCCCTAACATGCATTGAAAGTAGTTAGGGACTAAACCAAGAACCTTAGACTGTTTTGGGAAAACTTACAAATTTTTTCCATGACACAAGGTCACACGTCCGTGTGGACACAGGTGTGCTCAAGCCATGTAACTCTCTAACTATGACGTCAGCTAATTAATAAAACCACACGGCCAAGCCACATGCCCGTGTGCTAAGGCCGTGTCCCCCACACAGTTGAGACGCACGGCCCTGTCTCAGACCGTGTGGCCAACACTTAGGCTATTTTCCAAGCCTTTAAGTTACCTTTAATCCTTCGCATCTTTATTTCCATATTACACAATTAATTCATGGCCATGACAATTTAGATTTGGTCATAAAACATTCATCATGCACATATGTCTTAATACCAATCATGCATGCCTTACAAGCATAATAACATCACAACCACTAGAACTTAACATGGATAAATAGATTTACAAACCACAATTACTATGAGTCACACCTCATGGCCATATATAAGTAACTCAATGTAAGCCAATACCTTAGGCTAATC
The DNA here is from genome assembly GCF_007990345.1 of Gossypium hirsutum. Lineage (NCBI taxonomy): Eukaryota > Viridiplantae > Streptophyta > Magnoliopsida > Malvales > Malvaceae > Gossypium > Gossypium hirsutum. The sequence goes on along the minus strand of NC_053432.1, from coordinate 23,054,321 downwards.
ATAATAATACCTAACATAAAAAATAAGTCCCTATACATGCCACTCACACGGAAACGCTTAATATTTATAGGTCAATACTTAAAAGGCAATAGCTTGATAGTGTGATGCTGCTCCCAACGATCTCCAACCCCGAGCTAACCTATCAACACTAAAGAAAAGGAAAGGAAGGAAGTAAGATTTATAGCTTAGTAAGACCATATGAAAATAATAAGCAATTTATTAACTTGCTTCTCAAGGTAATACATCCATATTTGTACTTTTATTTATGTTCAGGTCGAGTTGTTTTCTCGAGTCATAGTCATAAAATTATTTATATCAGGATCTATGAAACTCCAATTTAAGATCTACTAATTTTCCCTAAAACCGGACTCATATGTCTTCTTCCCATAAAAGTTTAAGAATTTTTGGTTTAGCCAATAAGTACAGTTTATTCATAAAGTTACCCCTATTTTGCTCCCTGATAGTTCCGACCCACTTCACTAAAAATTAATTATCTCATAGTACGGGACTCAGATGATGTTCCCGTCTATTTCTTTTGAAAATAGACTCACGAATAATTCTAAGAACATAAATTATAAACCATAAGTATTTGTTTACAATTTTGAATGATTTTCTCAAATCGGAATAGGGGATTTCAAAATTGTTCTAAATCTGTCTCACACAATTTCAAATATCTCATAATATGGAATATTTTGGTTACAACTTTTCCTCTATAAGAAACTAGACTCGATAAGCTTCAATTTCATACTTCATTCAATCTCTAACTCACTTTTTTACTATTTTTGGTGTATTTCCAAATTCGGACTGCTGCTGCTGTCCAAAACTATTTTAGTGTAAATTAATAATACTAAGTTCTTTACACCTTATTAATTCATTTTCACCACATTGGTAAAAATACATATTTATACATCATAAGTATAGACCTATAATCACGAGGTCATTACAAAATCATTCTCATAGGCATGAATTACCCATGTACATCTTCACCAAATGTGCATCATAAACTGGAATAATTTCTCATGAGCTTGGCATACATACATGTGTTACTCAACATGCTCATATTCATTCCTTACTAATCATACAACATGAATTGAGTTCACATCTCATCAATTTCATGTAAGTACTTGTACCACTCACAACATAGCCATAAGTTCTATCATTCTAACTTAAACCGTAAACTTCTCGTTGAACCATTTGGAATACCATAGGATAATCACTAAGCCTCAAACATAAGGGCATGATGCCGATGTCATGTTCCAAACAAGGCCTTACACTGGCTCACATATCTAAGTCGATGCCATGTCCAAGACAGGTCTTACACTGACTTTCATATATCGAGGTCTATGGCATGTCCCAGACAGGTCTTACACTGGCTCTCATCTATCGGTGTCGATGCCCTGCCCCAGACAGGTCTTATACTGACACATGTCAAGCCGATGCCATGTCCCAGATAGGTCTTACACTAGATTTTATATCTCGAGGCCAATGCATGTCCCAGACATGTCTTACGCTAGCTCTCGTCTTAATGCTAATGCCATGTCACAGATATGGTCTTACACTGGCTCTCATAATGTGGCCGATGCATGTCCCAGACATGTCTTACACTAGCACAGATCCATATCACCCAAATGTCATGGCAAGGATATCCGATCTATTCCTAAGGTTCAACCGGGAGTTTTTACCGCATTAAATCTCACCATATATTACTCATAGATACATTCAAGCATTATATACATAATCAAATATTCAATGCGTAAATACGACTAAGTTGCATTTTTTACGTACAACTTGCTCGTTTCTCTGGGATATCATATTCCATCAAACTTCTAATGTATTCTACCATCACATGAATATTATTAACATTTGGCATCACTTTCATCATACTCAATATCATCAACATATAATTCAATATAACCAAAGCAAGATATATTTCAAGGATATTAACAATAACATGAATAGCATGCTTATTTAGTCACACGAACTTACCTCGAATGTAATTTTGGCTAATTATTCCATTTTTGTCCATAACCTCGTACTTTCCAATTTAAGCCCAAATCTCGATTTTCTTGATCTAACATGATGAATTCACTCATTTAATCATTACATTAGTTTAAACATTCTATAATTCACAATTTGGAAAAACAATCGTTTTGCCCTTAGACTTTATAAAAATTACAATTTTGCCCTTAGGCTCGTAAATCAATTTTTATCGAATTTCCTCCTTTACCAAGCCTAGACGAATTCTTTTTATAACTATAGCAACTCACAATTTCAATTATTTCACACATTTACAACTTATTTTACAAACTTTACAAAATAGCCCTTTTTAGGTGTTTTCATGCAAACTCCTTTCACAAAAATTGTTTATTACACAACCATGACTCATTTTATTCCATAAAAATTCAGCAAAAAACTAAATGATCTCATGGGAAAACCCTATACTTTCAACCATTTTGCAAAATAGTCCCCCCTTTAATTAGCACATGCCACAGGGTCCCAAAAACACAAAAATCAACAAAAATGATCATCAAGATCACTTACTTGCAAGGGATGGAAGTTGCTGAAATTTTGAGCTCTCAAAACCCCTATTTTTCTATTATTTTCGGTAGAGGAAGGAAAAAGAAAAGATGATATCTCTTTTGTCTTTATTTTATTATTTTACTAGTCAAAATAAGCCACCAACTTCACCAACTTTTGACTTTTCTACTCATCTTTGTCTCTATGGCCGACCAAGCCTTTCTTAAAGGTTTATTTTCTCTTTAATGACTTCCTATTTTGGTTCTCTAGCTATTTAACATATTTGGGTAGTAAAACAAGACTTTTGCCCTTTATGCGATTTAGTCCTTTTTCGCAATTAAGCTCACAAACGCAAAAATTAATTCACCAATATTTTCATGCACTCATATAATCATGCTATAACACATAAAATAATATTAAAGATAATTCCTCCAGCCTCAAAATAGTGGTTCCAAAATCACTGTTCCGACTAGACCCAAAATCGGGCTGTTACAATTGAATGGTGAAATATTAAATATGTTTTCTTGCAAATTTTATTAAGGGTAAAATTAGTATGAAAAATCATTTAATTAAATATAAATATAGAAGTTTTTTTGGGAAATAGAAAAACAGAATCAGGTTGGATCATATTACAAAGTGTTGGGTCAAAAAGTTTGGAAAGTACTCATAATTGGACTCGATGTGATAGAGGCTCAAAACCCCCTCATAGAATATGAGAGGGCAGCAACCCTAGTAGGAGTACGAGGAGTGTGCCGCCCACCTTAATCCTCCTCTAAGTAGGAAGTGTTTTTCTATTTGAAATAAACTTCTCTAATTCAATAGGGGTTCCACCTTTTCTCCCTATAAATAGATAGCACCAGTTGAGCTATTGACACAACTTTAAGATATTGGTATTCTATCTGGAAATAGAGAGACTTTTATTCTCTAAGAGTTAAATATATTTTCCAGAATAATGATTCTTTTAGTTTCTATTTGATATTTTCACCCTAAAAGAAAAGAAAATTATTTCTATTTTTGTTTCATTTGAATCACTTGAGCCCACACTCAAAGCAATTCATGGTATGAGAATAGCAGAAAACATCACCAGGTTGAAAGCTAGGAATGACAAGGATTCGTTTATCTAAAAACACAAGTATGATTTCGGTTAAGGGTTTATTCTATAAATATAAAAAATGGGTCAATTTTCAAAATTTTTATTTTCCACTGTGCAAGAAAACCGTTTTCAAACCGGATATTTTTCCAACAATTGGTATCAAAGCTAGGTTGTGCTATGTTTATAGTGTAAACCGAGACCAAAATTCTCTCTTTTCTTCATGTGTGATTATAGATAAGATGTGGCATTCTCGTAACTATATGCATGTTGAAAGGAATGTATGTATGATATTATTTTGTTATTTTGTTATTTTATCATTTTATTATTATGGATAAAGTAATTTTGCTAAAGTTATGATTCTTAGAATTTAAATGTAATTTGTTATTAGCTCGGGCATGTATATTTTAGGCTGTGGAATATCATCTCCACGTAGGGTTTTATTTTATTATTTATTTAGAATAAAATATTTGAGCCGGAAACAGACATAGGAATTAAGTCATCTAATTTTTCTTAGCGAAACCTGAAAAATTGAGATGCATTCAAACTAATCGAGACGATACAAACCCAAACCTATCAAACCTGTAGGTGTCGATAGTGTTTGACGGTGGTGACTGACAGCAACAACAACATGAAACCAACGGTGGAAAGATACAACGATAAAAATTTGAACTGGTACCATAATAAAAGTCCATGGTGACAAAAGTGAAGATCCAAAGTATGCTTTGGGGTAAATTTTGTAATTTTGTAAATTTTTTAATTTTTTATGATGGAATCATGAAAACATTAATTGGTCAGAGTCATTTAATTCTATGCTTTTAATTTTATAAGATAATTATGTTGATAATTATATGGCTGCGAATGTATGTTCATGCATATATGAGATAAGCATGCCATATAGATTAAGGAGAATGTCACATGCACTTGTCATGCATATATTGATCATTCATGGTTGAAACCAAAAAATAAAAACCTTGCATGTTTTTAAGATATTGGGTGGGAGAAGGTCCCTACTCAAGACCTAAGCCTCCATCAATGGTCTCTTATGATGGTATGGCAATTTAACTACCCCATGGTAGGATTATCAAGACCTACCAACCTTTGTGGTAGGTACTATTGTACGATATTTCAAGAAGTTTTGTCTTCAAAGAGGACAACTAGTCACAAAATATTACTCGATGATATTGTCCCATAATAACCCATTTGTGGTCCATGATGCGATGGGTGTTGAGTTGATGGTTATACACTCAAGATCTTCTAGTTATGTAACTCCCCATGGAGCTCTACTTAAGTTAGAATGATGGCCAAACATTACACGATTACTAGTGCGTGTGAATGCCTAAGAAATTAGGTTCATGTACTAATTGGATGGAAAACCATGTTCTTACTAGTTGATCTTGATATTCAATGGGTGTAGGAATTATCGTTGCTACGACTTACAAATGTTTTCAAAGTTTAATGTAAGATGCATGCATCATCTTAAACATATCGTAATGTTGCAAAATGTTTTCAAACATTTGCTTAACACAAAGATATTATGTGAAACCCCAAACCCGACCAAGACGGACTGGCCCAAATTTAGAAAGTTACATTAGCCACCAAAACGACTCTCTAGCTAATTATCACCCAATGCACACCCCAACCTTATAAGACCTCATTTATGACTAATTAACTATCATTTATTAATGTGGAAGCAATTTTTGAACCTTTTTAAACATTTTCTAAGTATTTATACCTAAAGGTATTTTGGTCATTTTACCACCTAAGATTAAACTATCCTGATTTTATTTCTAAATAGTTATCGACCTTCTTTTACTCAAATTATGCTAGCCCAAAATTTTTTAGCTTAATTGAGTTCATTTACTATGTCTAATTCAAGTTTTATTATTGGGGACTAAATCGTAACTTTTACAAACTTTTAGCACATTTTTGAAATTAAAAATTAAGAGTGCTTCTACCAAATATTAATAGTTACAAGTCTAATCCTAAAATATTACCAAGTTTCCTTATCATTAAATGCTTCAATTAATCTAATCAAGTTTTAGGACTAAATTATAAATTAAGCAAATTAGGGTACTAGATTACAAAAACAAAAAATTAAAACCCCAAAAACCCACACGCCTGTAACGCCCTATACTCGGCTCAACCGTCTCGCCTGAATACTAGGACATTACATCACTGTCTCACTTCATATTCATCAAGACCATAATTTGTTAATTGAACATGTATCTTTTTAATCGCTTTAAGAGATAGTACATTAAGCCAATTACAAGTCATGCAAGCTCAATTTAATGTTTAATTGAGCTAACATACAACAAACGAACTAAACATGAGCATTTATCAAACATTGGGACCTCTTAGCAAAATTTACCAGAAAGGTTATGTAAGTATCGATACTAAATCTAAGGTATCAATATTTCTTCTTAGTGGTATCGATACCACAAGGAAAATATCTGTACCTCTCTTAAGGTATCGATAATTACACCTTTTGTGATAGCCCTAATTTGACCCTAGTCAAAAAGTGGTTTCGGGACCACAAAACCGAGTCATAAAAATAATTAACTGTTAAATTCTGTGTTTATTATATGTGTAAATGCATGTGTGAAAGTTTCATGCTTTGATCTGGTCACTTATATGTGAAATTTATAAGATAGGACTCATGTGATAGAACTTGAAAGTGTGATAGGTAAATTTTAAAGTATCAAATAATGCATGAAATGATAACATGAGGGATTTGCATGTCAAATGGACCAATTTTGTTTAGTGGCCGGCCATAAATGATGGTTGATGTATAATATATGTTTTATTATACTATTATAATAAGTGATGGCTTTATTTTTTAAAAGAAATTAATTAGTAAAACAATAAAAGTTGAAAAAAATAGATGTTCATCTTTCTTCTTGATTGTCGAATTTAGGAAAGAAAATATTGAAGAAAGAAAAGGGGAAAGACTTTCGGTCATTTGAATGCTTAAGAAGGTTAGTATATTGTGTTAAAGTTGTGAAATTTTAGCTTGTTTTAGGTTAATTATCATGGTTCTTACTTAGCCCATGCTAAATTTTTAAATTTTGATGGATGGATGGAGCATCCGGCTATGGTTATTAAAGAAGGAATTTGATTATTTCCTTTAAGTTTTGATGAAGAATGTGTTGAGGAAAGAAATTGATCTTGCTAAAAATATGAATTTTTAATGCTCATATATGTAATAGCCAAAAATAAAAATGCTTGATGTCTTGAACAAATGTTGTTTCGATGTGTTGAATTGAGTAAATTAGATGTTTGAACACTTAAGGATTCGACATTGTTCATGATTTTTTTTAGAATGTGATTTTGAATGATATGAGTAATGTTATGCATAGGTTTCGGCTTTGATAAGTAAAAATATAATGGTGGCTTAAGTTGAATAACACTCGGCTAAGGATTATAAATGTTAGCTAATTCGGCATAAGAGTATAGGTGACAACTACTTTGTATTTGAAGTTTTGAAGAATAGTTAGGGTTTAATTAAGTGATGAAGGTTAAATTTTTAAGTTTGGTTAAATTAGGCATTCGACATTACTTATGACATCGGATATGAGTGTATGAAAGATTAAGTTTGAGTAGTTAAGTACATTAAAATAGTTGATGATTTGAGTACTACCTATGGTTGATTCGATTATGGTCTTTGCATGAGTAAAGTGTTACTATGTGCATATATGCTAAGGAATATTCAACTATGTTATAAATTTTATAAAATGAAATGATGTATATGGAATTATGGTAAGAGATATATTTTGATTTTGTTACAAATTATAATCCAGCACTTACTCCATGATAAAATACATGAAATTGTATGCAAATTTAGTTTATGAAATTCGAATATGCAAGGTAATAAGTTAGTAAAATGTTCCTTGATAGTTTAGTTTATTAATTGGGAATAAATGTGATTATCGATTGTAGACTAGTAATATGTTCGATTATGCATGAGTAGGGCATATGAATGATGTTTAAATAGCTAGTTTAGTAAGGTCATTTGTACCTTAAATATATGACATATATATGTATTAAATTAAATTGATTAATTGATAAGTAATTTAACAAAATTCATTTGTTTAAATTAAGCTCAAGAGCAAAGAGAAACTAATTCAGATAAGGGAAAAGAGAAAGCAATCGAGTAGCCTATCTGCAACTATTCAAAACGTCCGAGGTAAGTTTTTGAGTAATGGAACTTAGCTTATGATTTGATAAAATCATGATATATAAGCTTAATATATAAATTGTAACCTAAAGTTTATACTTGAATTAAGTAGTGAGATAAATAATTTGTACATATGACTTGTATCCGAATGCTTATAGAGATCATGTTGAATATTGAAATGAAATCAGGTTTTTTGTATGTGGCTATTGAGCCGAAAGTGAAATTATTGATAAGCATGTTGTGCTTGTGTTCTAGTAAGGTAAATGAAATGCTAATGTATTAAGATATATATATGTGCACGATATTTGAGGATTTTAACAGGGGTAAGACCCGCAGGCCTTGTGTGAGATTTATATCTGGGCTAAGTCCCGAAGGCATTCGTGCTGATATTATATCCGGGTTAAGTCCCGAAGGCATTCGTGCTGATATTATATCCGGGTTAAGTCCCGAAGGCATTCGTGCTGGTATTATATTCGAGCTAAGTCCCGAAGGCATTCGTGCTGATATTATATCCGGGCTAAGTCCCGAAGGCATTCGTGCTGATGTTATATCCGAGCTAAGTTCCGAAGGCATTTGGGTTGGAAATGTGTGATCTTGCTATAATAATTCAAATAAATGGGCTCACAAACCTAAGATGGTCAGGTATGTACCATATATATGTTATAAAATTGATTCGGTTTAAATTGTGATTATTCATTTGGATAGTGTTCTTTCGGCCATTGGATATGGTTGTATGAAGTATATATATAACTTATTCAGGATATATGAATTTTGATTCAAGTGAAATTATGTTAAGATTGGCTCTGAGTATGTAAGTATATTGGTTGAAGTATGAAGTAACATGAACATGTGAATATGCGTATATGTATTTATTTAGCCTTGAAATTGGATGAGATGTATTCGGCTAAATAATGAAGTTGGTTGAATAAAAAGAAGTTATCTATGTGATATGAATTGATGTTTAAGGAATAAATTAAAATGACAGGCATGAACAATAGTAGTATATTTAGACATGTTTATATTAGGTCAAAGAAAGGATGATAAGCATTATGAATGCTATGCCTTAATTTTTAATGATTTCATTACTTAAAACTTACTAAGCATAGAAATGCTTACTATGTTGCTTTAATCCTCTGTTTTATAGATCTTATTCGTTAGCTATTGTCTCGGGTATCCCAAAGTCGAAGTCGTCCACACTATCTAAGCCCATTCGGTACTCTAGTAGTTAAACTTCGATAATGGCATGTATAGGCTTGTCTTTTTGTTGTTAAATATCTTTTTGATGATGTATATATGTATAGCCATGCAAAAATGGCTTGTTAAGTTACTATATGTGTAACACCCCGAACCCGAAACCGACACCGGAGTCGAACACGAGGTGTTAACTGACTTTAACCCCTTACAAAATTTATTTTCCAGACACTGCCCAATCTGTGTACTAGTCGTTTTAAAAATCATATCTTGAGTTTCGTAACTCAAAAATCAGTTTCGTAATTTTTCCCAGAGACTAGACTCATGTGCCCATCTATGTATTTTTTTCTAGAATTTTTGGTTGGGCCAATTAGTACAGTTTATTAGTCAAAGTCTCCCATGTTGCAGGGATCGACTACACTGACCTTTGCCCATTACGACTTGGATATCTCCCTACACGGGGCTTCAATACTGATGCCGTTTGTTTCTATGAAAACTAGACTCAGAGAGGAATCTGTACATATATAGTACGACCCCAAATTATCTCTGGTTAATTTGTAATGAATTTCCAAAGTCGGAGCAGGGAATCCAGAAACCTTTCTCGCCCTGTCCCACTATAATCTGATTATCTCTTAATATACTGCTCATATGATCTTTTCGTTACTTCCTCATGAAAGCAGACTCATCGAGCTTCAATTACATAATTTATTCATCAATTAATTCCACTCCTACTATTTTTAGTGATTTTTCAATCTCATGACACTGCTGCTGCCAGCATCTGTTACGAAAGTAACTAGGTCCATCTCATGCCTACCCTTGATCCAACTCAATCGAACATTCGTGCCATTTTCGCATGGCTTAAAGTTTACATGCCAAAATTCAAACACAACGTAATAGCTTATACATGCCAAAATGTTCTTCTAAGCCAACTAAGAAGAAAATACCAAAACTTGCTATCCGGTGTGATGACTTCGATGACGGCCTGACCCCGCAAAAATAGATGAGTCCAAGCAACCTATAATGGGTGACAAGGAAACACCGAGTGAGTTTATAACTCAGTAAGTCAAAAGCAATGCACTACCATCCATCAATAACATTATCACAAGAGGAAACAAAATGGAACGAGACAATTTACTCCATCCATACCGAACCATACCATAGTTCCTCCAACCTATCGATTCAATTTCATACCAATTTATGCATTCACAATCCACATACTCATCAATAGGATATTCGAGGCATTTTCATAAATCATTTTATTTTCGTTACAAACATACAACTAAACGGCCTTTCACCCATTCTACGATAAATTTTATGTACGTGACTTCAAGTATATTTGTCACATAGGTTCAACTTACCGAGCTCAACACCAAGTATAAGCATAGCACCTATTAGCCATGTACTCAAGACACTTACCCGATCCGCTGTCCGCGATCGACTCAATAGTGTCGCACACATAGTGTCCATAATGATTCACGAATGTATATTGAGCCCGCACACTCAGTGCTATATAATCATCTCGCACACTTAGTGCTACGTAATCAAATCGCACACTTAGTGCTACATAGTCAAACTCGCACACTTAGTGCCGCATGGTCAATTCGCACACTTAGTGCATCATATTCATTTCGCACACTTAGTGCAACATAGTCATATCGCACACTTAGTGCTATACAATTTAATCCCGCGCACTTAGCGCCAATCTCATGGTCATAAATGGTTATCCCGCACGTTTAGTGCCGAGATCAACAACTCAGTACATCTTACCTCTTTTCTTTTCATTCAACAATTTCATCATCATATACGTACATGCATATATATATATGTATATTTATTCATTCCATTCAGCATCAATACATAAACATTATGACCATTTGAAATAACACCAACTACATGCTTAATGACTTACCTCGTGTTGGGTAAGACGGTTACAACTCGGCTACTCGATAACCTTTTCTTTGCCCTTGCTCGATTCACCTCCTTTAACTCCTTGAGCTAAATCAATAATTTAACTAGTTTAACCACCTTGCTAAATATTTACAATCTGATTTCACATGTATATGTATGTTAGTATATTCGGCTAATAACCTCATGCAACTACCAAAGCCGAATCAACTAAATATACTTATGAATATATATATATCATCATCGAAATCACCTAAGCTTAGACATCAATTTTTAATTCCAAGCAAGTTGCCGAATGCAACCTTACTAAATTTTCATGGATTCAAGTCATGGATTCAATATACCATTACCATGGAATCAACAACCAAAAATTCATAGACAATTTAGGAAAATCACATTACAAATCTCAAATTCAAACAAAGACCATGGCCGAAATGCACATATAACCACATAACAAAAATATTGAACCTTTGGTTGCCTAACTAGCTTAACATCCATCAAATTTTAAATCAAGAAACTCACCTCATCTATAATCAACCCTCAATACCCTAAAGCATCAAAAACGACATCAAAGAAATACAACCATCCATGGCCGAATGTCATCTTCTTAACTTTACAAAAAGAGAACATTTGCCATGAGCTAGCTTCTATACTTGATGGCCACTCCAAATATACAAAGATTTTCAATGATAGAGCATTAACATACCTTAATCCACTTAAAGGACCACCTTGGCCGAATCTTGCTTCCTCTTCTTCCTCTAGTTAGAACAATTGCAAAAGAAAGAAAACATGAACACTCCTTCTTCCCTCCTTATTAAGCATTCAAACTCCCTCATTTTCATGCCACAACATCAAACACTCCTCCTAGGCACAAGCAATGGCCGAATTCTTTCCAAGTTTTTTTTTCCCTTCTTTTTCTTGGTTTTTCGGCTAGGAGATGGTAAGTATGACACCCATTTTTTTTTGTTCCCTTTCCTATTATTATCCCCATCATTTGTTCACCAAAAGAAAACATATTAAATTAGAATGAGTGGAGCATCATCACTCCTTGGCCGGCCACCATGAATTTTATGGGCAATTTGACATGCAAAGCCATGCTTTCTCACCCTATTATTAATTAATCCTTATAATTCATCTATCATCTTTTCTAACTTCGTCAACTAGGTCCTTTTTGAATTAATTCACAATCCTAATGCTAATATTAAGCATTTAATTTCTCATATATTCACTGTCACACAACAATTTATGCAATTAAAACACGAAAATAAATTTTTGGCTCGGTAATGTGGTCTCGAAACCACATTCCGACCAGGGTCTAATTTGGGTTGTCACAACTCTCCCCCACATAAGAAATTTTCGTCCCCGAAAATCTTACCGGTAAATAAATTTGGATATCGATTCTTCATAGAGTCCTCAAGTTCCCAAGTGGCTTCTTCAATTCCGTGTCTATGCCACAGTACTTTCACTAATGAGATTTTCCTGTTTCGTAGTTCTTTTACTTCATGTGCTAAAATACGAACTGGTTCTTCTTCGTAACTTAAATTAGATTGAATCTCGATCTCCGATGGAGGAATTACGTGCGATGGATCGGACCTATATCGTCGAAGCATCGAGACATGAAAAACATTGTGAATCTTTTCGAGTTCAGGGGGCAAAATTAATCGGTATGCAACGGGTCCAACTCGTTCGGATACTTCGTACGGACCGATGAACCTCGGACTCAATTTGCCCTTACGACCAAATCTAAGCACCTTCTTCCAGGGTGAAACTTTGAGAAATACTTTGTCTCCAACCTGATATTCAATGTCTTTTCTTTTCTAATCCGCATACGATTTCTGACGATCTGTGGCTACCTTCAGACTTTCACGGATTACCTTTACTTTCTGTTCGGCATCTTTAATCAAATCAACTCCGAAAATTTTACTTTCACCGAGCTCAGTCCAAAACAATGGTGTACGGCATTTACGACCGTACATAGCCTCGTAAGGTGCCATCTTAATACTTGATTGGAAACTATTGTTGTAAGCGAATTCGATCAAAGGTACATACCGTTCCCATGAACCACTAAACTCAAGGATGCAGCATCTCAGCATATCCTCGAGTATCTGAATTATCCGCTCGGATTGACCATCGGTTTGGGGATGAAAAGCGGTGCTAAAATGCAGCTTGGTACCCAAAGCTTCTTGCAATTTCTTCCAAAATCGCGAGGTGAATCTCGGATCTCTATCCGACACGATAGAAATAGGTACTCCATGTAATCTCACAATCTGAGAAACATACAATTCGGCTAGTTTATCCAATGAAAAATCCGTACGCACGGGGATAAAGTGAGCCGACTTAGTCAGCCTATCAACAACAACCCAAATCGCATCCTTCTTACTTGCGGACAATGGCAGTCCGGACACAAAGTCCATTGTGACTCGGTCCCATTTCCACTCGGGTATCATGATCGGCTGAAGTAACCCTGAAGGCACTTGATGTTCCGCTTTCACTTGTTGACATATTAAACATCTCGAAACAAAGTCGGAGATGTCTCGCTTCATACCATGCCACCAAAACCGACGTTTCAAGTCGTTGTACATTTTCGTGCTCCCCGGGTGAATTGACATTCGGCTACAATGGGCTTCGTTCAGGATCATCGGAATGAGTTCCGAATTCCTTGGAACGCACAAACGACTTCTAAACCTCAAACAACCATCATCATCAATCTGAAACTCCGATTCCTTGTTCGGAACACACTCAGCTCGTTTTGCAACCAATTCATCATCGACTTTCTGAGCTTCACGAATTTGATGAGGCAATAATGGTTTGGCATTTAATTCAGCTACTAACACATTGTCAGGTAGAACAGACAAGTGTACATTCATCGCTCGCAAAGCAAACAGTGATTTCCGGCTTAAGGCGTCCGCAACCACATTAGCCTTTCCCGGGTGGTAATCAATGACAAGCTCGTAATCTTTCAACAACTCAAGCCAACGCCTTTGTCGCAGATTCAAGTCTCGTTGAGTCATCAAATATTTGAGACTTTTGTGATCCGAAAACACATGGCACTTCTCACCAAACAAATAATGTCGCCATATTTTCAATGCAAACACAATGGCGGCTAGTTCGAGATCATGGGTCAGATAATTTCTCTCGTGTGGCTTCAATTGTCTCGACGCATAGGCCACAACTCGACCTTCTTGCATCAATACGCAACCCAACCCAAGTAGGGATGCGTCACTATAAACGATAAACTCTTTACCCGATTCGGGTTGCACCAAAATTGGAGCTTCAGTCAAATGAGTTTTCAGTTGATCGAAGCTTTTCTGACATTTCTCCGTCCATTCGAACTTAACATCCTTTTGAAGCAACTTCGTCATTGGTGTGGCTATCATCGAGAAACCTTTGACAAATCGTCGGTAATAACCGGCGAGCCCTAGAAAGCTCCGGACTTCGGTAACATTTCTCGGAGGCTTCCAGTTAAGTATGGCTGAAATTTTGCTCGAGTCAACCCGAATACCCGATGCGGATACCACATGACCCAAGAAGCTAACCTCTCTTAATCAGAACTCACAGTTACTGAACTTAGCATATAACTGCTTATCCCGCAAAATTTGCAACACTAGCCTTAGATGCTCAGCATGTTCGGTCTCATCTCTTGAATAGACCAAGATGTCATCAATAAACACAACTACGAACCGATCCAAATACGGCCTGAAGATCCGATTCATCAAATCCATAAACACCGCAGGGGCATTAGTGAGCCCAAACGGCATCACTAAGAACTCGTAGTGACCGTACCTCGTTCTGAAAGCAGTTTTGGGTACGTCCGAATCTCGAATCCGCAACTAATAATAACCCGATCTCAAATCTATCTTTGAAAACACCGATGCTCCCTTTAATTGATCGAACAGATCATCAATACGCGGTAACAGATACTTATTCTTTATCGTCACTTTATTCAGTTGACGATAGTCAATGCACAACCTCATGGTTCCATCCTTCTTTTTCACGAACAATACTGGTGCACCCCAAGGTGAGAAACTCGATCGAGCGAAACCTCTATCCGTCAATTCTTGCAACTGAGCTTTCAACTCTTTTAACTCGGTTAGTGCCATACGATACGGAGCGATCGAAATTGGCGTAGTTCCAGGTACAAGCTCAATACCAAACTCTACCTCCCGAACAGGTGGCAAACCCGGTAACTCTTCAGGAAAAACATCCAGGTATTCACAAACCACCGGCACTGATTCGGGTTTCTTTTCTAACTCCTTGTCATAAAGTACATACGCGAGGTATGCTTCGCACCCTTTCCTTACATATTTCTGGGCCAACATTGCTGATATTACAGGTGGCAACCCCCTTAAGTCCGCAGACTCAACTCGGATTATTTCGTTATTTGCGCACCTCAAATCGATAGTCTTGTTTTTGCAATTCACAACCGCATCATGCGCGGTTAACCAATCCAAACCAAGAATAACATCAAACTCGTCGAACGGCAAAAGCATCAAATCGGCCGGAAAACAAGATTCTCGGATTATTAGAGGGCATCTCTTACACACTTTATCAACAAGTATGCATTGACCCAAAGGGTTTGATACTCGAATTACGAGCTCAGTAGACTCAACAGGTAGAGTCTTACTGGTTGCTAAGGTTTCGCATACATATGAATGAGTAGAACCAGGGTCAATTAATGCAATCACATTAGTATCAAAGAGAGTGAAGGTACCAGTGATGACGTCGGGGGAGGATGCCTCCTCTCGTGCGCGAATGGCATAAGCTCTAGCAGGAGTACGGTTCTCGGCTCGATTGGCCGTATCAGAGGCCCCCTCTGACTACCACCCCTGCCTCCTAAAATTCTCGGTGGTCTACCTCTAGATGTCACTCCACTAGGTCTTGCACCTTGAATCTTATTCTTCTCATCCAGCTCCGTGCAATCTCTAATGAAGTGGTCCTTCGAACCGCATCCGTAACAGGCCCTGCTAGTAGACTTGCCCCAACATTCACCTAGGTGTCGTCTTCCACATTGGGGACATTCAGGTTTCTCGTGACGATTATTGCCCACACTAGCTACCGAAGTAGCTCGGGAGCCCATCGATGGTCTTGCCCTGATGGAAATTCCCGCAGTCGCCCTCGACTTATTAATGTCCTCCCTGAACTTCTTTACAGCTGAGAACGGAGCTTTACCCGTCGATCTTTTACGATAATCTCTAGCTTCAAATTCAGCCTTCCTCTTCTCCTTTCCAAGTTCTTCCGCCTTGCAGGCTCGTTCGACTAGTGTTACGAATTCTTTTATTTCCAAAATACCCATTAGTAGCTTTAAATCTTCATTCAATCCTTCCTCGAATCTTTTGCACATAGCAACCTCATCAGCTACACACTCCCGGGCATACCTACTGAGTCTTACGAATTCATGTTCGTATTCAGATACAGTCATACGGCCTTGCTTGAGTTCCAAGAACTCCTTACGCTTCTGATCAATGAACCGTTGGCTAATAAATTTCTTCCGGAATTCCGTTTGAAAGAAGTCCCAAGTTACTCGCTCGTTCGGGACTATGGAAATCAAGGTCCTTCACCAATAGTAGGCTGAGTCTCGCAACAAAGATACAGCACATTTTAGACATTCATCGGGTGTGCATGACAATTCATCGAACACCCGAATAGTGTTATCAAGCCAGAACTCGGCCCTTTCGGCATCATCAGTTACTATGGCCTTGAACTCCTCGGCCCCACGCTTCCTAATCAAGTCTACAGGTGGCTTAAGCAGCCTCATAGGATCAGCGACTGATGGCATTACAGGCTCTTGGGGTGGATTATTCAAATTTGGGAATTGTTGGACAGCCGGGTTGGTTCGGGCATATTGCGCGACCCACTCATTCATCATGGTAAAGAAGGCTTGTTTAGCCCCCTCACCTTGATTATTCGCAGATGACTGAGGTTCAACAGGCGGCGTCCCTTGTGCAGGAGCAGCCACTACGCTCTCAACGTCATCCGCTAGGGTTCTTTCTTCACCAGGATCCATTTACTAATCAAAACAAAAACATTTCAACCGTCAGAAGTCATCACCCTTTTAAACATTAACATTAAGGCATGTATAGCTAGACTCATACGTGCTATGGTAGTCCTAGAACCGACTAAACCATAGCTCTGATACCAATTAAATGTAACACCCCGAACCCGAAACCGACACCGGAGTCGAACACGAGGTGTTAACTGACTTTAACCCCTTACAAAATTTATTTTCCAGACACTGCCCAATCTGTGTACTAGTCGTTTTAAAAATCATATCTTGAGTTTCGTAACTCAAAAATCAGTTTCGTAATTTTTCCCAGAAACTAGACTCATGTGCCCATCTATGTATTTGTTTCTAGAATTTTTGGTTGGGCCAATTAGTACAGTTTATTAGTAAAAGTCTCCCATGTTGCAGGGATCGACTACACTGACCTTTGCCCATTACGACTTGGATATCTCCCTACACGGGGCTTCAATACTGATGCCGTTTGTTTCTATGAAAACTAGACTCAGAGAGGAATCTGTACATATATGGTACGACCCCTAATTATCTCTGGTTAATTTGTAATGAATTTCCAAAGTCGGAGCAGGGAATCCAGAAACCGTTCTGGCCCTGTCCCACTATAATCTGATTATCTCTTAATATACTGCTCATATGATCTTTTCGTTACTTCCTCATGAAAGCAGACTCATCGAGATTCGATTACATAATTTATTCATCAATTAATTCCACTCCTACTCTTTTTAGTGATTTTTCAATCTCATGACACTGCTGCTGCCAGCATCTGTTACGAAAGTAACTAGGTCCATCTCATGCCTACCCTTGATCCAACTCAATCGAACATTCGTGCCATTTTCGCATGGCTTAAAGTTTACATGCCAAAATTCAAACACAACGTAATAGCTTATACATGCCAAAATGTTCTTCTAAGCCAACTAAGAAGAAAATACCAAAACTTGCTATCCGGTGTGATGACTTCGATGACGGCCTGACCCCGCAAAAATAGATGAGTCCAAGCAACCTATAATGGGTGACAAGGAAACACCGAGTGAGTTTATAACTCAGTAAGTCAAAAGCAATGCACTACCATCCATCAATAACATTATCACAAGAGGAAACAAAATGGAACGAGACAATTTACTCCATCCATACCGAACCATACCATAGTTCCTCCAACCTATCGATTCAATTTCATACCAATTTATGCATTCACAATCCACATACTCATCAATAGGATATTCGAGGCATTTTCATAAATCATTTTATTTTCGTTACAAACATACAACTAAACGGCCTTTCACCCATTCTACGATAAATTTTATGTACGTGACTTCAAGTATATTTGTCACATAGGTTCAACTTACCGAGCTCAACACCAAGTATAAGCATAGCACCTATTAGCCATGTACTCAAGACACTTACCCGATCCGCTGTCCGCGATCGACTCAATAGTGTCGGACACATAGTGTCCATAATGATTCACGAATGTATATTGAGCCCGCACACTCAGTGCTATATAATCATCTCGCACACTTAGTGCTACGTAATCAAATCGCACACTTAGTGCTACATAGTCAAACTCGCACACTTAGTGCCGCATGGTCAATTCGCACACTTAGTGCATCATATTCATTTCGCACACTTAGTGCAACATAGTCATATCGCACACTTAGTGCTATACAATTTAATCCCGCGCACTTAGCGCCAATCTCATGGTCATAAATGGTTATCCCGCACGTTTAGTGCCGAGATCAACAACTCAGTACATCTTACCTCTTTTCTTTTCATTCAACAATTTCATCATCATATACGTACATGCATATATATATATGTATATTTATTCATTCCATTCAGCATCAATACATAAACATTATGACCATTTGAAATAACACCAACTACATGCTTAATGACTTACCTCGTGTTGGGTAAGACGGTTACAACTCGGCTACTCGATAACCTTTTCTTTGCCCTTGCTCGATTCACCTCCTTTAACTCCTTGAGCTAAATCAATAATTTAACTAGTTTAACCACCTTGCTAAATATTTACAATCCGATTTCACATGTATATGTATGTTAGTATATTCGGCTAATAACCTCATGCAACTACCAAAGCCGAATCAACTAAATATACTTATGAATATATATATATCATCATCGAAATCACCTAAGCTTAGACATCAATTTTTAATTCCAAGCAAGTTGCCGAATGCAACCTTACTAAATTTTCATGGATTCAAGTCATGGATTCAATATACCATTACCATGGAATCAACAACCAAAAATTCATAGACAATTTAGGAAAATCACATTACAAATCTCAAATTCAAACAAAGACCATGGCCGAAATGCACATATAACCACATAACAAAAATATTGAACCTTTGGTTGCCTAACTAGCTTAACATCCATCAAATTTTAAATCAAGAAACTCACCTCATCTATAATCAACCCTCAATACCCTAAAGCATCAAAAACGACATCAAAGAAATACAACCATCCATGGCCGAATGTCATCTTCTTAACTTTACAAAAAGAGAACATTTGCCATGAGCTAGCTTCTATACTTGATGGCCACTCCAAATATACAAAGATTTTCAATGATAGAGCATTAACATACCTTAATCCACTTAAAGGACCACCTTGGTCGAATCTTGCTTCCTCTTCTTCCTCTAGTTAGAACAATTGCAAAAGAAAGAAAACATGAACACTCCTTCTTCCCTCCTTATTAAGCATTCAAACTCCCTCATTTTCATGCCACAACATCAAACACTCCTCCTAGGCACAAGCAATGGCCGAATTCTTTCCAAGTTTTTTTTTTCCCTTCTTTTTCTTGGTTTTTCGGCTAGGAGATGGCAAGTATGACACCCTTTTTTTTTGTTCCCTTTCCTATTATTATCCCCATCATTTGTTCACCAAAAGAAAACATATTAAATTAGAATGAGTGGAGCATCATCACTCCTTGGCCGGCCACCATGAATTTTATGGGCAATTTGACATGCAAAGCCATGCTTCCTCACCCTATTATTAATTAATCCTTATAATTCATCTATCATCTTTTCTAACTTCGTCAACTAGGTCCTTTTTGAATTAATTTACAATCCTAATGCTAATATTAAGCATTTAATTTCTCATATATTCACTGTCACACAACAATTTATGCAATTAAAACACGAAAATAAATTTTTGGCTCGGTAATGTGGTCTCGAAACCACATTCCGACCAGGGTCTAATTTGGGTTGTCACAATATGTATTCCATATAGTTAATGTGAATGTGTGTTTGATATTTATTAATGTTTTCAATGTTTTGATGTGAATTGAACTTAAGAATGAATCAATATGCCCATTATCTTGAGATGACTCTTTTGTATATTGTATAAAAAAACAATTTGGAATTCGGTTTTATAAGTGTGACATCGGGAGTTATTCAAATATAGTTAAATGAAATTTCGTGCTTGTTTGGTAATACTCTTTAACCCTCCGGAGACGGGTACGGGTTAGGAGTGTTACACCTTTAGTATGGATACTGTAACGCCCCTAACCCGTATCCGTCGCTGGAGTAGGGTTACGAGGTATTACCAATCAATACATAATGTATAGCATATATTTATCAAGCATAAAGCATTCATTTTCATAAATTATTCAATACAATCACATCGTCCTTTACAAGGGTCTACGAGGCCTTAAATATGCTTTAGTAGTGGTTCGGGACTAAACCGATATCATACGAAAATTTTGGAAACATAGAAAAAATTTTAATCATACAGGGATCACACGCCCATATGAACAGGCCGAGTGCCTCACACAGCTCCAAACACTCCCATGTCTCAGACTGTATGAAAACAGGGTATACATACGGACTTGGGTCACACGGGCAACCACACGCCCATGTGTCTAGCCCGTGTGCCTTTCGAAGTGGCCACACACGCCCGTGTGTTAGGCCATGCCAAATGTAACAGCCCAAATTTCAGTGGTATCGGAATAGTGATTCAAGATCACTAAATCTGACAACTAAATAGAAAATATTATTAATTTAAGGAAAATAAGTTAGATGTGAAATTAGGAAAATGATTGAAATAGTGAATAGTATTTTATAATAAATACTAAATAATTTGGAAGTGACAACGAGGTATCGAGACCTCAAAATATTAAACCAAGCCATAAATATTTTTATAAATATTTATGGAGTGTTAGTAAGTTAGTATTAAAGTTTCGTCAAGAAATTTTAAGGTTTCGGTAGTCAATTGGGTAAAAAGGACTAAATTGAATTAAGTGTAAAATTGTGAAATGAGATTAAATAACTTTAATAATAAATAAGAGAGAAAAGAGCGAATTGACCCAAAATAAAATAGGCTGGATGGTTGGGTTAGTAAATGACTAAGAAATAGTGTGAACTAAGGGCAAAATGGTAATTAAGTTGAAATTGGATAGTTAAAAGTTGAATTAAATTAGAATATCTAGAGTTTTCTTTATTTTTCTTCATCATCTCCAGCAAAAACACCATTGAAGGGTTCTTTTAAGCTGGTCTTTCATATTTTTATTACATGTAAGCTCAATTCTTGATTATATATTGTAATTTTTGTGTTTTTGAGACTTTTACAACTAGGTCCTATTATCTAATTCATTAGTATTTGATTTCATGGTTGATTTTGAAAGTTTCCATGAATAAGTGCTGGAAGTTTATGATGATTTAGCATGGAATTAAAGCTTTAATTTGTTTATATGTGGATTTTATTGAGAGAAGTATATAGAAAGTGAATATTTAGGGACCAAATTGTAAAAGAACTTGAAATTAGGGTTTTATGTGGAAAATCTAAATTTCAATGGTTGTGAAGTAATTTAAAATGTTTAAGGAAAGTGTTAATTGAGAAGAAAAGGTTTTATTGATGAGTTAATTGGTTAGGGACCAAATTGTGAAAATTGTGAAATTTAGGGTAAAGGTGTAATTTTGGGAATTAAAGGGCATAAATTGTGAAGTAGAATAGAATTGAAATGGATGCTAATGAAGGAATGATTTTATAATTATAGATCAAGAAAACGAAGTGAAATGTGGAAAGGAGAAATTGCAAGAATAGTACATGAATTTCTACGACTTTTGCAAATTTGCCCAGGTAAGTTCATGTGGCTAAATTTTAGTGGTCATTGTTGTTCTTATGAATTTTATAATATGAGATATACTATATGATTATGATAAAACCATGAACAATGTAAAAATATGAAATTGAAAAAATGATCAAATTGAATGAAACATAGGATTGACTACTTCTGTCTAGTGACAAACGATGAATTGACGGAAAAAGTCCATGGTTGGACCATGGCAACAAGTGATAAGTGATATCCATATAAGACTATAGTTGGGCTATGGCATCGGAAAACAAGTGATAAGTGATTTCCGTATAAGACTATAGCCGGGCTATGGCTTCGGATTAAAGTGATACAAGTGATCCGTATAAGACCATAGCTGGGCTATGGCATCGGAGAAATGTGATAAGTGTTTCCGTGTAAGACCATATCCGAGATATGACATCAGTATGATATATGACTCGTGTAAGACCATGATTGAGTCATGGCTTCGGAAACTGAAATGTGATCAGATGTAAGTCCATAGTTTTACTATGGCAAAGTGAAGTTGAATTACTCAATTCTGTATAGTTTCTTAATTTGAAAATAGATGGTAAGTGATAAATGGGCGCAAAAGAATGAAGTTTAAATGTGAGTAATATTGAATAATACTAAGTGTAATTGATTTGTTTGTGGATGTCAGGAGAAATTAGTGAATTATATATGATAAGAATGCTTTACCATATTTGGTAAGTTTAATTTGAAGCCTATGAACCTATTAAGCTTTCATAAGCTTACTTGTATGTGTTTCATATGTCATGTAGATTAACGTGGACATGGAGGATCGGATCATCACCGAAAACTACACTATCCAGACATTCCCTTCTAGTTTTTGGGTTATTATCTTTTGATTTGTATGGCATGTATAAGTATTTGGTTGGATAAAGTTATAGATGGCTATAATATATATAAAGGGATGGCATATGTATATGCAAGTTATTTTAATGGTTAATTAGTAATAGTGTGATAATATAAAGTACATATTGTGGGATAAATTGGTTGACTGGTTGTAATTTGTATATAATTGTGTTAGGTGCAGACAATGGATGGAAGGGTGAGAAAAGTGGCCTACACGGCCTATTTTCGTCCACACGGTTAGACACACGGGCGTGTGATATGACCGTGTGTCCCTTGCATCCTTAAATGTGAAGTCAAGATAGTACACGGGCCAAAGACACTGCTGTGTGTCTTGGTTGTGTGAAGAAAACGGGTTTCAAGCATCGCCATGTGACAAAATCATGTGAAAATAGCTTAAAATGGTCAAAAATCATGTTTTCACACGGCCAAATCACATGGGCGTGTGATCAGGCCGTGTGGCTCTCTGTTTATGTCACAGGGGCTATCCCCACGGTCGTGTGTGCAAGTTAGATCTACCCACGGCCTGGCCCCACGGCAATAGGAACCCCACGGGCTAGCCACATGGCCATGTCCCAGGCCACATGGGCGTGTGCCCCTATCTTCAAGGTAAAATTTCCAAAATTGTCGGTTTAATCCTGAACCACTTCCAAACCATGTATTGGGCCCCGTAAGCCCATATTAAGAACTTTATGGTGAAATATGAAAAGTTTTGATTTGGAATGCAAATTTTTTACTCGGTTTTATATAAATGTTAGTGTATAAATCCAGTAATGCCTTGTAACCCTATTTTAGTGACGGATATGGGTTAGGGATGTTACATTTAGTGGTATCAGAGCTCAGTTTAGCCAATTCTCAGAATGATCGTGTTGTGTAAAGTGATTAGAAATACGTGCCATATAAATATGTGATAGTGTGATGTGTATGATCCGATCTAAATTTTGTTATTTTTATAGATAACTCTTGATTATAAAGATGTCAGATAGACCAGAACGTACAAAACAAGAAGAATAAGTAAATAGTAGAGTACAGACTTCTGAATAGGGGACCAGTAGTGAAGTTCTGATTTCTTTGATGAGGGAATGGGAACTTAAAGATATTATTTATGGAATTATGAATCAATGGTTGTAACACCCCGAACCCGATACCGTCGCCGGAGTCGAACACGAGATGTTAACAGACTTCAAACCACTTATTCGACATTTCCCAGACAAGCTGCCAATCTGCATACTAGTCGCTTTAAAAATCATATCTTGAGTTCTAAAACTCGAAATCAAGTTCCGTAAATTTTCCCTAGAACTAGACTCATATACCTATATGGTAAAATTTTTGTAGAATTTTTGGTCAGGCCAATTAGTACAGTTTATTAGTCAAAGTCTCCCATGTTACAGGGATCGACTACACTGACCCTTGCGCATTACTAATTGGATATCTCCCTACACAGAGCTTCAATACTGATGTCGTTTGTTTCTATAGAAACTAGACTCAGAGAGGAATCTGTACATATATGGCATGACTCCTAATTATCTCTGGTTAATTTATAATAAATCTCCAAAGTCGGAACAGGGAATCCAGAAACCGTTCTGGCCCTGTCTCACGAGAACCTGAATATCTCTTAACATACTGTCCATATGATCTTTTCGTTACTTTTATATGAAAACAGACTCATCGAGCTTCGAATACATAATTTATTCATCAATTAGTTCCACTCCTACTATTTTTAGTGATTTTTCAATCTCACGTCACTGCTGCTGCCAGCATCTGTTACGAAAGCAACTATACCCATTCGTGATTTCTCCTTGATCTAACTAGTAATTCACCATACATATCACAAATTATGATCATGACTAGCCATGCCAAAGGCTAATCATTGTCAAACGTCCCCCTACTACACTATTGCCATATCATGAATTTTAACACCAAAATAATCAACCATGACATATGGCATAAAAAGGTCGAATTATCAAGATTTACGACCTAATGTTATGAAACCAAACCCAACCGAACATTTATGCCATTTTCGCATGGCTAAAAGTTTACATACCAAAGTTCAAACACAACATAATAGCCTATACATGCCGAAATGCTCTCCTAAGCCGACTAAGAAGAAAGTACCAAAACTTGCTAGCCGGTGTGATGACTCCAATGACGGCCCGATCACGCAAAAAGAGACGAGTCCAAGAAACCTAAAATAGGTGACAAGGAAACACCGAGTGAGTATATAACTCAGTAAGTCATAAGCAATGCACTACCATCCATTAATAACATTATCACAATAGGAAACAAAATGGAACGAGGCTAGTTACTCCATCCATACCGAACCATGCCATAGTTCCTCAGACCCATCGGTTCAATCTCATACCAAATCATGCATTCACATTCCATATACTCATCAATAGGATATTTGAGGCATTTTCATACATCATTTTATTTTCGTTACAATCATACAACTAAACGGCCTTTCACCTATTCCACAATAAATCTTATGTACGTGACTTCAAGTATATTTGTCACATAGGTTCAAACTTACCAAGCTCAACTCCAAATATAGTCATAGCACCTATTAGCCATGAACTCAAGGTACTTACCCGATCCGCTGTCCGTAATCGACTCAATAATGTCGCACACTTAGTGTCCATAATGATTCAAAAGTATATATTAAGTCCGCACACTCAGTGCTATACAATCAACTCGCACACTTAGTGCTATATAATCAAACTCGCACACTTAGTGCTACATAATCAAACTCGCACACTTAGTGCTACATAATCAAACTCGCACACTTAGTGCTACGTAATCAAACTCGCACACTTAGTGCTGTACAATTTAAACCCGCACACTTAGCGCCAATCTCATAATCATAAATGTTTATACCTGCACTCTTAGTGCCGAGGTCAACAACTCAATACACCTCACCTCTTTTCTCTTTATTCAACACTTTCATCACCACATACATACATGTATATAAATTTATCATTCCATTCAGCATGATTACATAGACATTATGTCTATTTAGATCAATACAAAATATATGCTTGATGACTTACTTTGTGTTGGGTAAAACGGTTCCAACTCGGTTACTCGATGATCTTTTCTTTGCCCTTGCTTGCCTCTCCACCTTTAGCTTCTTGAGCTTATTCAAGACTAGAAGGAGTGGCCGAATGTTTTACTTCCCCTTCCCCCTTCTTCTTAGCATTTTCGGCCAAGGATGATAAAAGATGAACAATTTTTTTTTCTTTCTTCTTTAGATTCGGCTAGCAAGAACATGAATGATGATCCCTTTTTTTTTTCCTTTCATCATTCTTTTTTTCCATTTCTTTATTACTAACTTTTTATTTTGTTATTCATCCCATGATGCACCAACAAAACATGTCTATGACATGTTTTGCCCATCACACCTTGTCCACCTTATTTGTCATGGTCGGCCACTATAAAAGGGGGGGAATTTGACATGCAAGTCCTCCCCTTTTTCCACATGCACTAATAGGTCCTTACGCATTGACCTATCACATTTTAAAATTTTCTCGCATAAGTCCTATTGACTAAATTCACATGCAATCGACTAAATCGAAGCATGAAATTTTCACACATTCATAATTACATATTCTAGACAATAATTATCACATTCAAACATTTCGGTGACTCGGTTTAGCGGTCCCGAAACCACTTCCCGACTAGGGTCAATTTTGGGCTGTTACAACTCTCCCCCACTTAAGAAATTTTCGTCCCCGAAAATCTTACCGGTAAATAGGTTTGGGTATCGTTCTTTCATCAAGCTCTCGGTTTCCCAAGTAGCTTCCTCGATCCCATGTTTGAGCCATAACACCTTCACTAACAGAACCCTTTTGTTTCGCAACTCCTTCACTTCACGAGCTAGGATACATATCGGTTCTTCTTCATAACTCATATCGGCTTGAATTTCAACCTTTGATGGGCTAATTATATGCGATGGATCAGATCGATAGCGTCGAAGCATCCAAACATGAAAGACGTCGTGAATCTTTTCAAGCTCAGGGGGCAAAATCAATCTATACGCAACCGGACCAACTCGTTCGGAGATTTCGTACGGCCCAATGAATCTCGGGCTCAACTTGCCCTTACGGCCAAACCTGAGTACCTTTTTCCAAGGCGAAACTTTAAGGAACACTTTATCTCCCACCTGATATTCAATGTCCTTTCGTTTCAAGTCCGCATACGATTTATGACGATCTGTGGCTGCCTTCAGACTTTCACGGATTACCTTTACTTTCTGTTCGGCATCTTTAATCAAATCAACTCCGAAAATTTTACTTTCACCGAGCTCGGTCCAAAACAATGGTGTACGGCATTTACGACCGTACAAAGCCTCGTAAGGTGCCATCTTAATACTTGATTGAAAACTATTGTTGTAAGCGAATTCAATCAAAGGTACATACCGTTCCCATGAACCACTAAACTCAAGGATGCAGCATCTCAGCATATCCTCGAGTATCTGAATTATCCGCTCGGATTGACCATCGGTTTGGGGATGAAAACCGGTGCTAAAATGCAGCTTGGTACCCAAAGCTTCTTGCAATTTCTTCCAAAATCGCGAGGTGAATCTCGGATCTCTATCCGACACGATAGAAATAGGTACTCCATGTAATCTCACAATCTGAGAAACATACAATTCGGCTAGTTTATCCAATGAAAAATCCGTACGCACGGGGATAAAGTGAGCCGACTTAGTCAGTCTATCAACAACAACCCAAATCGCATCCTTCTTACTTGTTGACAATGGTAGTCCGGACACAAAGTCCATTGTGGCTCGATCCCATTTCCACTCGGGTATCATGATCGGCTGAAGTAATCCTGAAGGCACTTGATGTTCCGCTTTCACTTGTTGACATATTAAACATCTCGAAACAAAGTCGGAGATGTCTTGTTTCATACCATGCCACCAAAACCGTCGTTTCAAATCGTTGTACATTTTCGTACTCCCCGGGTGAATTGACATTCGGCTACAATGAGCTTCGTTCAGAATCATCAAAATGAGTTCTGAATTTCTTGGAACACACAACCGACTTCTGAACCTCAAACAATCGTCATCATCAATTTGAAATTCGGATTCCATATTCGGAATACATTCAGCCCGTTTTGCAACCAATTCATCGTCGACTTTCTGAGCTTCACTAATTTGATGAATCAATGATGGTTTGGCCTTTAATTTAGCTACTAACACATTGTCGGGTAGAACAGACAAGTGCACATTCATCGCTCGTAAAGCAAACAGCGATTTTCGGCTTAAGGCGTCCGCAACCACATTAGCCTTTCCCGAGTGGTAGTCAATGACAAGCTCGTAATCCTTCAACAACTCAAGCCAACGTCTTTGTCGCAGATTTAAGTCTCTTTGAGTCATCAAATATTTGAGACTTTTGTGATCCGAAAATACATGGCACTTTTCGCCAAACAAATAATGTCGCCATATTTTCAAAGCAAATACGATGGCGGCTAGCTCGAGATCATGGGTTGGATAATTTCTCTCGTGTGGCTTCAATTGTCTCGACGCATAGGCCACAACTCGACCTTCCTGCATCAATACGCAACCCAACCCGAGTAGGGATGCGTCACTATAAATGACAAACTCTTTGCCTGTTCGGGTTGCACTAAAATTGGAGCTTCAGTCAAATAAGTTTTTAGTTGATCAAAACTTTTCTGACATTTCTCCGTCCATTCGAACTTAACATCCTTTTGAAGTAGCTTCGTCATTGGTGTGGCTATCACCGAGAAACCTTTTACAAATCGTCGGTAATAACCGGCGAGCCCCAGGAAGCTCTGAACTTCGGTAATATTTCTGGGAGGCTTCCAGTTAAGTATGGCTGAAATTTTGCTCGGGTCAACTCGAATACCCGATGCGGATACCACATGACCCAAGAAGCTAACCTCTCTTAACCAGAACTCACACTTACTGAACTTAGCATATAACTGCTTATCCCGCAAAATTTGCAACACTAGCCTCAGATGCTCAGCATGTTCGGTCTCATCTCTTGAATAGACCAAGATATCATCAATGAACACAACTACGAACCGATCCAAATATGGTCTGAAGACCCGATTCATCAAATCCATAAATACCGCAGGGGCATTTGTGAGCCCAAACGGCATCACTAAGAACTCGTAGTGACCGTACCTCGTTCTGAAAGCAGTTTTGGGTACGTCCGAATCTCGAATCCGCAACGGTAATAACCCGATCTCAAATCTATCTTTGAAAACACTGATGCTCCCTTTAATTGATCAAACAAATCATCAATACGTGGTAACGGATATTTATTCTTTATCGTCACTTTATTCAGTTGACGATAGTCAATGCACAACCTCATGGTTCCGTCCTTCTTTTTCACGAACAATACTGGTGCACCCCAAGGTGAGAAACTTGGTCGAGCAAAACCTCTATCCGTCAATTCTTGCAACTGAGCTTTCAACTCTTTTAACTCGGTTGGTGCCATACGATACGGAGCTATCGAAATCGGCGTAGTTCCCGGTACAAGCTCAATACCAAATTCTATCTCCCGAACAGGTGGCAAACCCGGTAACTCTTCAGGAAAAACATCCGGGTATTCACAAACCACTGGCACAAATTCGGGTTTCTTTTCTAACTCTTTGTCATCAAGTACATACGCAAGGTATGCTTCGCACCCTTTTCTTACATATTTCTGGGCCAACATTGCTGATATTACAGCTGGCAACCCCCTTAAGTCCGTAGACTCAATTCGAATTATCTCGTTATTTGCGCACCTCAAATCAATAGTCTTGCTTTTGCAATTCACAACCGCATCATGCGCGGTCAACCAATCCAAACCAAGAATAACGTCAAATTCGTCAAACGGCAAAAGCATCAAATCGGCCAGAAGACAGGATTCTCGGATTTTTAGAGGGTATCTCTTACACACTTTATCAACAAGTACGCATTGACCCAAAGGGTTTGACACTCGAATTACGAACTCAGTAGACTCAACAGGTAGAGTCTTACTGGATGCTAAGGTTTCGCATACATATGAATGAGTAGAGCCAGGGTCAATCAATGCAATCACATTAGTATCAAAGAGAGTGAAGGTACCAGTGATGACGTCAGGGGAGGATGCCTCCTCTCGTGCGCGGATGGCATATGCTCTAGCAGGAGTGCGGTTCTCGGCTCGAACAGCCGTATCAGAGGCCCCTCTCTGACTACCACCCCTACCTCCTAAAATTCTCGGTGGTCTACCTCTAGTTGTCAATCCACTAGGTCTTGCACCTTGAATCTTATTCTTCTCATCAAGCACCGTGCAATCTCTAATGAAGTGGTCCTTCGAACCGCATCCGTAACAGGCCCTGTTAGTAGACTTACCCCAACATTCACCTAGGTGTCGTCTTCCGCATTGGGGACATTCAGGTTTCTCTTGACGATTATTGCCCACACTAGCTACAGAAGTAGCTCGGGAGCCCGTCGATGGTCTTGCTCTGATGGAAATTCCCGCAGTCGTCCTCGACTTATTAGTGTCCTCCCTGAACTTCTTTACGGCTGAGAACGGAGCTTTACCCATCGATCTTTTACGATAGTCTCTAGCTTCAAATTCAGCCTTCTTCTTCTCCCTTCCAAGTTCTTCCGCCTTGCAGGCTCGTTCGACTAGTGTTACGAATTCTTTTATTTCCAAAATACCCATTAGTAGCTTTAAATCTTCATTCAATCCTTCTTCGAATCTTTTGCACATAGCAACCTCATCAGCTACACATTCCCGGGCATACCTACTGAGTCTTACGAATTCATGTTCGTATTCAGATACTGTCATACGGCCTTGCTTGAGTTCAAAGAATTCCTTACGCTTTTGATCAATGAACCGTTGACTAATATATTTCTTTCGAAATTTCGTCTGAAAGAAGTCCCAAGTTACTCGTTCGTTTGGGACTATGGAAATCAGGGTCCTCCACCAATAGTAGGCTGAGTCCCGTAACAAGGATATAGCACACTTTAGACATTCATCGGGTGTGCATGACAGTTCATCAAATACCCGAATGGTGTTATCAAGCCAGAACTCGGCCCTTTCAGCATCATCAGTAACTATGGCCCTGAACTCCTCAACCCCGCGCTTCCTAATCAAGTCTACAGGTGGCTTACTCAGCCTCACAGGATCAGTGACTGATGGCATTACGGGCTCTTGGGGTGGATTATTCAAATTCGGGAATTGTTGGACAGCCGGATTGGTTCGGGCATATTGCGCGACCCACTCATTCATCATGGTAAAGAAGGCTTGTTTAGCCCCCTCACCTTGATTATTCGCAGATGACTGAGGTTCAACAGGCGGTGTCCCTTGTGCAGGAGCAGCCGCTACACTTTCAACGTCATCCGCTAAGATTCTTTCTACACCGGGGTCCATTTACTAATCAAAACAAAAACATTTTAACCGTCAGAAGTCATCACACATTTAAACATTAACATTAAGGCATGTATAGCTAGACTCATACGCGCTATGGTAGTCCTAGAACCGACTAAACCATAGCTCTGATACCAATCAAATTTAACACCCCGAACCCGATACCGTCGCCGGAGTCGAACACGAGGTGTTAACAGACTTCAAACCACTTATTTGACATTTCCCAGACAAGCTGCCAATCTGCGTACTAGTCGCTTTAAAAATCATATCTTGAGTTCTGAAACTCGAAATCCAGTTCCGTAAATTTTCCCTGGAACTAGACTCATATACCTATATGTTAGAATTTTTGTAGAATTTTTGGTCGGGCCAATTAGTACAGTTTATTAGTCAAAGTCTCCCATGTTAAAGGGATCGACTACACTGACCCTTGCGCATTACGAATTGGATATCTCCCTACACAGAGCTTCAATACTGATGTCGTTTGTTTCTATAGAAACTAGACTCAGAGAGGAATCTGTACATATATGGCATGACTCCTAATTATCTCTGGTTAATTTATAATAAATCTCCAAAGTCGGAACAGGGAATCCAGAAACCGTTCTGGCCCTGTCTCACGAGAACCTGAATATCTCTTAACATACTGTCCATATGATCTTTTCGTTACTTCTATATGAAAATAGACTCATCGAGCTTCGAATACATAATTTATTCATCAATTAATTCCACTCCTACTATTTTTAGTGATTTTTCAATCTCACGTCACTGCTGCTGCCAGCATCTGTTACGAAAGCAACTATACCCATTCGTGATTTCTCCTTGATCTAACTAGTAATTCACCATACATATCACAAATTATGATCATGACTAGCCATGCCAAAGGCTAATCATTGTCAAACATCCCCCTACTACACTATTGCCATATCATGAATTTTAACACCAAAATAATCAACCATGACATATGGCATAAAAAGGTCGAATTATCAAGATTTACGACCTAATGTTATGAAACCAAACCCAACCGAACATTTATGCCATTTTCGCATGGCTAAAAGTTTACATACCAAAGTTCAAACACAACATAATAGCCTATACATGCCGAAATGTTCTCCTAAGCCGACTAAGAAGAAAGTACCAAAACTTGCTAGTCGGTGTGATGACTCCAATGACGGCCCGATCACGCAAAAAGAGACGAGTCCAAGAAAACTAAAATAGGTGACAAGGAAACACCGAGTGAGTATATAACTCAGTAAGTCATAAGCAATGCACTACCATCCATTAATAACATTATCACAATAGGAAACAAAATGGAACGAGGCTAGTTACTCCATCCATACCGAACCATGCCATAGTTCCTCAGACCCATCGGTTCAATCTCATACCAAATCATGCATTCACATTCCATATACTCATCAATAGGATATTTGAGGCATTTTCATACATCATTTTATTTTCGTTACAATCATACAACTAAACGGCCTTTCACCTATTCCACAATAAATCTTATGTACGTGACTTCAAGTATATTTGTCACATAGTTTCAAACTTACCAAGCTCAACTCCAAATATAGTCATAGCACCTATTAGCCATGAACTCAAGGTACTTACCCGATCCGCTGTCCGTAATCGACTCAATAATGTCGCACACTTAGTGTCCATAATGATTCAAAAGTATATATTAAGTCCGCACACTCAGTGCTATACAATCAACTCGCACACTTAGTGCTATATAATCAAACTCGCACACTTAGTGCTACATAATCAAACTCGCACACTTAGTGCTACGTAATCAAACTCGCACACTTAGTGCTACATAATCAAACTCGCACACTTAGTGCTGTACAATTTAAACCCGCACACTTAGCGCCAATCTCATAATCATAAATGTTTATACCTGCACTCTTAGTGCCGAGGTCAACAACTCAATACACCTCACCTCTTTTCTCTTTATTCAACACTTTCATCACCACATACATACATGTATATAAATTTATCATTCCATTCAGCATGATTACATAGACATTATGTCTATTTAGATCAATACAAAATATATGCTTGATGACTTACTTTGTGTTGGGTAAAACGGTTCCAACTCGGTTACTCGATGATCTTTTCTTTGCCCTTGCTTGCCTCTCCACCTTTAGCTTCTTGAGCTTATTCAAGACTAGAAGGAGTGGCCGAATGTTTTACTTCCCCTTCCCCCTTCTTCTTAGCATTTTCGGCCAAGGATGATAAAAGATGAACAATTTTTTTTCTTTCTTCTTTAGATTCGGCTAGCAAGAACATGAATGATGATCCCTTTTTTTTTCCTTTCATCATTCTTTTTTTTCCATTTCTTTATTACTAACTTTTTATTTTGTTATTCATCCCATGATGCACCAACAAAACATGTCTATGACATGTTTTGCCCATCACACCTTGTCCACCTTATTTGTCATGGCCAGCCACTATAAAAGGGGGGGAATTTGACATGCAAGTCCTCCCCTTTTTCCACATGCACTAATAGGTCCTTACGCATTGACCTATCACATTTTAAAATTTTCTCGCATAAGTCCTATTGACTAAATTCACATGCAATCGACTAAATCGAAGCTTGAAATTTTCACACATTCATAATTACATATTCTAGACAATAATTATCACATTCAAACATTTCGGTGACTCGGTTTAGCGGTCCCGAAACCACTTCCCGACTAGGGTCAATTTTGGGCTGTTACAATGGTACAATGATATAATGCAAGAAAGAAACTCGGCTCGACAACCCCCTCCCCCTATTGCACCACCCGAAGTGCCCCCGGTTTGTAACACCCCAAAAATCTCGAAACCCAAAAATCCTAAAATCCCGAACTTTCTTTGTTTTCGGTTTTGATGAAAATTGTGTTTTTGTTCCTAGCCATGTGATAATTATAGTAGGTCTTAATTAAGGTTTGAGTTCGAACCTAGGGGTAAATGAAATTATAGTTTAATTATTAAAAGGACCTTGTTGGCAAGTAGTTGGGCTTTTAAATAAAGATAGGGAAAAATGGCATCAAAAAGCCTTGTGGAAAAGTGGCTAAATGACACCACTTAGAGTGTAGGGTGTGGCGTTAGTGGCTAGCAAGGAGATCCAAGGTTCGAATCCTAGTTTAGTATTTTTAAAAGTTTAATTTAGGCCTTCTAGAAGGATGGAAGTGGCGTGAAGATGGACTCTAAGGGGAGTGATCAGAAGAGAAATTTGAGGAAAGGATCAAGGGGTTATCAGGGAGAAAAACGAGGAGATGAGAAGTGAGGAGTAAGTGGAGCCGAAATGGGAACTTAGGCTTGAGGAATTCGACCATAAAGGTTATAAATAGGTGCCGAATGCGAGGGTATCAGGCTAATGTCGAAATCTCTTTCACCTTGCTACTGGAAACCCTTTTCGCTTCAAGATCCAAAAAGTCGAAAACCCTTTTGTTTTTCTTTCTTTCTGCCGATTTCTTCTTCTACTCTTCTTCTATAGTCTGTTCCAAATATACCTTATTCACCATACTAAGTTTGGAAGCCGAATCTTCCAAGGGCCAAATACTCTTTGATCGAATCTAGTGTAAGTGTTGCTCTTCCAGTCAGTTTTTGCTAAGGTATCGGTTATTGTTCCTCACTTCTTCTAATTAGTTTTTGGGTAGGAATAGGATCAAATTTCAGTTTTTGGATCCCTGCCGATTTGCTCTTCAGGTGAGAGACGTTGGTAAGTACTCTTAATGTTAGTTGGCTGAATGGTCATAGTTAAGGTAAGGGGAATTGTGTTGGATACGAGTCACCTATTATTCTAGTTTCAATAGTTAAGATTGATGCAGATCTAGGAGTTGATCGTGGTTAGTGATTAAAGAAGGGGTTGTTATACTTATCGTGTAAGGTAAGGTGAAAGGTGAGGTTTTAGTTTTAGTAAAAATATGTATTAAGAATGCGATTAATTGTAGAATGATATCATTTGTAGGTTGGTGACTAAGGGAATCTCAGCATGCTTGCTTACTAGGTGTGTACATACACTGCACACGCAAGTAGATCGGTAAAAGCCGAAAAACCGAAATGCCAAAAAGCTGAAAGTTTGGCTGCGGTAGTCTTGCGAGTGTACGAACACTCGTGAGGAGGAAACCGATAGGTTATTTGAGGCCCATGGGCGATTCCATGGACTTGGGCTGTGATCTGGCCAACCGGGCCAGAATAGGCTTAATGGGCCCAATGAGCTGTTGGGCTCATAATAGTCAATGTTTGATAATTGATGCTATGTGATAGAAAATTTGTGTGTGAGCATGAATATAAGGTGATTTGGGCCTAACGGGCCATATAAAGGTGATTTGGGCCTAATAGGCCATATGAATATGAATTAGGCTTGATGGGCCATATGAATGTGAATTGAGCCTAATGGGCAATATGAATGAGATGGGCGAAGTGGGTCATACGCATGTATGTAGGGGTTTTGGGCCTAGTATAAGACAACTACATAAAACTTTATTAATATATTGCGATCGTGGACAAGCCATAGGGTTAAGGTGTGGCAACGGGTATATGCATGTCTAGGATATGATTTAGGGAGCGCTTGGTACTTAAGCAGTCTTAATGACTCACCTCCTCTTCTATGGAATCCTACCTGGAGCATAGTATTCATTCATCTTATCTCATGGGATTTGTTAACAGGCCAAGGTAAGTGAAAACCATAATAGAGGGAAAATTATCGAAATGTCCTTAAGGGTGAAAATGACCAAAATACCTCTAGGTGTTAAATGTAAGTTTTATGGATGTGACATGCATACATATGATATTCTGCTTAGGTTGCATATGGGTTGGGAATTATGGAACGGAGGAAGTATATGAGGATCTCATGGTTGCTTTACAATTGTAAATCCACCGACGGCTTTTAAAGCCCAATATGTAAATGAAGGTAGTTCCGCAACCGGGCTACCATTGGTGTGTGGGCTGGTTGGGTCAATATTTATATCCCCACATGGTGTGACGGGGGACAGAGCTGGTGTGTAGCGGATGGATAATTTGGATGGGATTGCATTGCATGTTTTCTCTTAGAATGCTTGTTTTTCATCGAGGGTTGTACACACTAAGTTTGTGAAAACTCACCTCCTCTTTTATTTTATTTTCAGGTGATGCTTAATAGAAGGTTCGATGTTTGGAGGGACTCTGGGTGGCCGGCTAGCAAGATAATTCGAACTTGGTTTTTTTTAAGCATTTAAGTTTTTATTTCTTTTTAAGTGTGTTTAGACTAGATTGTAACAAGGTTTTCATTATGTTATTATTACTTGAATTATTATTATTTTCATTGTAATTACAAGAAGTTGAACATGGGTTTCCTAAATTATAGTATGTTTTCTACGTTTTCGCAACTTAATTTCTAAATGATAAGTTTTTCTAAATCAAATGCTTAAAATAAGGTTTTCACAACTGAAAGGTGTGTTTATTAAGGTTTCTTTTGTTTAAGAAGGGTTTTCAATGAAAACACTGTTTTAGCTAAAATAGTTCAATGTAACACGTGAGATTCGGCCATAAGGTCTGGGCTGGGTTTAGGGTATTACACGGTTACCCCTCCACCTCCTCCAACAACTGAATCTAGTAAACGTACTCCGTTGGAAAAGCTCAGAAAACTAGGAGCTGAAGAATTCCGGGGAAGATCAGATGATGACCTTGTCAAAGCTGAATATTGGTTGCAAAGTATAATGAGAGTTTTTAAGCAAATGGTGTGTTCACCAGATGAGAATTTAATATGTGCTATGTCGCTACTGAAAGAAGAAGCATACAATTGGTGGGAAACAATCGAGGCAGTGGTGTCGGTAGAGAAAATCACGTGGGAATTCTTTCAGAATGAGTTCAAAAAGAAATATGTGGGCAAACGGTATCTGGATAAGAAAAAGAGAGAATTTTTGGATCTACGAAAAGGAAGTAAATTGATAGCTGAATATGAAAGAAAATTTGTTTATCTTAGCAAATGTGCACAAGATATTGTACCCAGTGAGGAGGAAATGTGTATCAGATTTGAAGAAGGGCTTAATTATGAGATCAGAATGATGATAAGGGGCACTGAGATACTGGAATTCATTGTTCTATCAGATCGTGCTCAGAAGCTTGAAGAAGTATATAATAGAAAGATGCAATGAGATAGAAGGAGCAAAGAATCTTTCAAAAGAAGTGCATCTAAGTCATTTTTAGCTTTACTAGTGAAGAAATCTAAAGAGGAACTTAGTCGAGCCACTTCAGCACTGGAAAGATCAGGAAAGAGTAGACCAAGACAATCTGATTACAAAGCATCTGATAGACCTGCTGTTAGCGTAGGTAGTGTATAGAACACCCAAAGGCCTAAATGTTAGTATTGTGGAAGAAATCACCTTGGTGAGTGTCGAAGCTAGACAAGAGCTTGTTATAGGTGTGGATTTGCTAATCATTTCATTCGAGATTGTCCCCAACTACAACAAGATGAAGTAGCGTAGAAAGAGAAATAGAAAGTTACTCCTCAACAAAGTAAACGTTCGAGGCAGAGTAGTGCTACAGGGGTTACTCATTCAAGTATGAGAGAATCAGCTAGTTGATCAGATGTTAGATCACCTGCACGTACCTACGCTATTCAAGCGAGAGAAGAGGTGACAGCTCCAAATGTAATTGCTTGTACTTTCTATCTTTATGATGATACTGTGTACGCATTAGTAGACCCTGGGTCTACACATTCATATATTTGCATTATGTTAGCATCTAAAAAGAATTTATCTGTTGAACCTACTGATTTCGATGTTCAAGTTACTAATCCCTTAGACCAGTGTGTGATAGTTAATTGATATGTCGTAATTGTTCACTGAGAATAAAGGGCTATGAGTTCCCCGCTGATTTGATGTTGCTACCCTTTTGGGAATTTGATATTATTTTGGGAATGGACTGGTTAATGAAACATGATGCAATAGTGGACTGTCGTGAAAAATAAATCAGTCTGAAATGCCAATCAGGGTATATGATTTCAGTTAGGTCTGAAAATCTGGGTGATACTGTTAGTATTATTTCAGCCTTCTCTGCTCAGAGATTGTTACATAAAGGAAACGAGGTATTCTTGGCCTATATTCTTGATACTCGGGGTTCCAATTCAAAGTTAGAACAGATATCGGTAGTCAATGAGTTCCCCGATGTGTTTCCTGAGGAGTTACCAAGTTACCACCTGATAGAGAAGTGGAATTTGTGATAGATGTGCTTCCAAGAACAACTCCCATATCAGTGACACCGTATAGAATGGCTCCAGTAGAACTAAAAGAATTGAAAACACAGTTACAAGAGCTGTTGGACAAAGGGTTTATTAGACCGAGTATGTCGCCATGGGGTGCACCTATTTTATTTGTGAAAAAGAAGGACGTTCATTAAGGCTGTGTATAGATTACAGGCAGTTGAATAAAGTAACGATTAAAAATAAATATCCTTTGCCTCGTATTGATGATTTATTTGATCAGTTGAAGGGTGCTATGGTGTTTTCGAAAATAGATCTCAGATTTGGGTATTATCAGTTAAAGGTAAAGGAATGTGATGTGTCGAAAATAGCTTTCAGAACTCGGTATGGCCATTATGAGTTCTTAGTTGTGCCATTCGGTTTGACAAATGCTCCTACTACTTTTATGGACTTAATGAATCAAATTTTTCAATCTTACTTGGATAGATTTGTGGTTGTGTTCATTGACGATATACTGATCTATTCAAAAACAGAATCTGAGCATGCTCAACACTTGAGAGTTGTGTTACAAATTTTAAGAGAAAAATAGCTATATGCAAAATTCAGTAAATGTGAATTTTGGCTTCACAAAGTTGGATTCTTGGGTCACATTATGTCTGTTGATGGTATACTAGTAGATCCGAGCAAAGTGTCAGCAGTGGTTAATTGGAAAACTCTAAAGAATGTTATGGAAGTGCAAAGTTTTCTTGGATTAGCCGGTTACTATCGCTGATTTGTGAAAGACTTTTCAATGATTGCTTCACCGATGACCCAGTTACTACAGAAAAATGATGAATTTGTATGGTCTGATGAGTGTCAACGAAGTTTTGATCAGTTGAAGAAAATGTTGACAGAGGCTCCAATGTTAACTCAGCCTGGATCAGGTGTGCCATATGTAGTATATAGTGATGCATCTTTGAATGGTTTAGGATGTGTACTAATGCAATCAGGAAAACTGGTAGCATATGCTTCTCGACAATTGAAACTACATGAGAGGAACTACCCTACACACGATCTTGAGTTAGCTGCTATTGTATTTGTTTTAAAAATCTGGAGATATTACCTATATGGGAAGAAATGTTATGTGTATACAGACCATAAAAGTCTGAAGTATTTAATGTCACAAAAAGAGCTAAATTTGAGACAGAGGCGGCGGCTAGAACTTTTGAAAGATTACGATCTAGTTATTGATTATCATCCGGGGAAAGCTAATGTTGTAGCAGACGCACTTAGCCGAAAATTGTTATTGTTTTCTCTCCAAGCGTTAAATGTTCAATTTTCTGTTAATGAAGATGGTTCTGTGATAGCCGAATTAAAGGTAAAACCAGTATTCCTTTCACGAATTCGGGAGTTACAATATGAAGATCTGAAGTTGGTGTTGAAACGACAGATGGTTCAAGACAACTTGAACTTAGAATTTTTATCACAATAGAATTTGTGTTCCGAATAATTCAAATTTGAAAAATGATATTTTATCAGAAGCTCATAGTAGCATGTATTTGATTCATCCGGGTAGTATGAAGATGTATTGTGATTTGAAAAAAAATGTATTGGCGGCCTAGTATGAAATAGGGAATTAGCGAATTTGTGGCAAAACGTTTAATCTATCAATAGGTAAAAGCTGAACATCAAGTGCCTACGGGTTTATTACAACCTATAATGATTCCAGAATGGAAGTGGGAACATGTGATGATGGATTTTGTAATTGGGTTGCCTGTGACTCTGAAGAAGAAAGATTCGATTTGGGTGATAGTGGACAGATTGACTAAGTCAGCACATTTTATTCTAGTTAGAACAGATTTTTCGGTTGAAAAATTAGCGGAAGTATATGTGTAAAAAATTGTGAGATTACATAGAGTGCTGACGTCTATTATTTCTGATCGAGATCCAAGGTTTACTTCAAGATTTTAGGCTAAATTACAAAAAGCTTTGGGCACCAAGTTAAACTTCAGCACAGCTTTTCATCCTCAGACCGATGGACAATTAGAGCTAGTGATTTAGATTTTGGAAGATATGTTGAGGTGTTGTATACTCGAGTTCGGTGATAGCTGGGAAAGGTATTTACCTTTAGCTGAATTTGCTTATAATAATAGCTATCAAGCTAGTATCAAAATGGCACCTTTTGAAGCTTTGTATGGAAGAAAATGTAAAACCCCATTGTATTGGTTAGAATTAAGTGAATCAAAATTAGTGGGAGTGGATTCGATTCAGGAAACTGAAGAGAAAGTTTGAATTATTTAAGAAAGTTTGCAAGCTGCTTTAGATCGTCATAAGTCATATACAAACTTGAAAAGAAGAGATATAGAATTTAATGTGGGTGATCGTGTGTTCTTGAAAGTTTCCTCGTGGAAGAAAATTCTAAGGTTTGGTAGAAAGGGAAAGCTTAGTCCACGATTTATGTCATTGAGAGGATTGGTCCAGTAGCTTATAGATTGGCCTTACCTCCAGAACTCGAGAAAATTCATGATGTGTTCCATGTGTCTATGTTAAGACGGTATAGATCAGACCCTTCACATGTGATTCGTCATACTGAGATAAAGCTACAATTAGATATGACTTATTCGGTTGAACCGGTGAAAACAGTAGCTCAGGAAGTTAAAGAGCTATGGAATAAACGAGTACCATTAGTGAAAGTATTATGGCATCGACATGGATTAGAGGAGGCAACTTGGGAAACAGAGGAATCTATGAAATCACAGTATCCGCATTTATTTTCAAGTACGAAATTTCGAGGACGAAATTTCCTAAGGGGGGAGAGTTGTAACGGCCCAAATTTCACTGGTATCAGAATAATGATTCGAGATCACTAAATCTGAAAAATTAGTAGAAAATATTATTAATTTAATGAAAATAAGTTAGATGTGAAATTAGGAAAATGATTGAAATAGTGAATAATATTTTATAATAAATACTAAATAATTTGGAAGTGAAAACGAGGTATCGAGACCTCAAATTATTAAACCGAGCCATAAATATTTTTATAAATATTTATGGAGTGTTAGTAAGTTAGTATTAAAGTTTCATCAATAAATTTTAAGGTTTCGGTAGTCAATTGGGTAAAAAGGACAAAATTGAATTAAGTGTAAAATTGTGAAATGACATTAAATAGCTTTAATAATAAATAAGAGGGACTCAAAGAGCAAATTGGCCCAAATAAAATGGTCTGGACGGTTGGGTAAGTAAATGGCTAAAAAATACTGTGAACTAAGGACAAAATGGTAATTAGGTTGAAATTGAATAGTTAAAAGTTGGATTAAATTAGAATATCTAGAGTTTTCTTTATTTTTCTTCATCCTCTCCAGCAAAAACACCATTGAAGGGTTCTTTTAAGCTGGTCTTTCATATTTTTATTACATGTAAGCTCAATTCTTGATTATTTCTTGTAATTTTTTTGTTTTTGAGACTTTTACAATTAGGTCCTATTTCTAATTCATTAGTTTTTGGTTTCATGGTTGATTTTGAAAGTTGCCATGAATAAGTGCTGGAAGTTTATGATGATTTAGCATGGAGTTAAAGCTTTAATTTGTTTATATGTTGATTTTATTGAAAGAAATATATAGAAAGTGAATATTTAGGGACCTAATTGTAAAAGAAATTGAAATTAGGGTTTTATGAGGAAACTTTAAATTTCAATGTTTGTGAAGTAATTTAAAATTTTTAAGGAAAGTGTTAATTAAGAAGAAAAGGTTTTATTGATGACTTAATTGGTTTGGGACCAAATTGTGAAAATTGTGAAATTTGGGGTAAAAGTGTAATTTTGGGAATTAAAGGGCATAAATTGTGAAGTAGAATAGAATTGAAATGGATGCTAATGAAGGAATGATTTTATAATTATAGATCAAGAAAACGAAGTGAAACGTGGAAAGGAGAAATTGCAAGAATAGTACCAGAATTTCTATGACTGTTGCAAATTAGACTAGGTAAGTTCACGTAGCTAAATTTTAGTGATCATTGTTGTTCGTATGAATTTTATAATATGAACTATACTATATGATTATGATAAAACCATGAACAATGTAAAAATATGAAATTGAAGAAGTAATCAAATTGAATGAAACATCGGATTGAGTACTTTTGTCCAGTGACAAACGATGAATTGATGGAAAAAGACCATGTTTTGACCAGGGCAACAAGTGATGAGTGATACCCGTATAAGACCATAGCTGGGCTATGGCATCAGAAAACAAGTGATAAGTGATTTCTGTATAAGACCATAGCAGGGCTATGGCATCAGAAAACAAGTGATAAGTGATTTCTGTATAAGACCATAGCAGGGCTATGGCTTCGAAATAAAGTGATACAAGTGATCCGTATAAGACCATAGCTAGGCTATGGCATCGAAGAAATGTGATAAGTGTTTTCATGTAAGACCATATCCGGGATATGGCATTGGTATGATATATGACTCATGTAAGACCATGATTGAGTCATGGCTTCGGAAAGTGAAATGTGATCATGTGTAAGTCCATAGTTTTACTATGGCACAGTGAAGACGAAGTACTCAATTTCGTATAGTTTCTTAATTTGAAAATAGATGGTAAGCGATAAATGGGCCCAAAAGAATGAAGTTTAGGTGTGAGTAATATTGAATAATACTAAGTGTAATTGATTTGTTTGTGGATGTCAGGGAGAAATTAGTGAATTATATATGATAAGAATGCTTTACCATATTTGGTAAGTTTAATTTTAAGCCTATGAGCCTATTAAGCTTTCATAAGCTTACTTATATGTGTTTCATATGTCATGTGGATTAACGTGGACACGGAGGATCGGATCATCACTGAAAACCACACTATCCAGACATTCCCTTCTAGTTTTTGGGTTATTATCTTTTGATTTATATGGC
Source organism: Gossypium hirsutum (assembly GCF_007990345.1). NCBI lineage: Eukaryota > Viridiplantae > Streptophyta > Magnoliopsida > Malvales > Malvaceae > Gossypium > Gossypium hirsutum. The sequence continues at coordinate 23,011,059 of NC_053432.1, read as the reverse complement.
ATGTATAAGTATTTGGTTGGATAAAGTTATAGATGGCTATAATATATATAAAGGGATGGCATATGTGTATGAAAGTTAGTTTAATGGTTAAGTAGTAATAGTGTGATAATATAAAATACATATTGTGGGTATAAATTGGTTGATTGGTTGGAATTTGTATATAATTGTGTTAGGTGCAGGTAATGGATGGAAGGGTGAGAAAAGTGGCCTAAAACAGCCTATTTTCGTCTACACGGTTAGACACACGGTCGTGTGCCCAGGCCGCGTGTAACACATGCTAAGCCCACAGGCGTGTTATATGACCGTGTGTCCCCTGCATCCTTAACTGTGAAGTCAAGATAGTACACAGGCCAAAGACACGGCTGTGTGTCTTGGTCGTGTGAAGAAAAGGGGTTTCAAGAATGGTCGTGTGACAAAATCATGTGAAAATAGCTTAAAAATGGTTAAAAATCATGTTTCCTCACGGCCAAGTCACATGGGCGTGTGCTCAGGCTGTGTGGCTCTCTGTTTATGTTACACGGGCTGTCCCCATAGTCATGTGTGCAAGTTAGATCTTCCCACAGCCTGGCCCCACGGCCCTGGAACCCCAAGGGCTGGCCACACGGCCATGTCCCAGGCCACACGGGCTGTGCCCCTATCTTCAAGGTAAAATTTCCAAAGTGTCCGGTTTAATCCCAAAGCACTTCCAAACCATGTGTTGGCCCCCGTAGGCCCATATTTTGGACTTTATGGTGAAATATGAAAAGTTTTGATTTGGAATGCAAATTTTTGACTCGATTTTATATAAATGTTAGTGTATAAATCCAGTAATACCTTGTAACCCTATTCCGATGACGGATAAGGGTTAAGGGTGTTACACCAAAACTGTAGGGTATACTGACTTATGCAACATAGCCAATTCACACGCTTGTGTGCTAGGCTGTGTGCCAATTAGAGGGTATTTTGACTTGTACCACACGGCCAGTCACACGCCCGTGTGTGAGACCGTGTGGAGCATACTAACTTTATTTTAATAACAACACCAGGGGACACACGGCCGTGTAACATGACAGTGTGTCACACACGCCCGTCTCTTCCCGTGTGGACAAAAATAGGCCATTTGCAGGGCCAATTTGCTACATTTATTCATGCACACCTAGACAATCAAAATGGTACCATTTCATCACATAATTAGGCAGCCAAAACATCAACCAAATGCATAATTCATATAATATCCCTTTCAACCAAATTCAATAATCAATTCAAAGCCATTTACCTAATCCAATACTTATCAACTCAACTTCCAAAATCATATTTCATCAAAGCATTTCTCAAGCATTATACACCATAAATCAATTAACCATTTGCAACTATAAAACCATAACCATATTCATACCAAACATGCCAAAATAAGCCATCACTCATGGCTACATATACAATGTAACACCCCAAACCTGGCCTAGACGTTATGACCGAATCTGTGATGTCACATTGAAGTGTATTTCAAAAAATGTAGTTTCGTTGAATAATCTATTCTATATTAAAACCTCGTTGTGATCATTATGAAAATTTAAGGTATCTTGATCGTTGTTAAAACTCAAGTTGGTTTAGCAAAGTGTTTATCATATTAGGTTGTTATTACACTTTAAAAACATTGTTTGTTTGCGGAAGCTTTAAATTATGTGGCAATAGCGAAGTGTTTCAAAAGCATATGTCTTTATGAAAATCGCGGCCTACTTCTAACAGATATGATTCAAAGTAAACAAATCTCAAATCAAAAATAAAACTTTAAGAGGCCTTATTACATAAAAATACTCAAACTAAATTACTTATAAAATAGAAGTTAAAAAGTGAAAACAAGTGCGATTGTGTGGCCACCACAGAGTCCCTCGCAGCACCGGCCCGCCTAAGGATTACCTGCCCAGAGAAGCAGAAGGGTGAGTTTATGAAAACTCAGTGTGTAATCCCTTATCAATAATCAGTCAATTAGAAACCAGTTACAATCTAGGCCTAATCCTGTTTCAGTAGCAGTTCAATCTCAGTCAGGACCTTAGCCCATTTCAGTAATAGTAACAGTAACAAAAATGTAATCAGAAATCCTACCCATCCATCCTGTACACTCCACTCTATCCAGCCCTACACTCCATGTGGGGATAAAATCCCACTCATCCCTACACTCCAAAATATAGCACTGGTTGCGGCACTAAACAGTATTTGCAGCAGAGTTGCCAGTACAGTACACTTCCTCCAAATAAATTGCCCATCCCCATGCAAAATGTCATGTCACAATATCATATGTGTATGCAAATCATGTCATGCTCGAACACAGTCATACATATCATAGGGTCATATTAGTCATTTCATCAGATTAGGGTCTAGTTATACTTACCGACCCAACAGTAGGTCCACAGTCGTCTTGGGCGACCCGTGCAACCTTAACAGCCAAATAATGAAAATAGGCCCAAGCCCATAATACGACCCATATGGGCCTACACGCTCGCGTGGCCCGTAAAACCCAAAAATGACCTTTGCCGTGTGAACAACACAACCTGGCCAAATAATCTCCACACATCCATGTGCTTTATCCGTGTGGGGCTTATGAGCCCGTGAAGCCCACACGGCCCATTTCGGCCCTACGTGGCCCAAAATAGCCTAAGCCCATGAAAGTGTTCATGGAAGCCATTACGATCTAACACCCATGTTTTACGCGTTCAGATTACCATACGAGCGAGCGTACGCTCGTGTAGCGTCAGTAGACAAGCTTTTTCAGCTTTTGTCGATCTACATTTATAGCAGTGTGGTTACACACCTGTTTGTGAAAAGTGCTAAAAGTCCACGAGCACCAATCCTACATTCTTTCAAGGCATTCAATTAGCCATTTGATAATAAGGTAAATCACCCTCCTCTTTATTACTTAATCCTAAAACATTAGATACCTGCCTTGAATGAACAAAAGTGATTTAATCCACTTAAACTGCTGAATAAGATTGATCACCCAATACTCCTAGCAAATCGACAGTAAAAGGAGGTGTTACCTACAGGATTAACACAACAGATAGGGAAAGTAAGAGAAAGTCGAAAGAGTAGAAACCAAGTAGCGACCTACTAAAAAACGTAGAACCAATTCAGAGAAAAGAGTAGTCGACCTATACCCAACACGAAATCCAGAAGCACCCGCTTTGACAGAGGTAACAAAGGCATAACTACCATCCTATCAGAAATCAGCAACACAAGAAGATGATAAGTATAACACTAAATATACACGGAGGGAGAAAGAGAGAGGAAGAGCAAAACTGAGTAGATGCATTACCACCAAAGCCAACAGAAGGTAAAAAAGAATTAGCACAGAGAGGGAAAGAAGCAATTGATCAATAAGAAACTGATTGGGGAAAAGGAGGAAGAAGAAATTTGGCCAACAAAACAAATTGGATTTCAAAGAGAAAGAAAAGTATTTGGCCACAAGAACAACAAGGGAAAAAATGATTCATTAAGGAGTAGTGGTAGAAGGAAAAAAACTGAAATAGGCAAAAAGAAAATACCCCAAAGAACCCCTAGCAGAATTTGGCTATTAGAAAATGCAGAAAAGAACCCAAAAAAAATGTCACAATAGACAAAATTTGAGGAGCGAAAAAAAAGTGCATAGCCACCGAACTAAACTCACCTAAAGTCGAATCCCCAACACAAACCAATTCCTTCAGTGCCTAGAGTCCAAATTCGGTACTCCACTCTCTTTCACCTCAATTCCCCCTAATCCTCTCCTCAAATCTCTCCACAATATCCTCCTAGAATTTGTCCCCACACTACCCACTCCCCTCAACACTCTCAACTGCCCATGAGCATCAGTATCCCACTGACATACAACCTCTTACACGGCACAACAGCAAAAAGACACCCTTTGTGCGCAGTAGGACTCGAACTTAAGTCCCTTAGCATTAGAAACACACCATTAAACCTTGGACCAACAAGGTTTTTATGACATATCTTACCCTCAATAATTTAAAAGTCTACCAACCACGACAAGGGCTCATTCCTTAAAAACAAAGTTTTTTTCTCAAATGCCCAAGCTTGAACCCAACACCTCTCAGGCACTTCCCAAGACACTTAGCCATTGGGACAAGCATGCATTTGAGTTACACAACATACAAAAAATAAGTACCTATATTTTGGGGCATTACATACAAACCAAAACATATACATTTACAAGCTATTTCTAATAGGCAAACACACATCATCATTATCATCATTTACAAGCCAACTCTCATGGCTATAATCACAACCAAAATACCAGAAGTAGCCTATACATGCCAATACCATATATATACAACTCAAAAGTACCAATTAGATGTCCTATAGTGCGGTGATGTTCCCAATGACCTTTGGATCCGAGCTAGCCTTGATTCACTATAAAACATAGAAAAATACCACAAAGTAAGCTTCATAGCTTAGTAAACTCGTATGTAGATAACTTAATTCATCAAATAAATACAAATCAACCAATTATACACATTAAATACAAACCTTCTCATGTTTCAAAACATGATCAAATATCATCTCATTGAACTTTCTCTATTTAATACTTGAATAGGTTCTGTACATACCTGTATCGCCTCGTACTAACCTTTTTCTCAACCATTTCATTCATTTATCCGTTGAACCATCCGGAATAGAAATTAGATACTCATAAGTCTTGTACGATAAGTACCTATAGCATGGACCGTAGCCAAATCAAGGTAACTTATCCGTAGAACTATTTTCCATGGCCAGAAGCCAATAAAAAAACATCAGATATGCATGACCTGAAGCCAAATCGGTATAACTCGCACCTGAAGTGCTAATATCATGGCCCGAAGCCAACACATCCGATATGAATGGCCCGATGCTAAATTGGTCTATCATCTTATAACATGTCACAAGTATCCAAATCTATTCCTAAGGTTCAATCGGGATTTCTAGCTTATCAATTTCATCTCCGAATAATTCCGTAGAGTCGTATTTATAATTCATACATTAATGAAAATCTCATAATCACATTTTAGGCAATATCAAAGCATTTAACATATGTTTATAATGAAATCGTCACACACAAACTTACCTCGAGTATGAAAACGGCGAAATGAGTTAATTACTCGATAATCTTGCCTTTTTCCTGATCTAATTTCGGATTCCTGTTTTCTTGATCTAAATATATTCAAAATTAACTTCTTTAATCAACCACTCATTCAATTTAGTCCAAAACATACATTTAAGCATATTTACACTTTAACCCCTAAACTTTTACACCTTTAACAATTTAGTCCTTATTTCACAAATATACAAAATTCACATATTTTCAATAAACCCAAGCTTGACCGAATTACATATAAGTCCCTAGCAGCCCAAAAATTTCATTTATTTCACATTTTAACCACATAATTTGCATATCTCACAATTTAATCCCTTTTTTGACATTTTTGTCAAAAATCACTTTACAAAACTAGTAAAACTATCATCAAGCTTTCATATTTTATCATTAAACATCAAAGAACACATAGATTCAACAATGGAAACTCAAAATCTTTAACAGTTTCAAAATTAAAGGTACGGGCTAGCTAGATTGAGCTGCAATGATTACAAAAACATAGAAATCATCAAAAAGGATCCAAAGATTCAAAGTGTCTGAATGGAAAAGCCTATTCTTTGGCTTTCTTCTTCTTCTCCAATTTCGGTTCCAAGTGAGAAAGATGATGACAATTTCAGTTGTTTTTATTTTATTAACCATTATTTACCTTTTTACTAATTTACCATTAAAATATTTCATATTTACACAAATGCCAAACCAAATATCATCCACTAACTCACAATTAGACTATTCACTTCATAAGGACTTAAACTTTAAGGTTCTACAGCTGTTTAACACCTTTAGCTAATAGAACGTACTTTTGCATTTTACGCGATTTAATCCTTTTTCTCAAATTGAGCAATTAAACGACAAAATTACTTCACGAAACTTTCACACATACATGCTATCATGCTGTAAACACCAAAAGTAATATTAAAATAAATTTTCCAACATCGAATTTGTGGTTCATAAACCACTGTTCCGATTTAGCTAAAATCGGGCTGTTACAGATGCTCAGGCTATGGTATCGATACCAATTTCACATTCTGACTCCCTGCACTTTCGTGAAGACAGAGGTATCGTTTTTAGGTTTTAATATTGACCCCTACTTCTATTAACAAAACTTCAGCATACATTTGTGTTTAAATCATGCAAACTTAGTTCATCAACATTATGTTTCATTTATTTAATCAAACAAGCATCGAAATGACTAAAACAAAAATCCAAAATAGCTTTTCCAAATCCAAATACATCTAAACATATTTAACATGCAAACAATTAATCCAACATATACTCAATAAAATCAATATAAAATTCTATCCCATTGCCTTAACTTATATAATCAAGAATAATTAATAACACCTATTATAACAACTGAAGAATAGCTTGGATCAACCCCTAGATGGCCACACCACTCACACCAGCACTAAGTATCTGCAATGGTAAAAATGGAGTGGGTGAAGTTTACAAGTTCAGTGAATGCTCAGAGTAACCACTTGTACAAACAAGACATCAAGCAATCAAGGCGACATATAGCATGTTGTTTAACACATGAGACTTGCCTACAATTTCATATATACACCCATAATCATGCATTTAACCACAAGAATCACATACAAGTGCAAATTATGATAGATTGTCTCTTGAGAGGATGAAACATAAAGTGGACTTTATTGCTACACATCGGGTACACAAATCTCCTCCACACCACACATAAACTCATTGAGTCACTTATATCCCATAAGTGGAGCATATAACTAACACTCTCAAACACACCATACATATATATCCCGATAAATGGAGCTTGGCTCACAATCCCTTATGTCTCCGAGTTCTATCCCTGAGCCTCAACGCACCAATATCACAACACATGTAAATGAGTACCCATAATCTTATCGCATGAAAACTATATCCAAAGGTCTCATTTAATCACAAGGCCAATCACATTATAATCTCTATCACACGGCATGTTTAACATACCCTCATAATCACATACACAACAGTCATCTCATGTTCATGGCAAATGTTCTAGCATTACATTTATATTCATAAGTCCACAATCTCAGTTTCCACATTACACATACAATCCATTCTGTCATAAATGTGAGAATACTTACACTCAAAATTTAGGGTAGGGGTTTAGGCTACTTTTAAATTCCCAAATACACAGTGACTCACTTGCGAGTGATTATTCCAAACACTCACCAAATTGCACACTTTTGCCGAAAGCCAAAAGCTTAGGTAAGCTTTTCCTTGCCTTTACCCCTACTCGTTGAAGGTCCTACTGACTTCAATTCTCCAACAAGGCAAACCATACAAATACACCATCAACCAAACAACCATCAACTCGTTAAAACAGTCACAAACATAAGCCTAAGCTACCTTAACTTTTTAACCGAAATTTTTATCATAGAAACTTTAGATTCAAATATCTAGACCTACACTTAATCTTTTCACACGAAACGAATTCCATTCACCTACATGTTCATCTACTACTAATTTCCAACCTTTGCACTACCCAAAACCATGCATTTTAAGGTATCAAAATATTTCCACAAGTTTTAGCTTTAGAACGAAAATTCATTAAAACTAAAGAATTTCTTTATGAAACTTTAAATTATCTTTAGAAAGCTTCTAATCATGTTAAGACAAGTTGAAAAATATTTTAAAATCAAGTTTTTATCAACAAACCCGAAATCCACCATTAATGACCATAATTTTGATTTTTATCTAAACCATGCATTTCAATACCTAAAAATTCAATTTAAGAGACTAGATAACATTTAAAATTAATAGGAAGATAATTAGTTACCTTGAATGCAAGAAAAAGATAATTTTGACACAATACAAAAAATCCATGTTTTGGAGAAAATGAAGAAAATGTAGTTTTTGAGTGATTTACTTGGTTTTAGTAGAGATTGTGTGACAGCCCGAATTAGGGCGTAATCAGAATAGTAGTTTCGTGACCACAAATCCAAGATAGAAATAATTATTTTATAATTATTTTGAGGTTCATGATATGATTGCATGATTGTGTGAAAATTTCGTGATGAAATTTTATGCATAAAGTGCTTAAATTGAAATTAGGGACTAAATCGAATAATTTGCAAAACTTGCATTCTAGAAGTTTTAGTATGAAATTGCTTTGGAATATTAATGAGGAGGTATTAAATAGCAATTTTACCAATTTCTAAGTCTATGGACAAAAATTGGACATGGATGGAATTTTTGGAAAGTTTAGTAGTAAGGGCATTTTGGTCATTTGTATATTAAATGAAATAAAATGGGAAAAATAACACAAAAATGTGTTCATCTTCATTAAGCTTGGCCGAATTTCACCTCTCTCCATAGCTAGGGTTTCTTCAACTTTCAAGCTTCATAGTAAGTGATTTCAATCCCGTTTTTAATGATTTTTATGTTTTTGAAATCCCGGTAGCTCGATTTAGCTTATGTTAACAATAATTCAACCTAGGGTTCATATTTGGAAATATACCCATAGGTGAAATTTGTGTATTTTGGTGTTTTATGATAGAATATGAGGTTTTAAATTATGTTAGACAACTCGTGCTACTCGGTTTTAAGTGAAAACGAGCAAAATGACATAATCGGTAAAAATACCTAATGTTCATAAGTACATGTTAGAGTAAGAATTTGATGTTCCCACAGAAGAGAAAAATGTTCATAATGTCATAAAACATAAGAATAAGGGCTGAAATTAAATTTCCGAGCCTAGGGGAAAAATCATAATTTTGTAAAAGTTAGGGGGCAAAAACGTAATTTTTCCATAATGTGATTTTTGGATTGAAATAAATAGTATGGGTGTTAAATGAGCTAAATGTGTTGTTATAGATCAAGAAAGACATGGAATCGATCGTGATCGGGGAAAAGAAAAGCTTTCGGACTAAATTATAACATTTCTAAAGTTTGCACCGAGGTAAGTTCGTACATGAATAATTTATCAATTTTTTTTATGTTATTTTATGTTGTTATCATATGAATTGGTGACTGTCCATAGAATGATTAAATGATGGAATTTGCAAATTTAATTAGATTATGAATAAGTGTTAACAGTGAAAAAGGAAAGATTTTCCGGTTGAACCTTCGGAACAGGAACAATACGAATGAACCATTGTGAATACACGTGTGTAGTACTAAGTGTAGGCTACTACGTGTATCATACTGTTAAGTCGCATGTGTAGTACTAAGTGCAGGCTGCTATGCGTACTCAATGACTTCGATCACGTGTGTAGTACTAAGTGCAGGCTACTACATGTATCAAATGATGAGGTCACGTGTGTAGTACTAAGTGCAGGCTACTACGTGTATCGAATTGTTGATCGCATGTGTAGTACTAAGTGCATGCTACTATGCATATCAGATTGCTTCGGCTATAAGTGTGGAAGGGGGAAATATGTGTAAACAATGGTATATTTGTTATTTTCTGTTGAGTTCAACGACGAAAATCGATAAAGTGGTAATATGTGAAAGTTATTATAAGGTGAATATGTGCAAATTTATGTTTATGAAAAGTTAGGGGCTATGTGCTCGATAATTGAGTGAATTATGGTATAACAAAAAGGACTAGGTGGAATTATGCAATAGTGAATGTTAGAAATAAAACAGTGTTGGACAGCAACAGTTACATGATTTTAAAAATTTACCAAAAATTGTGGAAGTTGAATAAAAATGCAAATGATATATGAAAATGAAGCTTAATGAGTCTATTTTTACATAAAAGAAACAGGGGAGATATTTGAATTCTTGTGAAACAAGGTCTGAATGAATTCAAGACCCTCTATTCTAACTTTAGAAATTCACCATAAATTGTACAAAAATTATTAAGAGTCATACCTTACATGCATGGATTCCTTATTGAGTCTATTTTTAAAGGAAACAAACGGCATGGTCGTTGAAATTTTGTACAGGGAGAAATTTGGTTCCTAGTGCACAGGGATCAGAGTAGTCGTACCCTGAAACAGGGGAGATTTTAACTAATAAACTGTACTAATTGGCCTGACCAAAAATTTCAAAAAAAAAATTAGTAAGTAGACATATGAGTCTAGTTTCAGGGAAAATTTATGGAATTGGATTTCGAGTTTTGTAGCTCGAGATATGATTTTTTTTAAACCGGGACTCCAGAAAATAGCTTGTCCTGAATATGTGATTATATACTAGTAGGATTGTTTTACTTTGATAAATTGTATATCAATTTCGTACTTACTTACTAAGCTATATGCTTACCTTCTTTTCTTTTTCTTGTCTTATAGAATTACTAAGCCAGCTCGAGATTTGGAGATCGTCGGAGACCCATCCACACCATCAATACTTTTTGGTATTTTGTAAACACTATTTTAGAATTATGGCATGTATAGAGGGCTGAATCATTTTGTTATATGTTATAATTAATTTGGCTTTTTTTATAAAAGTAACCCTAAAAAATAAATTAATTATCAAAATAACCCACTCTTTTAATTATGTAAAAAATAACCCATTTTCTACAGTAAAAAGTGATGGAACCATATGATATGGCGCCACCACTTTGCCACGTCAGCCAGGGGTATTAAAAAATTATTTTTTGGTGGAGCTATGTTGAATGGCGCCATCAGTATAAAATACTAAGGAAATACTAAAAAATCTGAAAAAATGGGGCACTTAAAAAAATTTTCTATTTTTGGGTGGAGCCATTCTAAATGGCGCCACCACTTTTCTGATTTGTTAGGTTCTTATATTTTTTTTTACTTTTTTTACTTTTTTTACTTTTTAACTTTTTTTTCTTATATTTTGTCTCTTTCTTAGATTTTTTTCTTTTTTAAGTTTTATATTATTTTCTTAATTTATTTTGCTTATTTAATTTATATTATTAATTTTAAAAAATTTGTAATATATATTTAAAATGTTTTATAATATTGTTTTTAAAATTTTAATTATTATTTTTAAAAATATTTTTTAACTTTATATATATTTGTGAAATTAATTTTTTATAAATTTTAAAAATGTATTTTTCAAATTAGTTTTGAAATTATTAGTTTTATAATATTTGAAATGTATGTTTAATATTTTATTAATTTTACATACAATTTTAAATATTATTTTTAAATTCTTTTTTATCATTAGGTATATATATTTAAAGTTTAAAGTTTAAATTAAAATATATATATTTATTATAACTAGTCACATCATGTCAGTGATGTGACTATTAATAAATTTAAATATAAATATAAATTTTTAAAAAAAATATATTAAATATTATTTTATAAATATTAACTATATTTTTTTTACTCTTTTTATTGTTTTGTTTTTTCTTTTATGTTTAATTATTATTATTAACTTTAAAAAATTTGAAATATTTTATTAATATATATATATTTGTAATTGAGATTATTTTTTAAAATTTTAAATACAATTTTTAAATACATTTAAAAAATTATAATTTTTTAATAATATAAGAAATCATAATATTTTAAATATTTTTTTAAAATTTTGTCTTTTTCCTTTTTTTACTTTTTTGAAATTTTATGTTTTTTTCTTATTTTATTTTGTTTATTTATTTTATTATTAATTTTAAAAATTTTGTAATGTATATTTAAAATGTTTTATAATATATTTTTTACAATTTTAAATATTATTTTTAAATTCTTTTGTTAACATTAGATATATGTATTTAAATTTTAAAGTTTAAATTAAATATATATATTTATTATAACTTGTCACATCATGTCAGTGATGTGACTATTAATAAATTTAAATATAAATATAAAATTAAAAAATATATATATATTAAATATATTTTTTTTTATTTTGACTCTTTTTATTGTTTTTTTTAAATTGTTATATATATGGGTAGGGCTTGGTCCCCCCTTATATAGATGAAGAAGTTGAGTGAGGGAAAAAAAATGTACGCTTGTTAAAATTTTATTTTTTTATTTTTATATTTTATAGTTAATGTAATATAATAAATAATTGTATTGTATGTTTGTTTTTTTATATTATACAGATTTGAAGACGTCTTCTGGAGCAAATACGGATCACACTTCATCGATGATCGACGAAACAGTAAAATTTATTATAAATTAAAAAAATTCGGTTTAGTTTCCCAAATTTTTTTTGCTAATCGCTACTCTGTTGAACATGTTTTGACTACTTTAAAATACTTATCTTTAATTAGTTGTTATTTAGCTTCTGTTGAACATTTTAGATTATTAATTTGATTATACTTTGTAATACATTATTTTTGTTATAATTGATTTAGATATACATTATTTGTAATTGTATTTGTATACTTTAAAAAAAAATTAGTAGCACTCACCTCTAAACATCTAATTTAATCACACAAATTATAATAGAATAGATATATTATAAAAAAATTAGGATATTTTCATTTTTTTAAATAACTACCCCTTAAAATCGACTTACTTAAAACTTTACTCTATTTTTACTAATTTCATACTTAATTTATTAGACGGTGTGTAGGGATTAATACGCAAAACTATTACTTGACGAGCTCGATTTATGAAAAAAAATTCTTTTAATTTTAATATTTATATTATTAAAACAATAATAATAAAAGTGAATATATTTGATTATTTACTAGTTAATTTATAAATAACTAGAAAACATAAGTATTTGTTTAAAAAATACTTTATGTTTTTAAATTTTATCATATAAAAAAATATTAGTATTCCTTGAAAAACAATTTTTCGCTATTACTCACTTTAAAATTTGAATAAGATATCATAAAATTTTAAAATTAGAAATATATACGTATTGTAGCCATTGGTGTCAAATTGAACTTGCTTGAACCAATCATCTTCTCTTGGGTTGCTTTCTGGTCTGGACTTATTTTTTACACTGGTGGAGTTGGAGTTGCTGCTCAATGAATTTCTCTTTTCTTGTAATTTTACTAGTCCCCAGTTCATATTCCTGTAATTTCTCCCATTCTTTTATTATTAATATATTTATTTTAATTAATTTAATGCTTAACTATGGTTAGGATATAATAATCACATTTGATTTCTACGTGTTATTATTAATATTTTATGACAAATTTTCATTCTATTATTAATATATTATTACTTATTTAATTTAACTTAAATAAAAAAATACTTAGAATGGTTACGTTGGTATAATATAAGTGTGATTTTTTGTTTTCTCAACCTTTCAATTTTATTCTTGAATATATTTTTTTATGTTTAAATTATATAGATAATTGATTTATCATATTTTTATAAAAAATTTACCATACAGGATGGTTATCGGGTTTTGAGGTTGCGGTGTCATTTTCCCAAGTACGATCCGGACGAGCGGATCATGCCATACTTACGGTTGGCCAGATTTGGGGACGTCGTATTGATCCGGAGGTTTGACTTGAGTCTGAAGGTTTGACTTGAGGCCAAACTTACTATCCACCTTGGTTGAGCGGTGGTGTACGGAGACCCACACCTTCATTATGCCATGCGAGGAGTGCATTATCACATTAGAAGACGTTGCTATGCAACTTGGGTTACGAGTTGACGGTGCTGTGGTCACGGGTTGAAGCAAAGTGTTGGAACCTTCTGTAGTATGCCACAGACTGCTTGGACGGTCTCATCGTGATGGGGAATAGAATTTCACATGCTTGACATTAGCATGGTTGAGAGCAAATTTTAAGCAGTTATTGAGCACTGCCACTGAGCAGGAGGTGATGTATGTTGCTCGAGCCTATATTATGCAGCTGATTGGGGGGTACTTCTTCCGAACAACACGTCTAATAGAGTCCACTTAAAGTACTTGCCTCTATTGGAGGATTTTTCTCGTGCCGGTAGTTACAGCTGGGGATCTGCAGTGTTGGCTGCATTATACTATGAGCTCTGTCGTGCAACAAAACATAGGGATAGTAACATGGCTAGTTGTCTGGGTCTACTACAGTCTTGAGCTCTATACAGGATGCCATTTCTAGCGGCTGTTAGGCACCAACCATATTCATGGCCACTTATAAATAGGTAAAAACAAAATTATACTTAACATTTAATGACTCACAAGTGTGGATAATATTTTTCAAAGTTTAACTGCCAACGTGTTTGTTTCAATTTCAAATGGGCGACGTCTCCGGGAATTGGTGCGAGCCAGACATTAATCATTTACCGTCAAATAATAGAGGCGTACGCCGGAGAGAAAGTAATATATATTAATATAGTTTAAGTAACGTTTATTTAACTTATCCACTTACAGTATGTGATGTGAATTGACTCATTATGTTATATTGTGCAGTTTTTGTGGATGCCGTATTCTGTAGTAAACATTGCAACCCTTATTCCTCAGAGGGTTCACGCTAAAGCTCGTATGTGGTGCATTAACACGCCGGTGCTCAACGTCTCAACCGTTGAGTGGTACAACGGTGATCGAGTTATGCGACAATTTGGGTGTAAACAATTTGTGCCAGTCGAGCCACAACAGTTTGCTGATGTCCGCGGTAAGACCATGCAGGGGAGACATACATTAGATTGGAGCGTGGAACATCAATGTTATGTAGAACTATGGAATACCTGGTACGACAGGCAGCCTGAGATGCACTCCTGCATGTTTGACTTCAGTCCCTGGACAGAATATATGCAGTGGTACATGAATCAATGGCGAGTTTATTTATATGGTGGACAACTTATGATAGTACCAGGTCACGGCTACAGACGTGGAAATCAACCTACGGTGGAGGTAGGGGATCAACATATGGCAGAGCCCGACTCGAAGGACCAAGTTTTAAACACATCGGAGCAATGGGTTGACACTTTTTGTGATGAGTCCCAGAGCAGTTCATATAACCCGGACATAGGTAGTTCGAGTTCATATCACCCGGACATGGGTGGTTCAAGTTCATATCACCCGGACATGGGTGGTTCGAGTTCATATCACCTGGATATAGGCGGTTCGAGTCTATTTGACCTAGAGCAACCACCGACATCAGTTGATATGTTTGGTAATAACATGTACTCCACCCCGCCTCAGGCCACGATCGACCCAGTTTCCAATCCTTCAGATGTGTACAATAGACCTCAACATCCACCCCGTCAACGAAGGCCCCTAAACCGTTATACCTCGAACAATGATACCACTCCTGGTTCTTTCCAATTTTAAGTTATGTAAATTTCAAGTATTATGTGATGTTTGTTGTATTGGTTTAAGGTTTCACAACTTATATATTAGTGTTTTTTTATTTAATTTATTATAAAATCTTTTAAATTAAAAGTTGCAACTTTTAATTTTAAATATAATTTTAACACTAAATAATACAAACTTTATTTCTAAAAGGTCATAATATAGACAGACCTCAGTTACAACATTTAATTTCTTTCAGACCGTGAAGATTGGCCAGTGTAGACGTTTCCATGGGGACATTTGCTCTGATTGTGGCAAACTGTTCTACATATGGTGTAACGCTTTGGATCGACTTGTTCTCTTACATCCATGTCGTTTCAAATCCTCGTTATTGTCGGTCTACCTTTGACTCTCCTACGTAGTGACCGATCAGGCAACATCTCGAATGTAGGCAATTGCACTTCCCATGTCGATATATCCCTTAATACAGGGAACTCGTTACCTCAAATACGCAACGTACGTTCAAGTGTGTATACATCATCGATATATTGTTCAACATTCAAACTATAGGTAGTACAAGCTGCAACCACATGCGCACATGGGTATCATAGTGCTTGGAACATCCCACACTCACACTGCCTGTTTCGGAGATCAACTCCATAGGACCGTGGCGGGATCCCTGACCGACGACTGATATACTCTGTCACTCGAAAAGTTTCCAAATTTTGAGAATATAGTTCTACATTCATCAACCTAGCCCTTTGAGTGTTATCTTTCATGGCATCTCTGATTTTTTCGACATACACGTGTCCTGCCTGTAACTGTTTTGTTTGTTTCAACCCCATTTTTGGCATTAAGGTTGCTAACCTGTAATATGTGGCTGAAAAAATAGCTAAAATTAGCAAGTGACGCGTACGCCTTAAGACGGAGTTAATGGCCTCAACAAGGTTAGTTGTCATATGGCCATAACAGTAGCCCTCGTCAAAACATTGAGCCCATTGCCACGACTCCATGCTACTCAACCACTGTGTAAGAGAAGGTTTGCAGCCCGCCATATCAGTCTCTAACCTCGCCAACTTATGTCTAAATCGGTGTAGTTCCAGCTCGTACCCTATGTATATATTCTGATAAAATGAGTTAAAATTAGGAAATGGACTAGAAATAATTACAAATACGAATTTAAATACGATATTTTTACCTATGTTGAAAATTTGTTTGCGCCAGTCTTTGTTCTTATACTCATTGTGGAAGTTCATAGCGATGTGACGAATACAATAGACAGACCTCCACGGAACCTCCGATTGCCGAATTACAGCAACAAGACCCTTCGATCTGTCAGATATAATGCAAATGTTGTCTTGCCTGACAACATGGCTCCGTAAGTTTCGAATGAAATATGCCCATGATTCAGAGTTCTCCGACTCTACGATGGCAAAAGCGATTGGTAGTACATTTCCATTACCGTCTTATGCAACCGCAATCAGAAGTATCTGCATGTATTTTCCATAAATCCATGTTCCATCAACTTGCACTATCGGTTTGCAGTGGGAGAAGGCCCTAACACATGGATCGAAAGTCCAGAACAGTCGACGAAACACTCTTTTTCCCAGTTCCAATTCTCCATTAGGGCCTCTATAAGGCAACGTTTACAAGTCCATGACAGTTCCTGGGACATACTCTACCATTGCTGAAATCCAACTCTGAAGTTCATTGTATTACTCATCCCAGTCGCCGTACAAATGTTGCATGGCCATTTGTTTCACCCACCACGCTTTCCTGTATGACACTCTGTACTGAAATCGAGCTTGCATGTCTGCAATCAATGTCGACACAGGAATGATTGGGCTATCTTTCACCAGTGGCATGATGCAATGGCAAATACTTTTGGCATCCAATTTTCAGTGGTTTTCAGACATGCGTGCAACAGTACATGTATAACGTCCTTCTAATTTTCGTATTTTCCACTGTTGAGTCCTCTGTATAAATGCAGCACGAACTCACCAACCACACCCATCGTCGGCTCTCCAACATTCCCCAACGTATAATGTCGGTGTAGATTTGGCAACCTTGTAATCAATCGACAACTTCATGCTGTATTGTTTGATGGCAAACACACAATCCGCCTTGTTCTCGAACTGTTTCCCAACGAACAACTCATCGAACTGTGAATTTGACGCTAATCTATGAGTAGGTACGATATCAGCGTACTCAGGGAACTCGGATGCATTCGCTGCATCTAGATCTACATTCAACATGTTGCCCCCAGGTTCATTTCATAAAATAATACCATGACTCGAGTTACAGAATGAAGGGCCGTGAACATCTTCAACCTCCTCCGGGCCTTCATCATCGATATCATCCGGAACCTCATCAACATCGGGGTCACTAAAATCTTCAACGTCTTGATCATAATCTTCACCATTATTGGTCATTTCTCTGACATTTGTCTCAGTGCTTATTATCACCTCCGGATGTATTTGTAGACGGGGACCGAGGGTTGGGTTGTTGTACGAACTCCCACCATAATTAGGAATTTTGGGTATCTGTGACGTTTCACCGTATTCTAATTGGCCTGTCCATCCAACATTAAGATCAAAATCAAATTCGCGATGTTGACTTATTGGGCTAACATTCTCAACAGGCTCTAAGTCTGCTAACTCAGCAAATAATTCAATTGGTAGTGGACCACCATATTTCCATCATAGTGCCCAAGTCATCATCATCTAACAGTTGCATCGAACAAAATTTGAACGGATCTGTAGAGATTGGAAACTTGTAAAATAATTTGGACATCGCCCTTCCACAACAGATAGCTATTTTCGCACTGATCTTCCTTTTCATTTCTGCTAGCTTCACATTTTTTTTTTGAATCGCAAACCTACTCTTTGCCAGCCTTGAAATACACAGCCAATATCACCTTCTACAATTTCACCATAAAAAACAACATACACCAAAAACACCTCATTATTCATTTTTAACAAATTTTTTGAACTTTTCCACTTAACACAACAACTACACCACTCTATATATAGAAGAGAACCAAGAGGTGGAGCCATAAAGAATGGCTCCACCAAAATACTGTGATTTTTTAAAGTATAGGGGGCCCCGTAGTAATTTTTCCATTTCCTGGTGGAGCCAAATAATTTGGCGCCACTAGTTTTCAAGTCTGGCAGCCAACTTATTTGTTTCAGCCTTTTTTATTTAAGTTTTGACTTTCTTTTTTCTTTTTTAAGTCCTTATTTATTTTATTTATTTCGAACAACTTGAAATATATTTTTTAAAAATGTTTTATAATATATTTTTTTTATAACTATTAAAAATATATTTTTAAATTATTTAATATATTTTTAATATTATAAAACATTTAAAATGATTTAAAATATTTTTTAATATTTTAAATGACTTTAAATATTTTTTAAATTTTACATAGAATTTTGAAATTTCTAATTTTTATTTATTTTTAAAAATATTTAACATTTTTTAAATTTTTTATACAAATTTTATTTAAAAATTTAAAAATTTAAATGTTTAAATGTTTTATATTATTAAAAAATAAAAACAAATAATAAATTTGAAAGATCATATCTTTAAATTATTTTAATATTTTATATTATTAAAAATATGGTTAATATTTAAAATATAATATTTATAATTTTCAAAAATTAATTTGAGAAATATACATTTAAAATTTAAAAAAATCTAAAACTGATATTTAAAATTTTAACAAATATATATTATAGAACATTTCAAATCTACATTACAAACTTTTAAAAATTAATAATAAGAAATAAATAAATTAAATAAACTAAAATAAAATAACAAAAAAATTATAAAATCTTAATTTAAAAATTCTATGTAAAATTAATAATATATTAAACATACATTTCAAATATTATAAAAATAATAAACAAAATACAATAAGAAAATAATATAAAACTTAAAAAAATAAAAAAAAATTAAAGAAAAAGACAAAATCTATGAAAAACTAATCTAAAAATTAATTTGAAATGTATAATAAAAATAAATAAAACAGATAAACAAAATAAAATAAGAAAAAAATTAGACTTCAAAAAACTAAAAAAAAAGAAAAAATAATTATTTTTTTAAAATTTTAAAAAATTAATTTGAAAAATACATTTTTAAAATTTATAAATAATTAATTTCACAAATATATATATAAAGTTAAAAAATATTTTAAAAAATAATAATTAAAAATTTAAAAAATATTATAAAACATTTTAAATATATATTACAAATTTTTTAAAATTAATAATATATATTAAATAAGTAAAATAAATTAAGAAAATAATATAAAACTTAAAAAAGAAAAAAATCTAAAAAAGAGACAAAATATAAGAAAAAAAGTAAAAAAGTTAAAAAAGTAAAAAAAGTAAAAAAAAAATATATGAACCTGACAAATCAGAAAAGTGGTGGCACCATTTAGAATGGCTCCACCCAAAAATGGAATTTTTTTTAAGTCCCCCATTTTTCCAGATTTTTTAGTATTTCCCTAGTATTTTATACTGGTGGCGCCATTCAACATGGCTCCACCAAAAAATAATTTTTTAATACCCCTGGCTGATGTGGCAAAGTGGTGGCGCCATATCATATGGCTCCACCACTTTTTACTGTAGAAAATGGGTTATTTTTGTACATAATTAAAAAGGTGGGTTATTTTGATAATTAATTTATTTTTTAGGGTTACTTTTATAAAAAAGCTAATTAATTTGGTTTAAAATATTACTTTTCAAAATTTGATAATTTACTTGTATTTATGTATATCTGTTAATATTATCTATTTTTGTTCAAACTAGAGGAATTAATTATGTAAGATCAGGTAAATGTGTGAATTCATATTTTCGTGATCTGTAATATTCCGTAGCTTGTTCCAGCTTAGAACATGGGTAAGAGGTGTTACATTTATTGGTATCAGAGCTGAGGTTTAAGCGGTTCTTAGATTTACGTACTGTGAGGAAGTCTATCTATACATGCCATAATTATATTATGATAGTGTGATGACTCCTGACAATTTAAATCGTGTTTTTATATAGTAAATGGATCCCGACCGAGTTGTAGCTGATGATGTAGAAAGTATTGCGCAGGCTCCCGCACAAGGGACTGCACCAGTTGAGAGCAGGCATGAGACACATGATCAGGGAGATGGGGCTCGAGAAGCCTTTCTCTGTATGATGAGTAATTGGTACACAGAATTTGTTCGAGCAAATCCGAACGCTCATCCTCCTCCACCCCCTCCTATTCCTCAACCAGTTCCTGTAGTTCCCCAAGGTGCCAAAATGGTAAGATTGAGCAAACCCCTAGTTGATAAAATTTGAAAAGAAGGGGCTAAAGAATTTAGGGCTAATATAGATGATGATCCCGAGAAAGTAGAGTTCTAGCTTGAAAATTCTATTAGGGTATTTGATGAGCTTTCTTGCACTCCCGAAGAATGTTTGAAATGTGCTATATCTTTACTAAGGGATTCGACATATCATTGGTGGAAGACACTGGTATCTGTGGTTCCGAAAGAAAGGGTTACATGGGATTTCTTCCAAGAGGAGTTTAGGAAGAAGTATATAAGCCAGCGGTTCATTGATAAAAAACGGAAAGAGTTCCTTGAGCTGAAACAAGGTAAATTGTCTGTGGCAGAATATGAACGTGAATTTGTCAGACTCAGCAAGTATGCCCAGGAGTGTGTGTCCACCGAAGCTATTATGTGTAAGAGGTTCGAGGATGGGCTAAATGAAGACATCAAGCTACTAGTTGGGATTCTAAAGTTGAAAGAGTTTGTGGTATTGGTCGATCGAGCTTGTAAAGCTGAAGAACTGAGCAACGAGAAGAGAAAAGCTGTGAATGAAGCTCGAGACGCAAGAAAGAGGCCAATGAGTAAGTCATTCCAATCTTAGTCAAAAAAGTCTAAATAAATAAATCCTCGGTTGACTGTTTCAACTGAACATTCATATCAGGATCGTGGGAGATCATATTCGGGTTCTAAAGCTCAAGCTACTTCAATGGCGAGTGTAGGTAATGTAAGATCTAATAGACTCGAGTGTCAGCACTATGGTAAACAACATTTCGGGGAGTGTTAGACGATTAGCCAGGCTTGTTTCAAATGTGGTTCCCGAGAACATTATATTAAAGATTGTCCAAAAAGGGTTGAAGAAGAAAAATTTCAGAGTGCCAGATAGACTAGTGCTGCTAATAGAGGTAGACCTTCGAGAAATACTAGAAGTGGAGCTAGCAGTCAAAGTGTGACAAAGGAATTAACTGGGAGACCAGAAGCTAGAGTACTTGCTAGAGCTTATGCCATACGTGCTCGGGAAGAGGCGTCATCTCCTGATGTGATCACTGGTACATTTTCTCTTTATGATACTATTGTTATTGCATTGATTGATCCCGGATCTACTCATTCTTATGTTTGTGTGAATTTGGTATCTAGTAAGAGATTGCCTATAGAATCTACTGAATTTGTGATTAAAGTGTCAAACCCTTTAGGCAAATATGTGTTAGTAGATAAGGTTTGCAAAAATTGCCCTTTGATGATTCAAGGTCACTGTTTTCTGGCTAATTTAATGTTGCTACCATTTGACGAGTTTGATGTCATTTTTGGGTATGGATTGGTTGATTTTACATGATGCCAAAGTAAATTGCAGACAGAAAACTCTTGAGTTGAAATGTGAAAATGGTGAAATTCTTCGGGTGGAAACAAATGAATCAAATAAATTGCCTATGGTGATTTCGTACATGTCTGTTCAGCGATATATGCGAAAAGAGTGTGAAGCTTATCTTTCTTATGTATTAAATACTAAAATGTCTGAGTCGAAGCTTGAATCAGTACCGGTAGTCTACGAGTTCCCGGATGTATTTCTAGAAGAATTGCCGGGGTTGCCTTCGATCAGAGAGGTAGAGTTTGCTATTGATTTATTACCTGGAACTGCGCCAATTTTGATCTCTCCATACAGAATGGCTCCGACTGAATTGAAAAAATTAATAGCTCAGTTGCAAGAGTTAACAGATAAGGGGTTTGTGAGACCAAGTTTCTCTCTCTGGGGTGCCCCGTGTTGTTTGTGAAGAAAAAGGATGGATCTATGAGACTTTGTATTGACTATCGACAGCTCAACAAGGTGACCGTAAAGAACAGGTATCCATTGCCGAGAATCGATGATTTCTTTGACCAGTTAAAAGGAGCGACAGTGTTTTCAAAGATTGATTTGAGATCCGGTTACTATCAGCTGAGAGTTAAAGAGTTAGATGTGCCAAAGATCACTTTCAGGACGAGGTATGGACACTACGAATTCCTTGTGATGCCTTTCGGTTTAACCAATGCTCCGGCTATCTTTATGGATTTGATGAATCGAATCCTTCGGCCATACTTGGGTAGGTTTGTGGTTGTGTTCATAGATGATATCCTGATTTATTCTCGAAACGAGTCCGAGCATGCTTAGCATTTAAGAATGGTATTATAGATTTTAAGAGAAAAGAATTTGTTTGCTCAATTAAGTAAAAGTGAATTTTGGCTTCATGAAGTCGGATTTTTGGGACATGTAGTTTCGGGTGATGGTATTCGGGTCAATCCGAGCAAAGTTTCGGCAATTGTTAATTGGAAACCGCCGAAGGATGTATCTGAGGTTAGAAGCTTTTTGGGCTTAGCTAGATATTATCGACACTTTGTTGAGGGATTTTTGATGATCGCCTCTCCTATGACTAAGCTGTTGCAAAAGAATGTTAAGTTTGATTGGACTAAAGAGTGTCAACAAAGTTTTGAGAAGTTGGAAGAGCGGTTGACCAAAGCACCAGTGTTAGTGCAACCCGAGTCGAGGAAAGAATTTGTGATCTATAGTGACGCGTCATCAATTGGTCTTGGTTGTGTTTTAATGCAAGAAGGTAAAGTAGTAGCTTATGCCTCAAGACAGTTGAAACTGCACGAGAAGAATTACCCGACGCATGATTTAGAGTTGGCCGCCATT
The DNA here is from genome assembly GCF_007990345.1 of Gossypium hirsutum. NCBI lineage: Eukaryota > Viridiplantae > Streptophyta > Magnoliopsida > Malvales > Malvaceae > Gossypium > Gossypium hirsutum. The sequence continues at coordinate 22,987,950 of NC_053432.1, read as the reverse complement.
GTCTTTGCTTTGAAGATTTGGCATCATTATTTATACAGTGAGAAATGTCGAATCTTTATTGATCACAAAAGTTTGAAATATTTGATGAATAAAAAAGATTTGAATTTACGACAACGGAGATGGCTTGAATTATTAAAGGATTATGAATTAATAATTGATATCATCCCGGGAAAGCGAATATAGTCGCAGATGCCTTAAGTAGAAAATCTTTGTTTGCTTTGAGAGATATGGGTATAGATTTGGCTATGTCTGATGATGGTTTGATTTTGGCTGAGTTAAGAGTTAGGCCACTATTTCTTCAGCAAATTTGTGAAGCTCAGAAGAATGACAATGAATTGCGAGCCAAGCGAGCTCAGTGTGAATTGAATTGTAACTCAGCTTTTCGAATCCGACCAGAGGATTGCTTAATGTTCCGTGATCGAGTATGTGTATCAAAAGATGCTGAGTTGATTCAGAAGATTTTACATGAGGCACACAGTGGTTGTTTGCAAGTTCATTCTGGTAGTATGAAAATGTACAATGACCTAAAGAAAATATATTGGTGGAACAGTATGAAGAGAGATATCTCTGAGTTTGTAGCAAAATGCTTGATTTGCCAGCAAGTGAAAGCTGAACACCAAGTACCTTCAGGTTTACTTCAACCAGTGATGATTCCCGAGTGGAAATGGGAAAGAGTTACGATGGATTTTGTGACAGGCTTGCCTCTGACTCCAAAAAAGAAAATGCCATCTGGGTAATAGTTGACAGACTGACTAAATTGGCTCATTTTATTCCGGTATGTATGGATTATTCTCTTGATAAGTTGGCTGAATTACATATTTCTGAAATTGTGAAATTACACGGAGTACCTATGTCTATTATTTTGGATAGAGATTCGAGATTTATTCGAGGTTTTGGAAAAAGTTACAAGAAGCTTTGGGTACGAAATTGAATTTCAGTACCGCATTTCATCCACAAACTGACAGTCAATCCGAAAGAGTAATTCATGTACTCGAGGATATGCTCTGATGTTGTTTTTAGAATTTCAGGGCAGTTGGGAGAAATATTTACCCTTGGTCGAATTTGCCTACAACAACAGTTTTCAATCGAGCATACAGATGACACCGTACGAAGCATTGTATGGTCGTAAGTGTCGAACTCCTTTGTATTGGATCGAGCTCAGTGAGAAACAGATTCACGGAGTTGACTTGATTAGAGAAACTGAAGAAAAAGTGAAAGTGATTCGTGATTGTCTGAAAGCTGCTTCAGATTGACAAAAGTCATATGCGGATTTGAAGAGAAAAGAGATCGAGTTCCAAGTGGGTGATAAACTTTTTTTAAAGGTATCTCCGTCGAAGAAAATTTTAAGTTTTGGCCAAAAAGGCAAGTTGAGTTCGCGTTTCATTGGGCCTTATAAGGTTATTGAAAGAGTTGGACCATTGACTTATCGGCTAGCCTTGCCAACTGAGTTGGAAAAGATTCATAATGTGTTTCATGTGTCGATGCTGCAACGTTACCCTTTTGATCCTTCACATGTGATTCCTCTAACAGAAATTGAAATTCGACTGGATATGACCTATGAGGAGGAACCAATAAAGATTTTGGCTCGGGAAATTAAACAGTTGAGAAATAAAAGTATAGGCTTAGTGAAAGTATTGTGGCACAGACATGGAATAGAAGAGGCTACGTGGGAACCTGAGGAAACTATGAGGAAACAGTACCCGAACCTCTTTACCGGTAAGATTTTCGGGGACAAAAATCCTTAAAGGGGGGAGAATTATGACAGCCCGAATTAGGGCCTAATCGGAATAGTGGTTTCGTGACCACAAATCCAAGATATAAATAATTATTTTATAATTATTTTGAGGTTCATGATATGATTGCATGATTGTGTGAAAATTTCGTGATGAAATTTTATGCATAAAGTGCTTAAATTGAAATTAGGGACTAAATCGAATAATTTGCAAAACTTGCATTCTAGAAGTTTTTAGTATGAAATTGCTTTGGAATATTAATGAGGAGGTCTTAAATAGAAATTTGACCAATTTCTAAGTCTATAGACAAAAATTGGACATGGATGGAATTTTTGTAAAGTTTAGTAGTAAGGGCATTTTGGTCATTTGTATATTAAATGAAATAAAATGGGAAGAATAACACAAAAATGTGTTCATCTTCATTAAGCTTGGCTGAATTTCACCTCTCTCCATAGCTAGGGTTTCTTCAACTTTCAAGCTTCATAGTAAGTGATTTCAAGCCCCGTTTTTAATGATTTTTATGTTTTTGAAATCCCGGTAGCTCGATTTAGCTTATGTTAACAATAATTCAACCTAGGGTTCATATTTGGAAATATACCCATAGGTGAAATTTGTGTATTTTGGTGTTTTATGATAGAATATAAGGTTTTAAATTATGTTAGACAACTTGTGCTACTCGGTTTTAAGTGAAAACGAGCAAAACGACATAATCGGTAAAAATACCTAATGTTCATAAGTACATGTTAGAGTGAGAATTTGATGTTCCCATAGAAGAGAAAAATGTTCAGAATGTCATAAAACATAAGAATAAGGGCTGAAATTAAATTTCTGAGCCTAGGGGCAAAATCATAATTTTGTAAAAGTTAGGGGGCAAAAATGTAATTTTTCCATAATGTGATTTTTGGATTGAAATAAATAGTATGGGTGTTAAATGAGCTAAATGTGTTGTTATAGATCAAGAAAGACGTGGAATCGATCGTGATCGAGGAAAAGAAAAGCTTTCGGACTAAATTATAACATTTCTAAAGTTTGCACTGAGGTAAGTTCGTACATGAATAATTTATCATTTTTTATGTTATTTTATGTTGTTATCATATGAATTGGTGACTGTCCATATAATGATTAAATGATGGAATTTGCAAATTTAATTAGATTATGAATAAGTGTTAACAGTGAAAAAGGAAAGATTTTCCGGTTGAACCTTTGGAACAAGAACAATACGAATGAACCATTGTGAATACACATGTGTAGTACTAAGTGTAGGCTACTACGTTTATGATACTGTTAAGTCGCATGTGTAGTACTAAGTGCAGGCTACTATGCGTACTCAATGACTTCGATCACGTGTGTAGTACTAAGTGCAGGCTACTACATGTATCAAATGATGAGGTCACGTGTGTAGTACTAAGTGCAGGCTACCATGCATATTAGATTGCTTCGGCTATAAGTGTGGAAGGGGGAAATATGTGTAAACAATGGTATATTTGTTATTTTCCGTTGAGTTCAACGGGGAAAATCGATAAAGTGGTAATATGTGAAAGTTATTATAAGATGAATATGTGAAAATTTATGTTTATGAAAAGTTAGGAGCTATGTGCTCGATAATTGAGTGAATTATGGTATAACAAAAAGGACTATGTGGAATTATGCAAGAGTGAATGTTAGAAATAAAATAGTGTTGGACAACAGTAGTTACATGATTTTAAAAATTTACCAAAGATTGTGGAAGTTGAATAAAAATGCAAATGATATATGAAAATAAAGCTTAATGAGTCTATTTTTACATAAAAGAAACAGGGGAGATATTTGAATTCTTGTGAAACAGGGTCTGAATGAATTCGAGACCCCCTATTTTGACTTTAGAAATTCACCATAAATTGTATAAAAATTATTAAGAGTCATACCTTACATGCATGGATTCCTTATTGAGTCTATTTTTAAGGGAGACAAAAGGCATGGTCGTTGAAATTCTGTACAGGGAGAAATTTGGCTCGTAGTGCACAGGGGTCAGAGTAGTCTTACCCTGAAACAGGGGTGACTTTAACTAATAAACTGTACTAATTGGCCCGACCGAAAATTCCAAAAAAATCAGTAAGTAGACATATGAGTCTAGTTTCAGGGAAAAATTATGAAATTGGATTTTGAGTTTTGTAGCTCGAGATATGATTTTTTTCAACCGGGACTCCAGAAAATAGCCTGTCCTGAATATGTGATTATATACTAGTAGAATTGTTTTACTTTGATAAATTGTATATCAATTTCGTACTTACTTACTAAGCTATATGCTTACCTTCTTTTCTTTTTCTTGTCTTATAGAATTACTAAGCAAGCTCAAGATTTGGAGATCGTCGGAGACCCATCCACACTATCAATATTTTTTGGTATTTTGTAAACACTATTTTGGAATTATGACATGTATAGAGGGCTGAATCATTTTGTTATATGTTATAATTAATTTGGTTTAAAATATTACTTTTCAAAATTTGATAATTTACTTGTATTTATGTATATCTGTTAATGTTATCTATTTTTGTTCAAACTAAAGGAATTAATTATGTAAGATTAGGTAAATGTGTGAATTCATATTTTTGTGATCTGTAATATTCCGTACCTTGTTCTGGCTTAGAACATGGGTAAGGGGTGTTACAGATTGATGACTCAAAGATTATAAAAATCAAAGGAATATAGGAATCAAAGTTCAAAATCACTTAGTAGAGTAAGAGGAGAGCAAAAACGACACACTAGCTATTGGGGAGAAATTTTTCGTGAAACATGCTGGGAATGGGTGGATTTTAGGCTGATTTTAAAATTCTGGTCTATTTACTTCATAAAGCCTCCTAATTTTGGCACTTTACAAATCAATCCTCTTTACAAATTAGTCCTCTTTACTAAATTGAAGACATTTAAAACTCGTTTTCAGAAATTGACTTAATTTTATGAAAACCATTGTCAAAAACAATATCAATTACCCAACTTATGAAATTTTGAACTCATCTAAGCCAAAATTCCTGAAATCCCCCTAAAACTCCTAAGCCTAATTTTGGTGTGTGACACGTCCATGTGAAAAAATAAACTCACGCCCATGTGCAAACCACTGCACCTATTTTGTCAAAAATTCATTTTAATGACCTAATTTTTACATATTTTACTTGCCCATTAAACTTGAAATAGCTACAATTAATTACCATAAACAACCACACATCTCCAATTTATTTTTTTTTACAAAAAAATGCAACAATTAATCCAAATTTAAACACCCAATTACACGCTTAGCAAACACCAATTAATTCACACAAGCTACATACCTTAGTCGCAAGCAATCCACTCCATGCTAAGCTTTAATTAAACATTGTTATAATAAAATATATGCTTCATACACTGTGTTATCAACCATCGTATGAACACTCATCAACATACGATAAATCAAACATCAATTAAACATAAAATCATGTATTAAAGTAATTATAAAATCACCAAAATTAAAGTCCAAAATTTAATTTCCAGTTTCCATTACAAGTAAAATAACACTAGTCCCAAAAGCATCACAATGCCCTTATATAGTCTCTAAAGTAAATTTCTGAAGATACTACCGAGCCTTATTCTTGGATCGCCTTTGCACTCGCTTCTCGACTCCTTACGCCCAGAAATTCTCTATACGAAATGTGAAGGTGTGAGCTTAAAAATCTCAATGAATGATAGTAAAAACATCAAATAATTTGCACCCAATCATGCTAAATGAAACCAATTAAGCATTAAATTTTCAATCACAACATGTTAACATTTCCCCATAACATCACATGATATTTCAAGAATTAAGAATCAATTTTTCCATGGCATGTAAAATCATCTTTTAACACTTAAACATTTAATTATCTTGGCATAATACATCCATGGCAATAAGTAAACATGTGATTATACATTGGATAAACGGATCTCTAAACTCCCACAAATAAAATACAGTCTTCTAAGTTGAGCGGGCCAAAGCCACATGCTCCCTTATGGCACCTCAAATATCCTGATGAGTCGAGACTCAAGCTCAACACTTCCTTATCTACTCCAAACAAATTAGTCCACCAAGAGTCATATGCTCACAATATCACAAATAATGGTGAGTACTCACAAATCCCATGGCATGCTAACTATATCCAATGGATCCACCATGTAATGTTGCCAATATTAAAATGCAAGTACAAACATGTTGCTAAGTAATTTTAACATCAACAAAATTAAGCATATCAAATATCTTTTTCCCAATATTCATATACCAATTAGAATAACTTTACCAAATGTTCAATAAATCAACAATTCTTGCTCCAAATATCAATTTATTTCATACAATTTAATCATCCTAAAAGCATAATACACAAGTTACCAAACCAATTGCCATTTTACCCTTTTATAAATTAAAACCTATTTTTATAAATCCAACCATCCAATATGCAATTAAGTCATTAAAAACACCAATTAAACCTTTAATTTAACACATAATTAGGCCAATTTACCAAATTTCCCTTAATATCACTTACCTCCACACTTAGCTCTTTTAGCAAAAAAAAAAAAGTGTTCAAACAAGCAAGTTTGAGCTTCAATTCTGATTTGCACATTCCTCCTCTTGATGTGAAGCTTTAACAGAATAGCAAAAAGAAACATGAAATTTGATAAAGTATACAAATCTAAATCATTGTTCTAAACTACATTACCAATGTTGCACAACTAAATTGAAATATGGAAATCCTCAACTAAACTCCCTTTTTAGCACCTCAAACCACTTTTAATCTTGTAGCGCCCAAAAATCCTAAATAATTATTTTTGTATGTTTGTGGCACACAAGTGTGTATCTGCTTCAGTGGTTAAGTGTTCCGGGAAGTGTCTGAGAAGTCTTGGGTTCAAGCCTTGGCTTGTGCAAAAGTTTTATTTTTAAAGGAATAAACCCTGTCTCTAGTCAGTAGGCCTTTTAAATTAATGTTTTTATAACATGACAGAAAGGGCCTGCTGGTCTAAGGGATAAGTGGCGTGTTACTGTTACTGAGGGTCCTAAGTTTGAGTCCTGCTTTGTGCAAGGGAGTGTTTTATTTTGTTGCCTTTGCTGTGTGGGTAGTAGAAGTTGACCGAAACACTACTGAGTTAGTGGAGTTTGAATCGGTGGTTGAGGACATTATGATGGAGGGATTTTAGGAGGGAATGTTGGGATGTGGATAGTGATCGTTTGGAGAGATTTGAGGATCCAAATGAGAAAAGTGTTTAGGGGTAGGCCGAATATGGGAGTCCCATTTTTGTCAAAATGGGTCATAGGACCTTTTTTGCTTTTTGGTGTTGAATTTGTGTCTCTAGTTTTGCTGCCCATTCTTTGGTTTCATTGCGTTTTTCTCTGCTGAGAGGCCAAATTGTGTTAGGGGTTTTTGGCTACTACCTTTCATGTTTGTTTATTTTCAACTTGGCTCTTATCTGCAGTTCTCTTTGTTTACCGATTTTCCTTCTTTTCCTCAACTCGTCTAGCTGGCGTGCCCTCCCTTTTTCCCTTGACCAAATACCCTTCTTCCTCTCCTTCTATCGGTTTTGGTTTGGCTGACTCTCTTCTCTTCTCTTCTCTCCCTATTTTAAACTTTGGTCAAATACTCCTTATCCTATTCTCTATTTCTCTTAATTCTTTCATTTTCTTTCACCTTGTTGTTTGGACGACTATGTCACCCCTATTCTTTTGGGTTTTGGCAGTGTTATTTGACCAATCCGGTTTGAGCGCACACTGTTATTCTCTCGCTCTTTCTCTCTTTTTGCCATATTAATAGTTTTCACCTAGCATATTCCTTTCTTAGGGGGTGGTTGTGCTAGCCTTGCCTCTGTCGTATTGGGTGATCATTTTGGGGATAGGCTGATTGCTTCCCTTCCCTATAATTGATTATTCCTTCTCGGTAAGTAGTATACATTGGTTCAAATTATTTATACGAGCAATAATTATTAAGGTTCATAAGGTTTCGGTTGGAATGCAGGTAATCTCTAAGGGCCTGTAATTAGTCTTCTACAATGGTTGAAGTGTGCATGGTCTAAATTACTCAATCAAGGCAAGTATTAAGTAATATTTTGGGATAAGTGTTAAAAAAGGATTGTTTAACCCTATGGATTAAAGGACTGACTATACCAGTCCGATTTTGGGCTTAGTCGAAATGGTGGTTTTGAGACCACCAATCCATAGTTGGAGAAAGTATTTTATTATCATTTTAGAGTTATAGCATGTTTATATTAATGCATAAAAAATTTAGTGAAGTAATTTTAGCGTTTGTGAGCTTAATCACGAGAAATGACTAAATCGCATAAAACTCAAAAGTCTTGAATTGATAGCTAAAGGTGTTAAATTGCCATGAAACTTAAATTGGGGGTCTTTAAAGGGCATATAGACCCTTGGATTTTAGCTTGGCCGGCCACAAGACAAGAAAATTCATCTAGTCAAAGGGTTAGGTAAGTTGATGACTTAATGTTGTCTAGAAATAAAATAAAAGAAAAATGTTGTCATCTCTTCTTACCTTTCCTTCTTCCACCAAAAATATCAGCCATTAGAGGAGTTTTTGAAGCTTGAAATTTCAGCCACTTAGTCTCTCTATAAGTAAGTGATTTTGAGGGCTTTTCTTGAATATTTTTGTACTTTTAAGATCCTTGTATCATGAGCTTTCAAATGGAGGGACTATTTTGCAAAGTGGTTGAAAGTCTAGGGATTTTCCATGATAATAGACATGTTTTCTAAAATTTTATGGAAGAAAATGAACCATGGTTGTGAAATAAACAACTTTTGTAAAGAGATTTCTCATGAAAACCCTAAAAAGGATCATTTTGCATAGATTGTAAAATAGGTAATAAAGGTGTGAAATATTTAGAATTTTGGAAAAATTAATCGACTAGGCTTAAGATATGAAGAAATTTGATAAAAATATATTTTCAGACTTAGTGGTAAAATGGTCATTTTACAAAAGTCTAAGGGAAAAATGGTCATTTTGCCCAATTTTAAATTGTTGAGTATCTAGATTAATAAAATGATTAAATTCGTAAATTTTTATCATTCTAGATCAAGAATTACAAAATTCAGGCCTAGACCGGGAAAAAGTGAAGTAAGTGGACTAAGCCAAACTAGTTGCCACATTTTGAGTACCGAGGTAAGTTGTATGTAAATAATACAACTTCATTGTTATTATATGTGTTTGAATTGATATAGCATAAATTGCTTAATTGTGGTAATAAAAGTACATGGTGATAATTGAGATAATAGAATTCCCAGGTGAACCTTAGGAACAAATCAGATATCTGTGCCATGACATTTGGGTCATTCGTGCGCTAGTGTAAGACATGTCTGGGACATGCATCAGCCACATTATGAGAGCCAGTATAAGACCATGTTTGGGACATGGCATCTGCATTGAGACAAGAGCTAGTGTAAGTCATGTCAGGGACATGCATCGGCCTTGAGATGCAAGCCAGTGTAAGACATGTCTGGGACATGCATTGGCTACGAGATGTGTCAGTGTAAGACCATGTCTGGAACATGGCATCGGCACGGAAATGTGGGAGCCAGTGTAAGACCATGTTTAGGACATGGCGTCGGCCTTGATTTCGATAGTCAGTGTAAGACCATGTCTGGGACATGGGATCGACTTGATGGATAAGCCAGTGTAAGACCATGTCTGGGACATGGCATCGGCATTACACCCTATGTTTGAGGCTTAATGAATATCTGATAGAATTCCCAATGGTTCAACGGTGAGAGTCACAGTTGAAGTTAAACAAGCAAAGTATAACCGTGTTGTAAGTGGTACAGGTACCTATTTGAAATGTATGAGATGTGAGCTCAATATATGTGAAATGTATTGGCTAGTGACGAGTAAGTTGTGCTTATGCCTACTTAAGAACTATGAGCATGATGATGTAAGGTAATTGTTGTTATATTCATTGCATACAACTTACTAAGCTTTGTGCTTACCCTATTTCTTTCCATTTTCTTATAGTGCCGCCTAATTAGCTCGTGGATCAACGGACGTCGGGGGCATCCATCACACTATCATTCGAAGCACTTGGTATAGTTAGATTTATTTATTTTGATTATGGCATGTATAGGACCCTGACTTTAGAATTTTGTGTCATTGTTAATTGGCCAAGTGTGTTGGCTTATTTTAGCATTTTGATTTATTTTGTATAAGGTCACGGAAATGGCTAAAGTTGAAAATAGTTATATGAATACAAGAAGTTATTTCAGGAATGGGTAATTTATTGGTTGTTTTAGTGAATATGAAATGTGTAAAGGCCTTAGATGTGGTGGTTGGATTGGGGAATCATATTATGATCATTTTTAGCATGATGGATGTTGTTATTTTATGTTTCAGGATGGCAAAGGGCTTGGTAAATAGCCTTATGTTGTACACACGGGTAGATACATGGTCGTGTGTGACACACGACTAGCCCCATGGTCGTGTTGTCTGGCTGTGTGTCCACTGCACATAAAAATTTCAAGTCAGTATGCATGGTAGTAAACACACGGGCAGAGACATGACCGTGTGTCTTAGTTGTGTGAAGGACACAGCCTAGCACATGAGCGTGTGCCTTGGCTGTGTGACCCTTAGGGATTGCTGACGTCAGAAAAAAATGCCAAGATTTTTAAACACGAGTCAGGACGCGGGCATGTCATGGCCGTGTGAGGGACACGGGCCATGGACACGGGCGTGTGTCAGGCCGTGTAAAAACCCCTATAGGTTCGAATTTCGAATTTAATTCACATGGATGTGGGACACAGGTGTGTCCATAGAGATTTAGGTTGTGTGTCACTCGGGCCATCAGCACGGCCGTGTTATGATAAATACACGGGCGTGTTACCCTTCCACACGGGCGTGTGCCCTGTTTCAAGGGTCATTTTTATTAAGTCGGTTTAAGGACTTGAGCTGGTTCCCAATGGTTTCTAATGAGAGTTTGAGGCCTCGTAGGCCCACATTAAGGAGTTTAAGCAAGGTTAGAAAAATTTCTAAATTTGATCAAGTCTTGGTGACTCGAAATTGATTGTATGCATGTGGTTAAATATGGTAATGCCTCATGCCCAGTCCAGGCCTCAGACTCGGGTAAGGGGTGTTACACTGATGAATTGTCTTGATGAATATAGGTTGGTGCTCCTGGGCTTTTGCTCTTTCGCGAACAAGGTGTGTAAAAACACTGCCTCTATTCGTAAATCAGCAAAAGCCGAAATAAGCGACCGACGACATTACACGGGCGTGCACTAGCATGTGTGGTAGTCCATAAGCCTAAACATGGGGTTATGATCGTTGAGCCCAGCCATGAGCGATTTCATGGGCCGAGGCTAAATTGGGCCAATTTGGGCCAAATCGGGCAGTGTGGGCCCTATGAGCATGTGGGCCCCACACGGGTAAACCACACGGACATGTGGAGAATATTAGTTCAGGCTGTGTATCCAAACAGCCAAGGCCATTTCTGGGCTTCGTGGGCCACACGGGCATGTGGGCCAACATGGGCCGCAATATGGGCCGTGGGCCCATTTTCACTATTTGACTGTTAAGGTTGCGCAGGTCATCCGAGACGACTGTAGACCTACTGTTGGGTCAGTAAGTGTACCTTGACCCCCTAATTGATAAAATGACTGAAATGCCCCTACATGGTAAAATGACTGATATGCCCCTATGAGATGTATGATTATATCTGAGCATGCGATTTTAAATATATTGATCACATGTATGATATTATGACATGATGTATAATGTGTTGCATGGGGATGGGATTTATTATGATTGGAGGAAGTGTACTGTACTGGCAGCTCTGCTGCAAATACTGTTTAGTGCCGCAACCGGTACTACTTAGAGTGTAGGGTTGGACGGAGATGGAGTGTAGAGGCTGGTTGGGTAGGATCTATTGATTGCATATCTATACTATATTGTTACTGAGATGGGCTCTGGCCCACACTGATACTAATACTGTAATGGGCTAAGGCCCTAATTGAAACTAAACTGTTACTGGATTGGGCAGACTGTATATGCTCATTGTTTGGTTTTGTTATGGGATTACACACTGAGTTTCCATAACTCACCCATCTGTTTATTTGTACAGGCAATCCCTAGGCTTAGGCGAATTGGTGCTGCGAGGGACTTAAAGGTGGCCACACAATTGCATGGACTTTCTCATTGGGTTTTTAAATTATAAGTAGTTTTATCTTTGGTATTTTTAATGTAATAAGGCCTCTTTAAATTTTTAATCTTTAATTTGGGGTTTTATTTATTTTGATTTATATCTACTAGCAATAGGATGCGGGTTTTCAAAGAGCTAAATGTTTTTCAAAACACCACGTTTACGCAACATGTTTTAGAATCTTCTGCAAGAAATAATATTTTAAAATTAATAACAATTTAATATGATTAACTTTTTTCCAAACGACTTAAATTTTAAAAATGAACGAGACATCCTAAAGTCTTCGTTTAGATCACAAAGAGTTTAAACATAGAACAAGTTTTTCAACGATATTATACTTTGCGAAAAACACTTCAATGTGACATCGCCAGATTAGGCCATAACATCTGGGCCAGTTTGGGGTGTTATATTTAGTGGTATCAGAGCCAGGTTGCAAAACTCGACTGTGGATTTGGGTTTTCTCTAAAGCTTGAAATTTCTAAAAAGAACTGTATCAAATGATTTCAAAGTAATTTGAAAAGTTTTACCAAATGTGCGGTATACTGAGTCCCCGGCGCTGATTCTGTAAGTCTTCTGAAATTGTTGCTTGTTTTAAACTAAAATGTTGAGATTACTATAGGTAGTAAACTGTACTGAAATATGCTATTTAGAGTAAACTAAAACTGTAGTAAGACTGCGATTCGCGAAAACGAACTCTGAATTACTGATATTGTGTTTATAAAATATTCTTAATAAATACTGGAACTGTAAAACTGATGCATAAAATTGTTAAAACAGATAAAGTGAAATTCGATAATGAGCACCAAAGGTACTCATGGAAGGGGTACAAGGGGCCGTGGCGGAGGCCGTAGAGGTGCTCAAGCTGGGTCTTCGTCATTTGGCCACATGCCGAATGTTGAAGCTAGAGAGGCACCAGCTTCACCTGTGACTGAAACTTGGTCTCATGATCGTGCAGTTGGGGACGACACATTGTCCCAGGCCATGTTACAGATTCTAGAGAGGGTCGCTGGACCCAATACTAGTGCTATAGGCCGTGGGTCAGTTACGAAATGACTCCGATCCAATGGAGTTGAGATTTTTATGGGAATTGCTTGTAACATCCCAAACCCGGCCTAGACGTTACGGCCGAATTTAGTATGTCACATGGAGATGTTTCAAAACATGTGTTTATCTAAATTCTTTGTTTAGTGTTTAGCAAAAATATATTCTTGTTTTAAGTTGAAGTGAATGGAAGCTGTGCACCAGGTAGGAAGCCAAGAAAGAGGAGGTGAGTCTTATTGGACTGCTTAAGTACCAAGCTCTTCCCGAATCCAATCCTAGACATGCACACATCCATTACCACACTTTAAGCAGGTTACGTGTCTACGAACATTAAAACAAGTTTAAGTCTGCTTAAAATATTTATTTTCTTGGAAAAACATTTACTTTGCGGAAACTTTGAGCGCCATCGTGAACTTTTAAAAACAAGTAGTTTTTATAAAACGAACCCTAGTGCTAACCAGTTTAAAAATCCCCAAAATAAAATTAATTAAAAAGAGCGGCCTTATTACAACTTTAACCATAATAAAAATAATCTAAAATAAATGCTAAACTTATTTAAAACCGGCAATCAATCTTCATGGCCACTCTGAATCCCGCCCAGCTCCAAGTCCACCAACTAGGGCTTACCTGCAAGGATGGAAGAGAAAGGGGTGAGTTTGGGAAACTCAGTGTATACAGAAACCCATCCAAAGCCCAAATCAGCTCGAGCCCATTGGGCCTAAGCCCTATTCAGATAACAGTACACAGTGGACCGAAGCCCTTTTCAGAATACAGTAGCAAGGCCTTAGCCCCTTTTTACATAACAGTGTGGCCCATAGGCTCAGTTCAGTAACATAAGTAACAATAGTAGTAATGAATGCAAGCCCAACTGGGGAGACTACTCAACCCACCAACCGCTACACTGCCCCCGTACCAGCCCTACACTCCATGTGGGGAATATCTCAACCCACCCAGCCCTACACTCCACAGTTGCAGCAACGCTGCTCAAATATCAGTAAGTTGAGGCAAAGCCTCTAGTACGTGGATGAACCACTTTCAATACTTCCTCCATCAATACCCCAATCCCATGCAACGGATATTAATAAAAGTATATCATGTAAAATACAGTATTAATCAATCATGCAGTTTAGCCAATTTAAACCCTAGGGGTATTTCGGTAATTATGCTCTTTAGGGGTAATTTCGTATCTTACGCAACTACACAAGCTATTTCAGTAATTTTTAGCAGTTTTATGCAATTTGGTTCCACCATCTAATTAACAGGCTACTTTGCCCATCTCTTACCCATATTGGTCCGTAAGCCCATTGGGCAAGTTTTGGCCCATCGAGGCCCTCTTTTCCCGAAGTACGTTAAGACGTCACAAAAACTTACTTACCACCTTGCGATGCTAGATCTAACAATTACTCCACGTCTTGAGAGCATTCGCATACTCACAAGCCCATGAAATGCCGGAATTTTGGCATTTCAGCTTTTGCCGAATTGAACTAAGAAAGGGTGTTCGGTACACACCTGATTCGCGACGACTGCTACTGGGATCTCTTCCGATGTCCTACAATTGATTAGCACAGTTCTTATTTACAAACCATAATCACTAAACCCACAACCTACTTATCCATGACCGAACCATGTCCCTAAAAGCCTTTGAAACCTTACCTTTTTGCCAAAATCGATAGCTAGCTCCGAATCTGATTGCTCCAACAACCCACGCCTTCAATCCAACACTTAAGAAGACACTAATCATTGATAGAAAACGTTAGTTAAAAACCCTTAGAGCCACATGCCCAAATCGACAGCCTCCCTAGATTTTAGGGACTTCGGCTTTTCCTAACTTGGTAAAATATGACCAAATCTGAGATGATGAACACTTACCCCTTACTCTTTTTTGATCTGCACGCAATCTGATGCAGATTTATCTTTCAAATGACGGTAGAACTTGACTCTCGGAATTTTGAAGTTTCGGCTATAAGCCCCCAAATCTATGGTTTTTCGGCTTTTGGTTGATGAAGGAGATGACAATATGAAACTATAACCTGGATGTAGAATTGCTGACAGGTCTCTAGAGTTTAGAAAGAATAATCGTTGATTAATGGAAACACAATGTTAAAGGGTTTGGCTTTGAAGAAATCGGTACCTGTAATGTGTGTTCAAGATTTCAGCTTTTATGGATTCGGCGAAAGTATCGATGAACAGCAGAATTGATGAATGGTTTTGAAGAAGAAAAATAGAAAAAGAAGAATAGGGGAGGTGGTAGTTTCGGCTAGAGAGGAAGAAGAGAGAAAAGAAAACCTTGTGCTGTCTGAGCAGAAGAGAACGGCACCACTCAATACCCTAGGTGCCGAAATACGAACCTCAAAACCCCCTGCCGATTTTTCCCTCTTCAATTCCCAAAATTCGGCCAACTCTTAGCCTCTCTCCAAATCCCTTAAATCTCTCCCCTTATCACTCCTTAATCCAAGCGTTTGGACTGATCCAAACTCTCCTTTAGCAGAATCCACCTGGACTCCAACACTACCCCTCCTGCACTTAAAAATAAATGCATCTATTTGTCAACACAGGGAATCGATCCCATGCCTCCCTCAAAGCTCCACACGCCACCTTTTTAGGAGCCTAGTGGCGTCACCCTTGCCACTCTACTAAGGCTCTTTTTGTGATGCAATTGCCCATATCTCTATACACGGGCCATCTAGCCAGAACCCCTAACTCCTAAGTCCAAAAATTCAAAACTTCAACCGGGTTTTGGCCAACACATGGGCCTTCTATAAGCCCATTTACCTACTCAAAATATTAATTTCACATCCAAATACAATATTTTAAAATCTTTACAAAATATTGAAAACCGCGAATAAATTCAAAAATCAGGATGTTACAACTCTACCCTCCTTAAAGAAATTTCGACCTCGAAATTTTACCTTATTAGAACAGTTGAGGGTACTGTTGACGCATAGCCTCCTCAGTCTCCCAAGTAGCTTATTCTTTTCCATGGTTCCTCCAAAGTACTTTCACTAGTGGAACTGATTTCCTCCTCAACACCTTGACGTCACGATCAAGTATGTGCACAGGTTCCTCTTCGAAGGTTAAATCTGACTGTACTTCGATTTCTGCAACTGGTATGATATGAGTTGGGTCAGATCGATACCACCTCAGCATGGATACATGAAAAACGTCGTGGATACGATGCAGTTCTGGTGGTAACTCTAGCTGATAAGCCACTGGTCCAACCCGCTTAACAATTCGGTAAGGCCCAATAAATCGTGGGCTCAACTTACCCTTCTTACCAAATCTCAAAATTTTCTTCCAAGGGGAAACCTTCAAGAAAACCATATCCCCAACAGCGAACTCAACCTCTTTGCGCTTCAGATCCGCATACGACTTCTGTCTATCGGATGCCTCCTTTAACCGATCCCTTATTAGCCTAACCTTGCTTTTAGTGTCTGCCACCAATTCCGGTCAAAGAACTTGTCGTTCACCCAACTCTTTCCAACAGGTCGGCGTACGACATCTTCGTCCATAAAGCGCTTCATATGGTGCCATCTGAATACTTGCTTGATAGCTGTTATTGTAAGCAAACTCCGCCAATGGTAAGTAGTCCTCCCAACTTCCACGAAAATCAATGATACAACCTCTCAACATATCTTCCAGAACCTGAATAACCCTTTCTGATTGTACATCTGTCTGTGGGTGAAAAGCGGTGCTAAAATCCAATCGTGTACCCAATGCTTCCTGCAACTTCCGCCAAAACTAAGATATAAACCTAGGGTCTCGATCAGAAATTATCGACACTGGCACCCATGCAGTCGCACTACCTCTACCACATATAGCTTGGCCAACTTTTGCAGTGAGTAGTCGGTACGAACAGGTATGAAATGAGCAGATTTTGTTAACCTATCCACAACCACCCACACCGAATCTTTCTTGGTGGGTGTCAAAGGTAACCCACTCACAAAGTCCATTGTTACTCTTTCCCACTTCCATAACGGAATTTTCACAGGTTGTAATAATCCCGAAGGCAATTGGTGCTCAGCCTTAACCTGCTGGCACGTCAGACATTTCCCAACAAATTCAGTCACCTCTCGTTTTAATCCGGGCCACCAGTACACCTCTCGCAAGTCTCGATACAACTTATTCCCTCCAGGATGCATGGCACAGAGTCCACCATAAGCCTCTTTTAGAATTAACTGCCTCAATTCAGGGTCCTTTGGAATACAAACCCTTCCACGGAAGCACAGAACTCCTTCAGTGTTCAACCCAAAATTCTCGTTCTCACCATTCTTAACTTGCTGGAACCGAAGAGCTAATGAATCGTCCTTCAACTATTTTTCCTTAATCTGCTCAGTCCAAGTAGGCCTTACTTGCAGTTCTGCCAACAAGCTTCCATCGTCGTACAGACTTAATTGTGCGAACAAGGCTCTCAAATCAGTAACAACCCTTCGACTCAACGCATCCGCCACCACATTAGCCTTTCCTGGGTGGTACGCTATTGAACAGTCGTAGTCTTTAAGCAACTCTACCCATCTTCGTTGCCTAAGGTTCAACTCCTTCTGAGTCAACAAATACTTTAGGCTCTTATGATCTGTGTATATGATGCACTTTTCCCCATATAAGTAGTGTCTCCAAATTTTTAACGCAAAAATCACCGCTGCTAGCTCCACATCATGCGTAGGGTAATTCACCTCATGAGCCTTAAGCTGTCGCGATGCATAAGCGACCACCTTGCCCTCTTGCATCAGTACGCAACCTAACCCCACATGCGACGCATCGCTGTATACAGTAAAGTCCTTCCCAGACACCGGTTGAATCAACACTGGCGCTTCGGTCAATACCTTTTTCAACCGATCAAAAGCTTTTTGCTGTTTCTCGGTCCAGACAAATGGTACTCCTTTCCTTATGAGTTTTGTCAAGGGTGCCGCCATCACCGAGAAACCCTCCACAAACCTTCTGTAGTAACCTGCTAACCCTAGAAAACTCTGAATTTCCGATACCGACCTAGGTGGCTTCCATTCCAGAATTGCATCAATTTTACGAGGATCCACCTTAATCCCTTCGGCAGAGACCACATGCCCTAGGAAGGTTACCTCCTTCAACCAGAATTCACACTTGTTGAATTTCGCATAGAGCTCCTTTTCCCTTAACACTCGCAGCACAATACGGAGATGCTCATCATGCTTCGCCTCCGTTTCAGAGTATACCTGTGATAGCCCAAAATTGACACTAGTCGGGAAGTGGTTTCGGGACCGCTAAACTGAGTCATAAAAATAATTAACCGTCATAATTGATGCTCATTATATGTACATGTGCATGTGTGAAAATTTCGTGTTTGAATTTTGTTTAATTGTAGGTGAATTTTAGTAAATAGGACTTATGTGAGAAAATTTTGAAATGTGATAGGTCAAAGCGTAAGGATCTATTAGTGCATGAAATAAAAAGGGGGGACTTGCATGTCAATTTCCCCCCTAATTAGTAGTGGCCGGCCATGACAAGCATGGTAGACCAAGTGTGATGGGCAAGAACATGTCATAAACATGTTGAGTTAGTGTTTCATGGGAAGTATGATAAAATAAGGAGCATGGGCATAAAATAATGAAAGGGAATATGACGAAAACAAAAAAAAAAAGTGTGTGGTTGTTCCCCCCCCATTTTGCCGAAACTAGAAAGAAAAAACAAAAAAAAAGTGTCCATCTTTCTTCATTTCCCTTGGCCGAATGTTCTAAGGAAGAAAGAAAAACAAGTTGTGTTCTTTGGTTCTTCTTGGCCGAATTGAAAGGAAGAAGAAGGGAGTGAAGCAATCGGTCATCTTAGGTCACTATTAAGGTAAGGAAGTTTGTACTAGCTTTTGAAATTTTAGTTGATATTGAGTGAGTTATCAAGTGATTTTTGTAAACCATGTTGAAATTTTGATTTTGGGGGTGAGTATGGTTTTCGGCTATAAAAGATTAATAAGGGTGATGATTGTGTTTCATGCTAAACTTAGATGAATAATGGTAGTTGCTTACATCTTGATATCTATGAGTTCCTTTCTTGGTTCTACCATAGACCCACGAAGTATATGTTTATTTGGTGTTGTTGGAGGTTTATGATAGAAGCTAATGAGTGAGAGTTTGATAGGTACTATGAGGTTAAACTTCATGAGATTGTAAGCTTGTAAGTTGGATGATGAAATTCATGCTTTGTGAAGGTAAATGGTGTAGAAGGAGCATTCGGCCATGAAAAAAAATAAAGGGAAATTTACGATGAATTAAGTTGGAAGCTATAATAATGTACTTGTGCATTCGGGTATGGGATGAAAATATATGAGATGGCTATAATCAGCCTTGTGCTTCGGCTCTTGCATATATATATATTTGCACATGATGTATTGGTATGGTACATATATATATCATCCCAAGGTATATGTTTATATATGGTGGTGGTTTAGTTATGGAGTAAATGATGGATGCGTATTGAGTTATAATATGTAATGCATTAGTTAGTAAAATGTATGCCATTTATGTGTGGTATTAAGTATATAATCGGCCTCAACATAGACATGCATATTCGGCCATAGGAAGAAGATTGGTGTTGCATGTATTCGGTTAGAGGCAAGCATATTGATGCTTTTGTCTTGGCTTAGAAAATTCGGCCAAGGGGGAAAATTAGCTAAACTGCTGAGTTTGATTCATGATTCCGTACATATGTGACTTTAATGTCTAATGTATAAATATGGGCTAAGTGCCTTGTGTTCCTCTTTTCGATGCTCAAATGATTAAATCAATTTATTTGTTTAGTTAAGCTCAAGAGCAAAGGGGAACTAAATCCGATAAAGGGAAGGAAAAAGTGGTCGAATAGCTATCGGAATCGTTCGACAACATCCGAGGTAAGTTCTTGAGTAATAGAGATTAAATTATGATTTGATTAGATCATGTTTTAAGCAAATCAAAATCATGCTCTTTGTGTGTGGCTATTGAGCCGAAATTGCAAGAATGATAAGTGTCTTGTGTTCGAGTTTTGCTAACGAAAATGAAATACGAATGTGCCATGATTTATTGTTAAATGTGCATGGTTATTTGAATGATGTCCGGGCTAAGTCCCGAAGGCTTTGTGCTAAGTGACCATATCCGGACTAAGATCCGAAGGCATTTGTGCGAGATACTAATTCCGGGCTAAGCCCGAAGGCATTGGTGCGAGTTACTAAATCCGGGTTAAGTCCCGAAGGCATTTGTGCGAGTTACTAAATCCGGGTTAAGTCCCGAAGGCATTTGTGTTAGTTACTATAACCGGGCTATGTCCCGAAGGCATTTGAACGAGTAGCTATATCCGGTTAAATTCCGAAGGTATGTGATTTGGGAATGAATGATCTTGCTGTAAAAATTTCAGTTAATACGCTTGAAACATCCCAACATTGAGGTATGTTTCGTATGTGCTTTGAATTAGTTGAGCCCTTACAAATAAGTATTCACTCAGTTGATAAATGAGCTACCGGCCTTTGGCTAAGTTGATCTTTGTGTATGAATAAAAGGGTTGGTAATGTGAAGTATGATATTGAAATTTTGTGCATATGAAATTATCCGTTTAGCTACATGAATGCTATACTTTTGTTGTGCTGGAATCCCTTGCTCAAAACTTACTAAGCATAAATTGCTTAGTCCGTTTCTTTGATTCTCTGTTTTATAGATTTTGGTTCTTCAGCTATCGGACTCGGGATTTTGAAGTCGAAGTCGCCCACACTATCAAAGCCCCCTTTTGGTACAATTTTGGTTGAACTTCGAAATGGCATTTATAGGACTACCCTTTTTGTTGTGGGTCATGGACCCTTTGGACTTGTATAATTTTGGATAGCCATGCGAAAATGGCTTATATATGTTTGAGCATAATGTTATCATCATTTGGTATGGATATGGTTATTGAGAGGTGTGGATATGCTTAACAAGGATTGGCCATGGGAATGGTTAATCACTATCATAATTTGTGCTATTTATGCTAAAAGGGCTAGTTGAATCATGGAAACTATGAAATAGGTAAAGTCTACCTTAAAGGCAGATGCTGACAGCAGCAGTGATGTAGATTTGGAAAATCACTAAAAATAGTAGGAATGGAATTAAATAGTGAATAAATTATGTAAACGAACCTTAATGAATCTATTTTCATAGGAAAGTAACGAAACAATCATATGGACAGTATGTTAAGAGATATTCAGGTTCTCGTGAGACAGGGCCAGAACGGTTTCTGGATTTCCTGTTCCGACTTTGGAAATTCATTATAAATTAACCAGAGACAATTAGGAATCATGCCATATATGTATAGATTCCTCTCTGAGTCTAGTTTCTATAGAAACAAACGACATCAGTATTGAAGCTCTGTGCAGGGAGATATCCAAGTCGTAATGCACAAAGGTCAGTGTAGTCGATCCCTGTAACATGGGAGACTTTGACTAATAAACTGTACTAATTGGACAGACCAAAAATTCTAGAAAAAAATATGTAGATGGGCATATGAGTCGAGTTTCAGGGAAAAATTACGAAACTGATTTTCAAGTTGTGAAACTCAAGATATAATTTTTAAGGTGACAGTAACGCAGTTAGCCAACTGCCTGGAAAATTTTAAAATGGATTGTGCAAAGAAGTGATTTAAGTCTGCAAACCTCTTGTGTCCGTCTCCGGCGACGGACTCGGGTACGGGGTGTTACAATTTTATTGGTATCAGAGCTACGGTTTAGTCGATTCTAGGACTACCGTAATGCGTTGGGTCTAGCTATACATGCCATTGTATGTGATTATTTGATAGTGTGGTGATTTCTGACATTTGCAAATGTGTTTATTTATAGTAATGGATCCCGATCCCGACCGAGTGGTAGCTGATGATCTTGAGAGTGTAGCGCCTGCTCCCGCACAAGGGACAGCGCCGGCGGACTCTCAACCTAATGCTAGTAATCCGAATGATGAAGCTAGACAAGCTTTCTATAGCGTGATGAATGATTGGTTCAACCAATACATTCGAACTAATACGGCTGTTCCACAACCTCCATTCCCGACTAATACAACCCCCGCACCTACACTACCTCCGGAAACTGACCAAATAAGGTCAAATAAACCCCCAGTTGACAGAATCCGAAAACATGGGGCTACTGAATTTAAAGCTACGGATAGCGACGACGCCGAGCAAGCTGAATTTTGGTTGGACAACACTATCCGGGTACTCGATGAGCTATCTTGTACACCCGATGAATGTCTAAAGTGTACTATCTCCTTGCTACGCGATTCTGCCTACTATTGGTGGAGTACTCTGACTTCGGTTGTGCCCCGAGAGCAAGTAACTTGGGAGTTTTTCCAAACTGAGTTTCGGAAAAAGTATATCAATCAGAGATTTGTTGATCAAAAACGGAAAGAATTTCTTGAGCTTAAGCAAGGTTCTATGTCGGTTACTGATTACGAGCGAAAATTTGTTAGACTTAGTAGATACGCTCGGGAATGTGTTTCGTCCGAGGCTATCATGTGTAAACGCTTCGAGGATGGGCTGAATGAAGTTATAAAAATGTTCGTTGGCGTTCTTGAAATACGAGAGTTCGTAGTACTTGTCGAGCGAGCTTGTAAAACCGAAGAGCTTAGAAAAGAAAAACAAAAAGTTGATGTGGGAACTGGAGAGTTTCGTAAAAGATCTTCGGGAAAGTCTCTTCAACAGGCATCGAAGAAATTTCGAGATGATGTGGGCCGGTCTAGAGGTACTTC
The DNA here is from genome assembly GCF_007990345.1 of Gossypium hirsutum. NCBI lineage: Eukaryota > Viridiplantae > Streptophyta > Magnoliopsida > Malvales > Malvaceae > Gossypium > Gossypium hirsutum. The sequence continues at coordinate 22,965,314 of NC_053432.1, read as the reverse complement.
GGGCCTTTTTAGACGAGATCGTGATCGACCCCCTGCGGGTACACGAGGCACTTCGGTCGCCAGTGTTGGGAATGAACGTCGAGACAGAACGAAATGTCGATATTGCGGTAAATGGCATTCGGGGAGTTGTAGATTCCCTGACCGCTCCTGTTACAAGTGCGGATCAGTTGACCACTTCATTAAAGATTGCCCGAGGTTGTCTGAACAGAATGTAAATCGGAGTGGGAAACCGGGTGCTACCACTGCTCGAGGTAGACCATCTAGAAATACGGGTAATGCTAGCAGTGGTCAGAGAGGATCTAGAGATGCTACGACCAGATCCGAGGCTCGCGCGCCTGCTAGAGCTTATGCTATACGTGCCCGCGAGGATGCTTCTTCGCCTGATGTTATTACCGGTACTTTTACTCTCTTTGATACTAATGTAATTGCTTTGATTGACCCCGGTTCTACTCATTCTTACATATGTGAAACCTTAGCATCCAGTAAGACTTTACCTATTGAGTCTACTGAGTTCGTAATTCGGGTGTCAAATCCCTTGGGTCGTTACGTGCTTGTCGACAAAGTGTGTAAGAAATGTCCCCTAGTAATTCGAGGTTCCTGTTTTCCGGCGGACTTGATGCTTTTGCCGTTTGATGAATTTGATGTTATTCTTGGTTAGGATTGGCTGACCGCGCATGATGCAGTTGTGAATTGCAAAAGCAAGACTATTGATTTGAGGTGCGCAAATAACGAGATAATCCAAGTTGAGTCTACGGACTTACAGGGGTTGCCAACTGTAATATCCTCAATGTTGGCCCAGAAATATGTAAGAAAAGGGTGCGAAGCATACCTTGCGTATGTACTTGATGACAAAGAATTAGAAAAGAAACCTGAATCTGTGCCGGTGGTTTGTGAATACCCGTATGTTTTTCCTGAAGAATTACCGGGTTTACCACCTGTTCGGGAGATAGAGTTTGGTATTGAGCTTGTATCTGGGACTACGCCGATTTCGATAGCTCCGTATCGTATGGCACCAACCGAGTTAAAAGAGTTGAAAGCTCAGTTGCAAGAATTGATGGATAGAGGTTTCGCCCGACCAAGTTTCTCACCTTGGGGTGCACCAGTATTGTTCCTGAAAAAGAAGGACGGAACCATGAGGTTGTGCATTGACTATTGTCAGCTGAATAAAGTGACAATAAAGAACAAATATTCGTTACCGCGTATCGATGATTTGTTCGACCAACTGAAGGGAGCCTCAGTGTTCTCAAAAATAGATTTGAGATCGGGCTATTATCAGTTGCGAATTCGAGATTCGGACATACCCAAAACTGCCTTCAGAACGAGATATGGTCACTACGAGTTCTTAGTGATGCCGTTTGGGCTCACTAATGCCCCTGCGGTATTTATGGATTTGATGAATCGGATCTTCAGACAGTATTTGGACCGGTTCGTAGTTGTGTTCATTGATGACATCTTGGTCTATTCAAGAGATGAGACCGAACATGCTGAGCACCTGAGACTAGTGTTGCAAATTTTGCGGGATAAGCAGTTATATGCTAAGTTCAGTAAGTGTGAGTTCTGGTTAAGAGAGGTTAGCTTCTTGGGTCATGTGGTATCCGCATCGGGTATTCGAGTTGACCCGAGCAAAATTTCAGCCATACTTAACTGGAAGCCTCCAAGAAATATTACCGAAGTTCGGAGCTTCCTAGGGCTCGCCGGTTATTACCGACAATTTGTAAAAGGTTTCTCGATGATAGCCACACCAATGACGAAGCTACTTTAAAAGGATGTTAAGTTCGAATGGACGGAGAAATGTCAGAAAAGTTTCGATCAACTGAAAACTTATTTGACTGAAGCTCCAATTTTAGTGCAACCCGAATCAGGCAAAGAGTTTGTCATTTATAGTGACGCATCCCTACTTGGGTTGGGTTGCGTATTGATGCAAGAAGGTCGAGTGGTGGCCTATGCGTCGAGACAATTAAAGCCACATGAGAAAAATTATCCGACCCATGATCTCGAACTAGCTGCCATTGTATTCGCTTTAAAAATATGGCGACATTACTTATTTGGTGAAAAGTGCCATGTATTTTCGGATCACAAAAGTCTCAAATATTTGATGACTCAAAGAGACTTAAATCTGCAACAAAAACGTTGGCTTGAGTTGTTGAAAGATTACGAGCTTGTCATTGATTACCACCCGGGAAAGGCTAATGTGGTTGCGAATGCCTTAAGCCGGAAATCACTGTTTGCTTTACGAGCGATGAATGTGCACTTGTCTGTTCTACCCGACAATGTGTTAGTAGCTGAATTAAAGGCCAAACCATTATTGATTCGTCAAATTCGTGAAGCTCAGAAAGTCGACGATGAATTGGTTGCAAAACGGGCTGAATGTGTTCCGAATATGGAATCCGAATTTCAAATTGATGATGACGATTGTTTGAGGTTCAAAAGTCGGTTGTGTGTTCCAAGAAATTCAGAACTCATTTCGATGATTCTGAACGAAGCCCATTGTAGCCGAATGTCAATTCACCCGGGGAGTACGAAAATGTACAACGATTTGAAACGTCAGTTTTGATGGCATGGTATGAAACAAGACATCTCCGACTTTGTTTCGAGATGTTTAATATGTCAACAAGTGAAAGCGGAACATCAAGTGCCTTCAGGATTACTTCAGCCGATCATGATACCCGAGTGGAAATGGGATCGAGTCACAATGGACTTTGTGTCCGGACTGCCATTGTCAGCAAGTAAGAAGGATGCGATTTGGGTTGTTGTTGATAGACTGACTAAGTCGGCTCACTTTATCCCCGTGCGTACGGATTTTTCATTGGATAAACTAGCCGAATTGTATGTTTCTCAGATTGTGAGATTACACGGGGTACCTATTTCTATCGTGTCGGATAGAGATCCGAGATTCACCTCGCGATTTTGGAAGAAATTGCAAGAAGCTTTGGGTACCAAGCTGCATTTTAGCACCGCTTTTCATCCACGAACCGATGGTCAATCCGAGCGGATAATTCAGATACTTGAGGATATGTTGAGATGTTGCATCCTCGAGTTTAGTGGTTCATGGGAACGGTATTTACCTTTGATTGAATTCGCTTACAACAATAGTTTTCAATCAAGTATTAAGATGGCACCTTACGAGGCTTTGTACGGTCGTAAATGCCGTACACCATTGTTTTGGACCGAGCTCGGTGAAAGTAAAATTTTCGGAGTTGATTTGATTAAAGATGCCGAACAGAAAGTAAAGGTAATCCGTGAAAGTCTGAAAGCAGCCACAGATCGTCAGAAATCGTATGCGGATTTGAAACGAAAAGACATTGAATATCAGGTGGGAGATAAAGTGTTTCTTAAAGTTTCGCCTTGGAAAAAGGTACTCAGATTTGGCCGTAAGGGCAAGTTGAGTCCGAGATTCATTGGGCCGTACGAAATCTCCGAATGAGTTGGTCCAGTTGCGTATCGATTGATTTTGCCCCCTGAACTTGAAAAGATCCACGACGTCTTTCATGTTTCGATGCTTCGACGCTATAGATCTGATCCATCGCACATAATTAGCCCATCAGAGGTTGAAATTCAAGCCGATATGAGTTATGAAGAAGAACCGATGCGTATCCTAGCTCGTGAAGTGAAGGAGTTGCGAAACAAAAGGGTTCCGCTAGTAAAGGTGTTATGGCTCAAACACGGGATCGAGGAAGCTACTTGGAAAACCGAGAGCTCGATGAAAGAACGATACCCAAACTTATTACCGGTAAGATTTTGGGGACGAAAATTCTTAAGTGGGGGAGAGTTGTGACAGCCAAATTGACCCTAGTCGGGAAGTGGTTTCGGGACCGCTAAACTGAGTCATAAAATAATTAACCGTCATAATTGATGCTCATTATATGTACATGTGCATGTGTGAATTTCGTGTTTGAATTTTTTAATTGA